>NW_012105920.1:184185-291178 GCF_000951045.1 Mandrillus leucophaeus
TTATATATAAATATGAATCATATAATATGTTAGATATATAAATATAAATCATATAATATATTAGATTTATATTAATATATCTATATAATAGATGTATTACTGCCTACCAGACCATGGATCCAATTTTTAGCACAGAGGTGTGACACACATCAGTGTGACTTTCCAGAACTCCACTTTCCCTAGGCTTGCTTTGGGGTGAAGATGAGGCCCTGGGGTGCCTGTCTGATGGCCACGTCCACTGCTCCTTGCTGGGCAGCGAGGAGCTCAGGAAAGCAGGTTGGGTCCTGAGAGATGCATGGTAATTCATCTGAACAGATTAAGGGGATCTCGCCTCTCTGCAGATGGAGAGTAGTGGGATGGGACCAGCTCTGCCTGAGATCTGAAAGTCACAGGGGCCACAGAAAAGTTTCCTGCCTGAGAAAAATGGAAGGGATGCACAAGGAGGAAACCACCTGCTGGGGGCTGAGGCAGTGACAGTGGCACTGAGGAAAGGCAGGAACCTAGCCGTGGCATCCAAAGCTGTGGAATTAAGCCCTCCTACCTCAGGGTTGAGTGTCACGTGTGCTAATAAACCTGTAGGGTAAGACCTAAAATTGAAACCCAACACTATGTGCTGCCTTGATCTCTGCTCCAATTGGAAGGGCCCGGTGTGACCGAGCTGCAAGTTCCCCTCCTCACTCTGTTCTCGAAGATGAGGCCCCCCAGCAAACATCCCTCCTTACCCAGGAGACCAGGCAGGGCTCCTGCTCACCCACGAGTTGTGGGTTTCACTTCCTTACCAGCCTGTGGAATTACTGAAACAAGTCAATCATATTCTCAGGCGGGAACCAGGGGTCACCACACCCTCTTGCTACCACAAAGCCTGCCTCCCACAGCCCCGGCTGGTTCCCTCTGTTCCTGAGTGCAGTTCCCATGGAGCCCTGTGTGGGGCAGTGTCCTCCTCCCCTGAGCTGTGAGTTCAGGTTACTAATAACCTGCTGTCAAGCTTACCTGTCCAGTATCAGGTGCTGTGTGTTTGGCCATTGCTACAATCCCAGGGCAGGAATCCCTCCCTCATTAACAGGTGAAAAGGAGGAAATTAAAACTGTTATTTACATAAGCTGCTTTAAGTCAGGTGTTATTTATAGCTGGACGCAACCTGTCATCTAAGCCCAGGTGCTCCCATAATACCAATTACTCCTACTCTGAATGTCTCCCACTTGCCCTTGCTTGACACGGACTCAGGAAAGCATCAAGCCAGTGGGTTTATTTCCTGTGCCCATAACGTGACAGATCACAGAACCTGATCACTGTGTGGCACATCCATGAATCCAGGTAGCACTGGCATGGCTGCTCTCAACCACTGTCCAGGAAATGAGAGGCCGTTCTGTTTCCTAAAGGGGCCAATATATTATTTTTATTTTCCCTCTGGAATACTTGAAGACAATTTGTATTTGTGAGTTTTTAAAGAGTTATATTTTCTACATACATTCTAAATGTGCAGAAGAACGTGCTTTCTGGCAGACAGGGAGTATGTCACACATTTTTATATCTTCTGTGCCAGAACCTTAAAATCGTTTTCTTTTTAAAATCAGACTAAAATGCTCATTAGGACCTCTGAAGCTCCCTAGAAACCATGCAATCTAATGTGGCATGTGTCGGGATTTCAGAGGACAGAGCAAAATGTTTCCAATTCTTTCCCAACCTCTCCAGCTCACCTCCTGCCTTGCCTCCACCCCACAGCTTATCTCCAACCTCGCCCATCTACAGGGCCTGTCGCAGAACAGCCCATGCACTCTCACACCTGCAAACACTGCTGGTTGCTCTGCCAGAAATACCCTTGCCCCTTTGATGCCCAAGGACACCTGCTCATTCTTAACAGTTCATCTGTTAATTCCAGATGAATTGACTTCTCCACCAAGCAGCTGACATTATTTCTCCATCTGTTTCTATATCATTCTGTATAATTGATTACGCTCACATTGTAATTTTTGTTTTGTAAACCAATTTAAGCCAAATTGTTCACTAATCTCCTTGTCTGCCTCCCCCTAAATACACATGGACTTAGGGACCAGGGCTATATTTTAGAGGCAAGTAAGTGCTTCTCCCTCTCCCTTGCCTTACAATTCTAGGGAAGGAAGTGTATCATTCCATTCGTATCTGGGTGTTGAGGCCCTTGTGTATTTGTGATGGGGGTTATTATGGGAAGAGAACATTAAGCTGAGCTACCATCTTGGATAAAATCATCTTTTCAAGCTCATTCACATACTTTACATATCACTTGGAACTGGCTCCTGTCTGAATTCCAATTACCCTCCCTCCTCCCCACACTTAGAGCTTCCTCTAAGTGAGATTTGGCAGGGCGGGGGCACTGGCGGGGGACTGAGGCACCAACTCTGACAAGCTGCCTCTTTGAGCCATCGCTGTCTAGCAGGGCTGGAGCTAACGATTTCTATGGTTACCCCAAATTAGGAACTCTGATCGTTCTCCAATCCTTGGCCCTTTGACATGCCCCTTTTATAACCATGCTTTTTGCATTTACAGTTCCAGCCCCATCCTTGCTGTTCAGTACCCACTCCCGCTACGTTAATCCACGAGGACTCCGGAAAGCAGCTCTGAAATTTGGAATTCCAACAATGCCTGCATTTGCTCATTTGGAGGCATTTCAAGCAGCTATTTTTATTCTTTGTTCACATCACCAGGTTTCAAGAAAGCACCCGCGACACTGTGCCATTAAGTGTTGAGTCAGGACAGGAGATCTGCAAGGCAAAAACGAATTCCCCTTCCGGTTCCACCCGCTGTGCACTCACAGCTTCTGGACCCTTCCTGACCAACACGTCTCAGTGTTCACAAGAGAATCTGACACATGGGATTGACATTATGTGGAAAAAGTCTTTTCCCTTTTTTTGAAAACTTAGGAGAGCTAGAGGGCTTTGGGACTTGACCAGCTCCCAGTAAAGTAATAATAGTAATGAATAATCTTTGGCAGTGGCTCATGCCTGTAATCCCAACACTTTGGGAAGCCAGAACAAGAGGATTGCTTGAGACCAGCCTGGACAACATAGCAAGACTACGTCTCTAATTACATTTTTAAAAAGAAAAGCACCTTTTTTTTTTTTTTTTTTTGAGATGGAATCTCGCTCTGTTGACCAGGGTGGCATGATCTTGGCTCACTGCAACCTCCGCCAACCTCTGCCTCGCAAGCCCAATGCCTCAGCCTGCCTCAGCCTCCAACACTTTGGGAAGCCAGAACAAGAGGATTGCTTGAGACCAGCCTGGACAACATAGCAAGACTACGTCTCTAATTACATTTTTAAAAAGAAAAGCACCTTTTTTTTTTTTTTTTTTGAGATGGAATCTCGCTCTGTTGACCAGGTTGCAGTGCAGTGGCGTGATCTCAGCTCATTGGAACCTCTGCCTCCCAGGCTCAAGTGATTCTCCTGCCTCAGCCTCCTGAGTAGCTGGGATTACAGGTGCCCATCACCACGCCCTGCTGATTTTTGTATTTTTAGCAGAGACGGGGTTTCACCATGTTGGCCAGGCTGGTCTCAAACTCCTGAGCTCAGGTGATCCATCCACCTCGGCCTCCCAAAGTGCTGGGATTATAGGTGTGAGCCACTGTACCCGGCCACTTTTTCATACTGCCAAAAATTATTGGCACTTAACACTGGAGATTTGTATCTAACCATCCACTTCATGCCCTAGATTACTAGAAAGAAAGTGGAATCATCTCCTTAAATCAAGCAAATTCCCATCTCATAATGGGGCTGTGGGAATTTCTCTAGAGGACATCTTTTAAGGAAAAACAAAAAAGGCAGCCACTTCCTTGGCCTTTGGGTACGTGCTCTTGCTTCTTGTGCCCTGAGAGTGAGACCATTTTATAATCTGCAGGTCAGGAAGAAATAAATCCATAAATCTGCAACTTGTTAGGTAGCAATTTTAAATGAACTAAAAAAATTTATTTCATTGAGTATAAACTCACCTTCTTGGAGGAAAATAGGCCTTATCTTCTAAGTAAATGCTTACAATAAATGTAGACATGAATAGTATTGTTGTTAAGAGGGAAAGAACGTTGTATTAGAAACTTAATTCCATGTTTCAGGGAAACAGAATGAGACCACAGTTAGTTAGCCGTCCAAGGCAGGTTCGGTTCTTTCATTGGATTGTTCCCTGTGCTGCCGGCGGGGCCATTCACAGAAGCGAGCTACGATGGAGGGAGGCTCGCAGCCCTGCCAGCTGACATGCCCATAAATGGCTCCAGCACTGCTAGGCACGTTTAGAAGTGGGTCAGGATCTACTGAAGCTGAACACAGGCATACGCTGTGACCCACCAACGCTATTCCTAGTCACACACCCAGAAGAAACACATCCATATGCTCACCAAAGACACATGCTAGAATATTCATAGCAGGACTACCCATAATAGCCCTAAGCTGGGAACTACGATATCACGAGGACAGACGATCCACCACTATACACACTACGGATGATCTCACATGCAATGTTGGGAGAAAGGAACCAAGCACAAAATAGCAGGATTCCTTTACATCAAGCACAGACACAGCAGCCTTGGGGGTCAGAAGTCAGGAGAGGGGTGATGCTGGGAGGGAATGTCTGGAAGGAAACACGAGGGGGCTTCTGGGGTCCTGACAATGTCGTTTCTCACTTTGGGTGCTGTGCAAATGGGTGTAGTTTGTTAAGACAGTGAGCTGTAGGCATACGTACACTTTTCTGTCCATATGTTTTACTTTAATAAAGTTTTTTTCTTAAGGCCGAGCATGGTGGCTCATACCTGTAATCCCTGCATTTTGGGAGGCTGAGGTGGGAGGACTGAGCCCAAGAGTTCGAGATCAGCCTGGGGAACATGGCCAGACTCCATCTCTAAAATTAAAAAAAGGTATTTTGTTTTAAAAAAGCCAAAACATGGGGGGCAATCCCAGCTGTGGAGGCCCCTAACAGTGCCCTTTTGTGGGTCTGAGTGGCCTCATCATTGGGGCTCCATCTGTCCCAGGAGGTCTGCTCACCTCGGCTTCCCAGCTGGCTGCGACAGGACCTGTATGCAGGGTTCCAACACTTCACCCGGCGGCAGGAACTGTGGCAGGAAAGGCCCAACTCAATGCAACACATTGCAAACCAGCTTCCTGGTTTCTCAGGCTCGTTTTTGTCTTGGGGGTTGGGAGTGATGATTTAGAGCTATAATCATCCAAGAAGGATAGACATCACTGTCATATCCCAGGTGACTTTTAAAAATGCTTTGAAGCATACATCTTCAATGCCTTTATCCACAGGAGTGGCTTTACAATATTAAAATCGGTTCAATGCTGTGTTACTCCTCAGCAAGAGGCCTTTGCCATGATAGCCTGTGGCCAAGGAGAAATGACAAATGAGTGGTTCTTTTTAGCTTGTTCACAGAGAGAAGCCTTGAACTTCACCCACATAACCCCTCCATACTGGTGTCTGCAGCTGGCAGTGCGGTGACAGAGGCTATCTTGCACTCTATGACACTGTCACTGTCAGCCAGGCCACCTGGGTGGGGAGCCTCAGCCAGGTACCCCCAGCATATTGAAACCACAGAAGCTGGAGCTGAAATGACTTTTGAAGACCCAAACACCTCACTTACAGCTGAGAGGAGAGAAGGCTAAAATACAACTCCCAGACTCAGTGCCCAGGCGCTACGGTGTCCTTGCCCACACTGCCCAGGGCTAGGGTAGGAATCTCATGACAATAAGCTCTAAAAGTCACTGGGAACTGAGGGGCTTCACGAATCTTTTCAGCACATAGTGTCTTAGGGTCTGGCCTGTTTGCTATAACACAATGAGATTCAGCCTAGAATGAAAACATCCAAGAATACAGAAGGCTGGGTTAGCTCATGACTGCAGTGGCAAAACGCATTCCCACACAGCCCCTTTCCGCTGTACGCCAAGGGCTTCTCAGTTGAAAAGGAGAGGAAACAGACATTCAGTCTATTTAGAAATGAGGCTAGCAAAAAAGGAGGTGACAAGTTACTCTGGTTCAGTTGATAAAAGTGCCTGAGCCTTCTTTTCATCTCCCTGACATCAGAGAATGAAAACAAAGACATTATACCGAAAATTGTGGCCATTAAAAAGATCACACCCTTTACATTAATGTGCCAGCAAGCTCCTCACAAACCACAGACTCCCAGATGTTCTTAGCTGAAAGGCACCTGCCTCTAGGGACCTCCAGTGGGGAGCAGGATGGTCACAAAGTGAGAACACCAAGTCCTTTTTTTTGTTTTGTTTTGTAGAGACAGGATTTCATCATGTCACCCAGGCTGGTCTTGAACTCCTGGACTCAAGCAATCCACCCACCCCTCTCAAAATGCTGGGATTACAGACGTAAGCCACCGTGCCCGGCCTGAGAACACTAAATCTTATGTATGCCTTCAGCTCTTCAAAACCCCAAAGCACTCGCATCATTGTGTAATTTGGCAGTGGTACCAGTACTGGTCCCTGCAGTAAGAATGCTTAATATTAAAATGCACAGGGCATTTGGTCCTGAAGGAAAATAGCATGTGCATACAGCTTGTTCATTTACCAATAGGCTGTTTTTTTCACTGGCCTTGGATGCGTCCAGTGAAGAGGTCACCAAGCTTTCCGTCATAGAGCAGCAGCAGCATTCAGGGAAAGGATGGCGGATTGCGAAACACTCCCCTTGGTGACAGGTTGAAATGCAGAAGGACCAGTATAGAATGCTCCTCAAGCTTTTAGAACTGAGCATATTTTAAGGTCAGAATCACAACCAAGGCAACGGAATGCAACTCTTTTCATGTCGTATACCTTTAGTAAATTAAGAGCAACTGGTAAAATAAATACAAGTCTTCTTTGAATTAAGTATTTCATCTTTTTATTTCAAAAGAATAAAGGATACCAAGAAGCAGAAGAATGCATTAAAACCAGCAAAGCTGCAAAGTAGGAAAGAAAGCTGAGGGAGAGATGGATCCAATTTCAACGATATGGCCACTTAATGCAAACACAGGGGTCTGATGCTGCAAACCTAAGTCACATAACTCCAGTGACTTCAGCAGGTCCACTGATCCACCACAGTGACAGGGCTAGGCCCCTTCCTGCTGAATCCTAACTTTACACATTCTAGACACATGTCATGCACATACAGGTTACACTTTATGGTTACATGAAATTGCATGCAATTCACACAGAGAATCATTTTGAAGGCACTGTATTTTGCAGCAGGAGCTGCTACTTTCTGGCAAGTCCTTCCTAGGTTGGCTCACAAGTGGTCCTCCTTTTTATTTATTCCTATATGAAACTTTGGTGCAAAAATCAGGTGCAGTCTGATCCTACCCTGCCAGTTATTTTAGTTTCATGTCTCGCCCTCTCTTCCACGTTCCCTTCTTAAATGTAGATGTCAAGCTTAGAAGATGTTTCCTGACAGTGAGATCCTGTTTAATTCAGATTTTCAAACAACTTTAGTCAAGCAAGCAGGAACTTATGTTGATTTAAAACAAGTTGTTACCAGTTTCCCTTACCCTTGAATTCAGCAAGGCCCATAATTCACAAATTCCATGATAAGATACTTGAGGTTCTGTATGCATATTAAATGATTTCTAGTTACAATTAAAATACAGCCTTGTATATGCTTAAGTCAACCTTAACTTTTAAAACATGATTTCAGTATATGCAACCTTAGGCTCACTTCCAGATTATAAAGTCCCATTCATGGGGTGCAAATGTTTACATCATTAGCAAAGAAAATAGCTCTGCATAATCTTTTGACATACATGCACACTTCTAGTTCTAAAATTCAGAGCAAAGCAAGAGATTCCAATTCCAGCGTACACTATGAAAGGTTATGGACTGTGACTATCCATCCTTTTGGACCATAAGAAATTCACCTTTAAATTTTTTCTACTGTGCTGTTCTACTATATACTTCTGGTCTATCAACTTAGTAGGCCTGAAAAAAAATGTATTTAACCTTCTAAATCTCATAATAGAAATTATGTGTTGTTCTTTAGCCAGAAAGGTTCACTGCTGACTCCCCCACCCCTCAAAACACAAAGAAAGAAACAAAAAACCACCACCAAAGCTTTCCGCCATTCATGTACATGCTTATTCTGACCCCACCCCATCCCTACAAAGGGGCAGCAGAAAGCACAATGGTCAAGGAAAAGGGTATTTATTTATTTATTTATTTATGTATTTAAAGGAGACAGGCCTAGCTATGTTGCCCAGGCTGGTCTCCAACTTTGGGCTCAAGTGATCCTCCTGCCTCAGCCCCGCGAGTCAGTGTCTAGAAGCACACGCCCCCACACCTGGCTTAAGCAGAAGATTTTGAAATCTGCCAGAGGCTGAGCAACAGAAAGCTTCCAATGAGAACTCAGAAGGGGTTCACTCTGCCTGAAGTTGTGCTCTGCTCACAGGATGGGCGTGGCTGTCCCTCTCTCTCCCACTAGCTACATAATAGGGGCTTTCAGGATGCTCCTGTAAATACAGACTCCAGAGAGGCTTCCTCAAAAATTAAAAAAAATTCTGTGCAAATATGTAAGTACTGTAATTGAGGATTACAGAAATACTTCGCATCAACTACAGATGTCTCAAAATAGAATTCTTTCTAATTCATTCAGTTTTGTTAGAAACACTTCATGTTCTCCAAAAAAGAAAAGCACCTAACAAAAAGCATGTGCTATTCATGCTAACAAGAAATGAATCCCAAAAGACACGCACCAAGAACCAGAGTAAAAGAATGTCAGCAAAACAGGACCCATCTTTTATCATCCCAAACCTTCTATTTCCATCTCTGACTTTCTGCCAAATTATCTTTATCTTCCTAAGATGAAGCAAAGACTCAGAGCCCTCAAATGGCACGGAAGTGGTACCCGGTCTGCCAAGACATTGCTGTTAACGGAGTCTTTTGGATTAAAACCGGGGAACTCGGAAAGAATGACTACATGGATATAGATGGGTAAGATGGAAGATACAAAATAAGAAAGGCAGGAGGGTAAGATTATTCCTTTTTTCCTTTCAAGGATGACAGTGATAGAATAAACAGCAGCACAGCAGGTTCAGATGATATGAAAACCACTGAATTCTGCCCAGGAATTGAAAGAAGGGCTTCTTCACTTCGTCGAGCTCTGGAAAGTCTGTTTACTTAGAAACAGCTTTGGAATGAGAAGAGTTAAATGGATTTTCTGTTATTCATGTAATTTGAGCATGGATCTCATGTGGTCCCATTACATGATTGGAATCGGTCTTTCTGAATGGCAGAATGTGCTTCCAGGTTGAAGCACAGTGGAGAATGCACTGAAGCCACCACACAGATGCCTGAAATTCAAACTGTGAAAGCACGTGACGCAGAGGAAACTGGCACAGAACAGCATAGCACTGGTGCTTTATGCAACACCACTGACCTCAAAATGGTCACTCCATTGATTTTTCCACATTGTTTACATCCAGGATGCATGCTGTCCAGTGCAATAGCATCTATGACTATAAAACAACTAAAAGCTGCACTTAAGATGGGAGAGCCAAACTCAGATCTTTTTTCTCCTTCTCTTCAAAAATCAAAAGAATAAACCAAAAAAGATTAAAAAAGAATAAACCAACCAGTAGCTGCTGAGGATACACTGAAACAGGAAATTCAGAACTAAGCTTTATCGGGGACGGGCACGATGGTTCACGCCTGTAATCCCAACACTTTGGGAGGCCAAGGTGGGTGGATCACCTGACGTCAGGAGTTCGAGACCAGCCTGGCCAACATGGTGAAAACCTGTCTCTACTAAAAATACAAAAATTAGCCGGGTGTGGTGGCGCATGCCTGTAGTCCCAGCTACTACGGAGGCTGAGGTAGAAGAATCGCTTGAACTCAGGAGGCAGAGGTTGCAGTGAGCTGAAATCGTGCCACTGCACTCTAGCCTGGACGACAGAGCGAGATTGTCTCAAAATAATAATAACAATAATAATAACAAGCTTTATCTACCCTCGCTTGTATAGCGGTGAGGAAAAATTAAAACAAAAGAAAAAGAATTTTTAAAAAGAACTAAACTTTAGAGGTAGAAGGCTCAGAGAGAATGACTGATTAGCCCCGCAGCCTCAAAACTGGTAAAGTCAGTCCCAGTCCAATGACCTGCCCACAACTCCACACGCAAAAAGGACAGAATGAGAGAGACTGAGGGCAGGAGGAACACAGAGAAAGGGAAATCAAGTCCAACAAGGTGGCAAAGACATGGACTCAATGACAATCTTTCTACCATGTTTTCTTTCAGAAACAAGGACATTTTATGTGAGGATCAAATATTCTCCCTTCAAAAATTTCTGCAATTGAAGGCCGGGTGCTGTGGCTCATGCCTGTAATCCCAGCACTTTGGGAGGCCGAGGCAGGCAGATCACCTGAGCTCAGAAGTTCAAGAACAGCCTGGCCAACATGGTGAAATCCCGCCTCTACTAAAAATACGAAAACTAGTCAGACGTGGTAGCACGCGCCTGTAGTCCCAGCTACTCGGGAGGCTGAGGCAGGAAAATCCCTTTGAACTCAAGGGGCGGAGGTTGCAGTGAGCCGAGATTGCACCACTGCACTCCGACCTGAGTGACAGAGCAAGACTCCCATCAAAATTTTTTTTTTGTAATTGAAACTTAAAATGATGAGGCCTAAAGTACCTCTGGGAAGGACACCAAATTGTAAAGTCCTGACTCAGGCCTGAACCTCCCATCCCTCTGGTAATAAATAAGTAGAAAGGAAATGCTACCTAGATTTTAACAGGGCTTTCTTCTCAGTATCTAAGCCTTCCCAATTACTTTCCTCAGATAAATTATAAGCTATTCTTCTCCCTGGAAATTTAAGTGGCAAAGTCAATGGCTATTACCCCATCCATGGGCTGTTGCTGAGGTGCAGAACTAGCCTACAGCTAACTCAAATTCATCACCTCAGACTCACTGTGATGCCCAACCACTGGCACTGGGGTGGCCTCATGACTTACGACATCAAATGAAGTTTGTGAACCCATACTTAAGTTAGCCCACCACCAAGAATGGACAAACTTCAGACTTGATCAAAGGGTGGAGGGAAACTCCGTACTTAAAAGGCCCAGTGCCTCGGTCAGCAGAACCACCTGAGTGACACCTGAGATAAACTGGTGGTAACAATGAAAAGCTGGTATTTCTCACATAAAACAAGTTGAAAAACATTTATTTATTTAGAGATGGAATCTCACTCTGTCACCCTGGCTGTAGTACGGTGGCGTGGTCTCAGCTCACTGCAACCTCCACCTCCCAGATTCAAGTGACTCTTCTGCCTCAGTCTCCCGAATAGCTGGGATTACAGGTGCCCGCCACTATGCCCGGCCAATTTTTTTTGTATTTTTAGTAGAGATGGGGTTTCATGTTGGCCAGGCTGGTCTCGAACTCCTGACCTCAGGTGATCTGCCCACCTTAGCCTCCCAAAGTGCTGGGATTACAGGTGTGAGCCACCACGCCCGGCTGTAAAACATTTATTTTTAAAATGCCTTTAATCTTAAAAAAAAAGAAAAAGAGGTTTCACAGATGTGACTAAAGCATGGAATGTTAGGCGCTTCAAGACCAAATTTTTAAAAGCTTTCTATAATGTATTTCGCTTGTATGGTTACAACAATGCATATTTTAAGTGTAAGCCAAGACCCTTTCTTTCTGTTTCTGTAGACTTGGATGGAAACTTTTGGACTTGATGGGAAAATTAACTCTCTCTCAATCTAAACACCAGTGAATGTAGACTTTTCTTTTCTTCTGAGTGCTTTTTCCTATCGAATTCAAAGTACCAACTATTCAATTTTCCCTATTTTCTAAGCCTTCATAGAACAACTATTTACTAAAACTCAACCAACCTATAACATCATCCATCTCCTTTATTAGTTATTTCTTTATAATATGCTCTCAGAATTGTCATCTACTGCTGAAGAAATCTTTACTGGAATTGAAGGGAAACAGTTAAATCAGATTTACAACATGATAAACTATGAGGTTGTCATTTTTATATAGATCTTTTACAGAATAAATGTAGTCTAACTGGGCTCTAATGAAATATGTAAGCTTTTCTAATAATTTCTATTAAAATGAAAAGCTATATTCTCTTAGAATTTTTTTTTGAGACAGGTTCTCGCTCTGTCACCCAGACTGGAGTACAGTGGCGTGATCACAGCTCACTGCAGCCTTGTCCTCCCTGGGCTCAGGTGATCCTCCTTCCTCAGTCTGAGTAGCTGGGATTACAGGTGTGCACCACCACGCCTGGCCCAAATTTTTAAATTTTTTTTTTTTGTAGAGACGAGTCTTCGTTACCCAGGTTGATCTCAAAACTTGTGGCCTCAAGCGATCTTTCCGCCTCTGACCAGTTTACTGAGCTATTTAGATGTCCTAACTACTAGGAATTATATACCTTTAAATAAAGTGAGGAAAAAGAACAGCACTATTCAAATGGTGTATTCTTTTTACTCTCAGCCACCAGTCAGGGCCCTTTTCTCCCACTGCCTAGAATTCCTGTGTCCTGCACTAGAAGCGTCTACGGGCCCTGCTCTCTGCTCTTTTGAGTATTTAACATGCTTTATGGAACTGGGGTGCAGCTCAGTGACTGTGATTCTTTGGTTCAAACACTTAATTGGTGCTTCATCCTTGATTTTTTCTGTATGTTAAACTAGTTAGCAAATACTCAAGGTCTACTATGTGCTTTAAACGATACTAACATTTCCGTTTAGAAGGTTCTGTGCATTACAGAATATCTGTAACGGAGACAGTCCTTTTCCCCTTTCTCAATCTTCACATGTATTGATTCCTTCAGATTTCAACAGAAATAACCAATAAATGTGGCAGACATTCTCACAACACCCTAAGTCATTATGACGGTCATTTATTTACCCTTTTACAATGCTTCTGTTACTTTATAAAGAACACTATTTAGAAAGACAAATTTACATAGTTAATTCTTTAGTTTTCAAATGTCTCTTCACCAGACGATTTAATTTTCCTCTTATGTGACTTGACCATTAGCATTCCACAAAGAATTTATACTGGAACTCGTTTATGTTGATGGTGAATATCTGTAACCATCCTAAATTTACTGCATTAATATTTTACTTTCTAATCACTTTTAGGCTTTAATTTGAAGGTTTCATCTTTCCAGTACTGATATTTTAAAAAGTTTTGATGTCTCAAAAATTACCTAGACATAACATAAAGGGGAACACACCTAATAATCCACAGCTTTTGATGTTGGGAACAGAGGAACCTGCATCACAGACTTCCAGCAGTTCTTGGCTCCTATAAACGGCCTTTCTTGAGGGATTACTGACTTCAGCTGCTTAGTTAAATCTACACATCCTCAGAAGAAAACTCTTCTTAAAAGTAAATGTCCTCTACCATGTCTTTACGTAGCCAAAGCTATCTACGTCAATTTCATTCTTTCAGCGTCGTGGAGGTTCCTTATAAATACCTGTATGTCAAGTTTTGACTTTAAAAAGCATCTAAGTTATAAATATTAAATGGCTTTCAGTGAAAAGACAGAGGTATTAAACATCAGTAATTTCAATATACTAGGATGCTTTTCTCATTCCTTAGAGCTTTGGAGAGATGTACAGATATGAACTCACCTTTCTATTAAAAACAAAAGTGGTGCTACCAGAAAAATGTTTGGAGTTTGGAAGTGAATTTTATGATAGCTACATAGAGGAATTAAGAGCTCCTACAGAGTTCCTTTGCGACGTTTGCTTTACACAGTTACTTTTACGCTGCTTATAATCGGCAGAATTTAACGGGTAATGGTGTTAAAAAGTTACAATGGCTACACAGGAATTAAAGAGACCCTGTAGCATACCTTTGCACACTGTGCTTCATAGGGTAACACTTCTTAGAATTAAAGGGCCAATTCTTCATAATGGCACTGAAAGTATATATAAATTTACAAGAGACATAAAAGTTGTAGCTAGGCAAATTTAAAAGGTTAGCATGTTACTTAACTCATTTTTGAATGAGAAGTGACTTTTAATTTGTAGACAAAAATTCTGACTTACACATGAAGAGAAGCAAGAACATGAGACAGGATAGAGCAAAAAAGAAAAAAAAATCAGCTGAAAATTTAACAACTGTCAACTCTGTAATGGCTGCAAAAGTTAATGAATGTTGGGAACATGTGGTCCATGATAAGTGGAGAAGAGAATGGAGGCGGTTGAAAGGGGGAAAATTTGGGTCTGGTCAAAGAAAATAATACAAGGACTGTAATTTTGTATTTCTAAAGAAGACATCAGAATTATAAAATGGAACTCAAAATTAATACTTTATAATAGAGAAAAAGTACTACTGCTTATATGTAGGTTTTAAGAAATCAGCATCATGTATAAACACCATACACATTTTGCTATAAAGTTCAATACTCGATAATGCCCTTTACCACACAATGTCCTTTACCATGCAAACTATATAAAGGAAAATTCTAACTGCATGAATGAGTTTTAAGTATCTGAATGTGTTGCAGAACAAAATGGAATAAAAATTAAACACTTACTATCAACTTGACTGTAAGAAGAAGTGACTGTGTCAAGGTGGGCAAAGAGAAAATAAGAACAGGGAATACCCAACAGTTATTTCATACAAAAAGTAGACACATCATCAAGTATTTCTTTTGTATACATTACTTAGTATTCACGACTTCTATGAAATCTTTAAAGAGTAGTAACGTGACATGTAAACTTTTAAGTAGTAAAGTCTTGGACTTTAAAAGGTGTTTTTCACATCCAATGTAACTTACTTTAAAACAAATTATTTCAGAAGATTATCTAAGTGTCACAAACAAGCAACACATATATACTGCAATTTTATTTCAATCGCACAAACGAAGTTAGCATGTAGGAAATTGAAGTGAAACAAATTTAAACGAAATAGTTACGGTAAAAATAGAAAACTGAAAATTCTAAGAAGGAAGTACACCTAAAAAGCATGAGAATTCAACATTCATTAGTGTTTCATCTTCAGTTTTGATTGACACTTGATGCTTGCAAATTTTTAAACAAACTTTTAAATCATGATGACTATTCCGAAGAGATTTCAGCACCAGCACTAAGATTTGTACATTCAGTTTGTTTGCAATTGACTTGTGAGCCATTTACATAGTGGATAGTACAGATTTGTCACAGGTCAGATCACAGTGTTGAGGAAAGCAGTACCTTCCTGTCATGAGAAAGGATCCCCTAAACTGTACTCAGCTTAAGACATCCAATGTACAAGAGCACAAAAACCATCATAATAATGTGGTTCCAGGAACATAGTTTTGATAAGGTAAAGAACTTAGGCTTCTGTTTCCCACTGTAATTACTGAAATCTCTAATAATGACACAACTGTCATGTATGTGACAGCAAATGTATATAATAATTCATTCAGACTTCTTGGAAAGAACACAATTAGCAATCTGGGATGATGGAAAATATAGTGTGATTCAACACTGGTTTTTTTTTTTCTTTTGTCATTTTACACAGACATCATGTTAATATTAGACCAAGGCACAAAACGTTTAGTGCATAAACCCAGTTTCTTTTAAGATTTAGCATTTTATTTTAGTCTCTTATCTTAGTTTGGACCACTTGTACCCAGTACTCTACCTACTATAGACTATTTAACTTACCCAACAAAATCAAAAGAGGTTTCTGACCAGATTTATAGGGGACATAACTGATTATATTATCAAAGTGTTTGCATAACCAAAAGTACAATAATAAAGATGAAAATGCCTCCTATTTCTTTTAGAAAATACGTCATAAGCTTGCTGCATCTTTGATGTTTTTACTACTACTGCATGACAATGAATATGATAGAAAAAAGAAATGTATACTTGAATTATGATAGCTCATCCATCACAGTTTAATCTAAAAGTGAAATTTCTACAGAAATAGGAACTATTTTAATAAAGAAAAAAAAAACCTTCATCCAAACTTCTTTGTAGTGGTAAATGCTGCAAATTTGCAGCATTTAGAAAACTACACTATCAACAAGCTCTGCTTTATGGACAGAGATGTACAAAATCTAGAAAGCGGATGAAAGTGAAGTATTTCAAAATTTTAGTAAAATTTCTGATAATCAGAGTTCAAAGCAAATATGGCACATAACCACTCAAGCATAAATCAAGATGGAGAGCCTGGAGAGTTTGATTTCTTAAATTTTCCAAAAAGCTATCATTGCAACATACAGGATTTCTCCCTTATTTTAACCTTGCCAGTTTCAAAGGAAAGAAAAGTGGCTTCAATATAGACAGCATGTGCGCGAGGGCACACACACACAGGGTGGCAGGCAGAGAGTCTAATTCCTTCTTCCCACCACCCTCAAGTCTCACTTTACTTATTAAAAGAAAACTGCAGAACTCCTTGTTGGTTTTCCTTTACCTAATGATTTCTGTGACCTTAATTGCTGCCATCATTGTTATTTCTTGCATTTCAACATAACAAAATTCAAAAGCAGCTTCATTCAGGAGCATGTATCTAAACACCTGTGTAACAGCAGGGGACCTAGGTAGTAATAACTGCCAAATTCAGTGATCAAACTTTTGAGTTCCACAGTAAGATATTATGTGAAGCTCTGAATCATGTTTCAGACCATTGAAATTACTGGTTAAAATACAAATAGCTGAAGACATGATGTAAAAGATTAAGTACTTGGTTTTGTAACATATTTACCAATTAAAGTCACAAAATATTCCTCATTATTATTCATGCAGGTAACTGAGAAAAAGACAGTGCAGAAATCAAGTTCAAATAAAAAATTATTCCTCCCCTTCCTCCCACTCCCCTATACTCTACAAAATGTTTTCCCTGGGACTAGGCCTTGAAAAGGCCACTACATATTAGTGTGACATGCATTACTGTCTGCAATTAAAAAAGCTAACTTTGTGGTGATTGTAATTACATTATAAAAATGTCCACATGCATAAATCTAAAAAAGGTTGAAAACCTACAGTAAATCTACAATATAGTGTTTACATTTGACCACTGGTTTGTGTTATGTAGAAGTCATAGATTTGGTAAAGCATTGTAACAATTTAGGAAGGCATCTAAATCTTTAAATTCTGGACAAATTTTATGTTTTAATCTATAAAATTGCATGAAGGCTAACTTGAGAGACTTCCTATCATTCTAAAATTCCTCAAGCTGAAGATATCATTTTTCGGACACTTTCTTATAAATATTACCCTTTGAAAGCACTTACAATTCCATTTGTTCCACTTATTATGATCTTAACTTACATAGGCCTGATCTCAATTATTCATGGAATATCAAACATGATAGGAAGAACAAACCTGAGAGAAACATTACAATACAATAGCAAACTTGCTCAATTCTTTACCAGCACTCTCTGCAAAAAAACTTCCTAAGCCTTTCTCCTCTTTATTTTAGCAATGTATTGTGGAAAATGTGCAATTTTATCTTGACATGAAAATATTTCAATGCACGGTGATTTTGCCTGATGGGTTTTAGTATTTTCTGCATAACTGTTACAGGAACTCTTATATGATTCTCTTCCATTCTGTTGTAAAGGCCAGAAAAAAGCAGCAAACGGAGAGGGAAAAGAGCTTATCGCCAGAGTCATAATGTTTGAAGGCTTTCAGAGTAGGTTGGATTTTCCCTCCTTCTGTTTGTCTCCATTTTCTTCTTACAGCTCATAAAATGTAGGGGTTTGCTGTTGTGAACAGTTGTTGTTTGTAGGATTTTTTTTCCTTCAGATTAAAGTCCTATCTCTCCTTAGTCTGTTCCTCTATGCAGTATTTGACTTGCTCAGTTCCTGCCTGATTGCTGGATGGAAAAGAACAAGTATTGAAAATAAATAGAATGGTAAAGTAAGATAAATGAGTGGCTCATTCTTAAGAAACTTTAAGGATTGTGCTCAAACTCACAGTAATAAAAAAATTAACTTTGCATCTTTCATTGCACACATCTTTAATACTAGAAAGATACTAATTTCTATATATTTTCTCCTTTTGTATACAAAATGAAAACACTGAGTATGTGGGCTCAAAAAGAAGAGGGCACTGGGACAGGTGAGCAGGGGTAACCTAGAGAAAGATCTGTTCATGTGAATTTCCATCTAAGACAAGACAACATCTGAATTGAGGGATTTTGTTTAATCCCTATTTACAAAAATAATTTCCATTATATGAAGGAGAAACCTCCTCCCCAAAACCCTAATCCTAAAAGGGAAGGACTATGGAAGTCATTGCCCTCAAGTAATCAACTGGGCATTTCCTTATTTGCATTTTCTTAAAAATGGTGAATCTTAAACATTGTTTATAGGAATAGGAATAGTAAATTTGTCCAGATACTTACCATCAATGAGCTCTTCTTTTAGCTTTGTTAACTCCTTTCTCATTTCATCTAAAATGTCCTAAAATATTAGAGAAAAATATCAGAAATACAGAAAAAAAATACTGCTAAAAAGATTCTTACTCATATAAAATTTTAAGAATGTCATGAAGTATGATGTGTAGCTTTTTTTTGTTTCCAGAGCCACAATTCTATTTCTTGGAAGACTAGCCTTGGTAAATTTTGTTTTAATATTCTTCCCTTCCCAATCCTGGCTTATTCTAGCCTAGCAATATGTGAAATAGAATGCTTCCTAAAATTAAAATAATTACTCTGTCATCCAGTGAAAGGTATGATTCAGATAGTTTCTAGAAATGATAACAGTTGTGCTTTCAATCTAGTCCTCTGGGAACAATCTCAGAGGTGATGCAAAGGAAGTTTAGAGGATGAAGATATCACAATAAACTGGACAATCGGCTCTTGGCAAATCTGTTCTTTTGTTTGAAGTATGGAGATTTCTTAGGAATCACCATAGCTGCCAAACCATATTTCAAGGAGTCTAGGATTTCCCTGAAGGGACCTCAGAGATTGCCCTAATGGGTAGGCAGGAAGGTGGGCGAGGCCCTGGTTGACCCATGCTGTCCAATACGGCAGGCACCAGCCATATGCAGCTGCTGAAATGAGGCTAATCTGAAATGAGATGTGCTGTAAGTGTAAAGCACACATCAGAGTTCTCAGATTTAATATGATGAAAACAATGTAAAATAACTCGTTAGTAATTTATAAAAACTGACTACATATTAAAACATACTTTAAATACATTATTAAGTTTCTAAATTAATGTTGTCCTTTTGTTTTGTATTTTTAAAATGCGGCTACTAGAAAAAATTTAAAATATATACATAGCCCACATTATACTTCTATTAACTGTGGTGCTCTGGGCCCTCCTTCAAGAACTGCAGATTTGGCCGGGTGCGGTGGCTCACGCCTGTAATCCCAGCACTTTGGGAGGCTGAGGCAGACGGATCACTTGAGGCTGGGAAATTTGAGACCAGCCTGGCCAACATGGTGAAACCCCGTCTCTACAAAAACTACAAAAGTTAGCCGGGCGTGGTAGTGCACACCTGTAATCCCAGCTACTTGGGAGGCTGAGGCAGGAGAATCGCTTGAACCTGGGAGGCAGAGGCTGCAGTGAGCCAAGATCGCACCACTGCACTTCAGCCTGGGTGGTAGAGTGAGACTCTGTCTCAAAAACAAAAAACAAACAAAAAACCCCCCTGCAGATTCAAGATTGGAGGTCCTATGACAAAGTGACACAATTTTAGTGGGTGAAAAGTAACAGCTGTCCTTTGGAAGGATTAGTTTTGAATTGTGTGACTTTAACACTGAATACCCCGGGAAAAATTAAATTGCTCTGTTAAAGTTTACCTTTTGAAAAGCTTCTCATGTTTAAAATAAAACTATCAATTAAAGTCTTCATTTTAACAATGGAAAAGACTGAGACACAGAAGTTATTAAATAAACTCACAGATATCCTGATCCAAATTACTCTTTACATCTCATCCCCCAAATCAAATCTATTCCTCTGTTATCCTCCAATTCTTCAGAAAACCAAGAATTGACCATGTTTTGAAGTGTGTGGAAGTGCTCTATTTTAAAATATTTTTCAAGAAAGCCACATTCAATACAGAGCAAAACAAGGGCTTGATTTTCAATGACCACATGTTCCCCTTTAAGATCATATAACTGAATTTAACTTTTCAAATAGCTTTGCAGTATGAAAATTCAGTTTATCTAAAAAATGTATTTCATCTCTTCTGTGAATAAGGTATTTTAAATCACAATCCTATCACTTACTACTTCTTCCTGAGTACACAAGTATTAAATATAATGCATATGTACCCAAATGTGGACAGTATCTTTTTTTATATAAAATTGAGATAACTGTACACATCTGTTTTGTTACCTAACACAGGCAAGTATTCACAATTTACTATTAAGCATACTAAATTATGATCCCTTGAAGCCTACAGAGCCTCTATTCTACCCACTATAGCTTTGTATACTTCCACAATATTTTCTTTGAATAAATTCCTGGAATTCATATCACTGAGTTCAAGGTAAGACATTTATTTTTCAGGCTTTTGATTTTGTCTTTCCAAAAGAAAGCCGACGTATAGAAGAGTGCCTATTTCCTCGCACTCTTGCCAAAATCAGATTTGTTGCGTTCGATTTTGCCAATACAGTAACTGAAAAGCAAAAGCCCCATTGTTTTCTTTACAACTGCATACCATGCACTTACATTTAAACCTTATGCTGTTATCACTGAACCACAGCCCCACCCTCCACTACCTCTGGAATTTCATGCAAACTCAATGAACTGGAAGTGTAGATTTGAAAAAATACAGTACTACTAATGCCACTGTTTAATTTGTATAGCAATAGCTCTATGGTTTTTCTAAGTACATTCAGGATCCATGTCAAAGATATGCATATAAGATATTTTTTTAAAAGAAACAAGTACAAATAAAGCTGCCACTGAGCGCCCACCTGCTTCAGCCTGTCATAGTCAAGTCCTTCCGTCTGGACTCCATTGGCACTGGGCTGTGATAAGGGTGTGGATTTTGGTCTGCATAAATGAAATTTCCAGGACAGGTAAACAACATTCTTAACACTTAATAAGTTCATAAATAATTGCAAATTTGCCAACCCAACACCAGATTTAAATACATTTCTTTAAAATAGCCATTTTGTTAAAAATTATCAAAACTGTAGGGCTGATTAGGACATAAAACAAAATTTTTTCACTTTTCTCAGTATTTCTTATTTATAAAAGAACTAGAAAAAGGTGACAAGGTGGTAAGACTTCTTCAGAAAAGAGTAGACGATGGTATTCTTTGGGCATGAGGTAACCAGATAACGTGGCATGTTGACCAAGACAGTGATGAAGAGGCCAGCTGGAACATCTGAGGCTCAAATAACACAATCTTGTTTTGTCTTTCTTTTGAACTTTTACATTATCTACTTAAATACCTGGGCAAACCAGTGAAAGGAGAAACATAAAGACTTGAATGTTTTGCACTAACATAAATCAGCTTACAAAGTTGATGCCTTGGATTGCAGGAAGAAAACATTTTTAGTGAGCATGATTTGCTTTATACATATTATTCCATTTCAAGCATCAAAATAAAAAATGTTTTAAAAATGTTTATTAGATTAGACTATGTGACTATTTCCTTGTGAAAATTTTATGGAGACGTCATTTGAATGTTGTGTTTCAGGCTAACTACTTCCACACATTTATTTTATTAAATAAAAAGGAAATGCCAAACAGAAGCAGATTGTCAATTATTATTGCACTTTCAAAAGTTTAGTTTCTATTATAATTCTTAATAAGTCAATGATTAGGTATATTTTAAACAAGTTTCAGCACCAAATAAACCAGTCATGGTGCCCTCTCCAATTGTGGCAATAAAAGAATCCTCAGCGGAAAACCTAGAGTTTTAATTGGGCACGCCTCTGGGTTCTGGTTTAGTCTAGTACGAGCCACGAATAAATGCAACTTAAAACCATCAGGCAAATCATATATTCCCAATTTTGCAGAGTACCAACGTTAGCAATCTGAAGCAAGACCCAAAAGGTGTAATAAATTTTTCCAAGTTATAATTTTATAACTCTTATAAGACATAAAATACTTCAAACCCATAGGCATGGTTCCTGAAGATTAAACACTGAGTTAACCTTTTTGTTGTTGTTGTTGTTGCTGCTGTTTATGAGATGCAGTCTTGCTCTGTCTCCCAGGCTGGAGTGCAGTGGTGTGATCTCGGCTCACTGCAGCCTCTGCCTCCTGGGTTCAAGTGATTCTCCTGCCTCAGCCTCCGGAGTAGCTGGGATTACAGGTACGCCACAAGGACTGGCTAATTTTTTTTTGTATTTTGAGTAGACACGGGGTTTCACCATGTTGGCCAGGCTGGTCTCGAACTCCTGACTTCATAATTTGTCTGCTTCAGCCTCCCAAATTGCTGGGTGTAGGTGTGAGCCACCATGCCCGGCCTGTTAATCTGCTTTACTATCAAAATGTATTACTGCTTAAAAGACTGTTAGGAAGCAAGTCATCCAATTTTACCTTATTAGGTATCTGCTTATATGAGTGGGGGAAATAATAACTTTCAGAAAACTTCATTCAATACGCACTGAGCTAGGCACTGTAGGGAATAAGATTTATATGAAATATTTCCTTTCCTCTTGTGAGGCTACACCTTCTTACTTTGCTAGGGAAGACTACTAAATTCCAAGGTCACTTAAGATTTACTGAGATCCATAAAATGCAAGTCATGGTGCCCTATGCAGAGCCACGTCTGGCAAACAGTCTTACAGTTTAGGACACCATCATTTCATATACTCACTCATGCTACCTATTCCTGTTCTCTAGAATTAAACTATAATTCATACTCTGCTTTTCTTTTACATTTCTCATTTAAGTGGTCCATTTAGCTAGTTATTTTCTCAAGTTATATAATGAATACCTCTGAAATTCACATGAACAACTACAGTCTGCTATTTAATTGGGCAAGTATGTTACGAATATATCCATATTTACTAGGCAATGTAAAATATTATTGTCATGTAATAAAAACAATTGTGGAGACATGCAAATTTTTAAAAATTTAATTCATGCTAACATGCAATCCATCACCACCACCACCATGATAATTAACTAAAGGGGGGAACTTTTCATACTGAAGGAAAGATGTAATCACCACTTTTTTTCTTAACTTTTACCAAAAAAGTTTATCAGTAACATTATCCCAGGGGGTACTATGTGTGAAAGCGGCAAGATAACTGAGCAGATTTACTACATTAAAAAAATATATATATTTTTGAACACAAGGTCTCATTTCATCACGCAGGCTGCAGTGCAGTGGCATGATCTCAGCTCACTGCAGCCTTGACCTCCTGGGCTCAAGCCTTCTTCCCACCTCAGCCTCCCACAGGCACATGCAACCATGCCCAGCTAATTTTTGTATGTTTTATAGAGACAGGGTTTAACCACATTGCCTAGGCTAGTGTCAAGCTCCTGGACTCAAGTGATCCTCCTGCCTAGGCCTCCCAAAGAGCTGGGATTATAGGCATGAGCTATGGTACCCAGCCTTAAAAATTTCATTGTTAAATGCTATTTTTCTATGTACTAGCAAATTTTCTAAAGAAATCTTTTGGCCAAAACAAACCACCTCAAAAAAAAAAAAAAAAAAAAAAAAAAAACTAAAACTAAAATACGAAAAAACCACTGCTCAAGTTGCATTCCTGCCTGGGCCAGACAGAGTGAGACTCTCTCTCTCAAACAAAAAAAAAAAAAAAAAAAAAAAAAGGCAGAAAAAACTATTTCACTAGTGGAATATAAACATTTTGTGAAGATTTAACTGGCTGACAAAATTAACTTGTTAAGTAGTTCGATCATTAATAGCATAAAAATAATTTTAGCAAGTAAGAATTTGGCCAGAGTCTGCTTACTGAACTGCCAACTCACTGTGATACACATCCACTATGAACAGCATTTAATTCATATTCCCAGTGGACCTGATGTATATTAAAAAAAAAAAAAAAAGATGTATAAAATAACATAAATATATTTCAGTTATTTCTAACCTATGGGTTTTCATCATAATTGATCACAAAATGAGGGTTTCTCAGGTTTTTATTTTACTTTTTTTTTTTTTTTTTTAAGAGAGGGTCTCATTTTGTCACCCAGGCTAGGGTGCAGTGGTGTGATCATGCCTCACTGCAGCCTCTTAACTCCTATGCACAAGATATCTTCCTGTCTTAGCCTCCTGAGTAGCTGGGACTATAGGCACAAGCCACCAGGCCCAGCTAGTTTTTTCATTTTTTGTAAAGATGGGGTCTCGCTAAGTTTCCCAGGCTGGTCTTGAACTCCTGGCCCCAAATGATCATCCAGCCTTGGCTTCCCAAGGTGCCAAAATTATAGGTGTGAACCACCGTGCTGGGCCAGTTTTTATTATTTTATGATGAGAGTGTTGCCTTTTAAACATCTGCCTATAAAATGTACTACTATATTTAAGTCCCTATTCTGCCACATTAATTGTATAAGTAACTGAAAAGCATTTGAGGATTTTTTTTTTAGCTGTCAATTTTTTTAATTAAGAAAAAACTAGTTCGTATCTTAAGTGTTCTTAATTAAAAAATGGTATAATAGGGCTCATCTAGAAAACAATCTACTCAGGGTGTTAGATGTTAAATTGTCCAAGATAATTTACTACAAAGTATCTAGGAAACAAGAGATTTTCCTCAAAGAAACCACAACCATGGCTTTAATATTAGCCCATGTTCCAGTAACAGATGGAAAAGGATCTTCTATCTACTTTTTTGAAACCTTGTCTTATGATCATAAGGCAAACAGCCTTTAAAAGAAAATGCTTAAGCTACAAATGGCCTAGACAATATATGTGGCCTTAGATTCCCAGTCTAGTATTTCGAATATGTTTACCATTTGTATTTATCCTAATCCAACTGTGAAGTGATGGCAGAATTTTTAAAAGGTATTCAAAATAAAGAAAAAAAAATCTCCCTTGTGGTGATTACCAATCCAGGTAGAAAAAGCTCAGCCCTATCCTGAACATGTTATTTAAAAGTCTCAAATCACAACGTCACAGCAGGATGATACCTGTGTAATGAATCATAGGACCTGTTGTCAAAAACAATCTGATTTTTCCTTGGAGAATCCCGTCTATGAAGGGGAAAACCATTGAAAGGGATACACAATAGAACTTTAAAAAATAATTCTCATTATGTTACTGTTTTATAGGTTGTTAATAGCAAACCAAACAATAATTGAGTCTATTAACCTTAAAATAACCAATTTTTCCCCAATAAAAAAGATATTTTAAAACTACTTTTAGTTATGTGAAGATACCAGTTACAGAAAATTTTAAAAATCATTACACAATGGCTACTTTTTATAGGTTGTTAGGCACAGTAAGTATATAAAAGTATAAAAAATTAACTCTTCTCAGGAGGCATGTAAAGGACTAGTTTTCCCATCTTGAATACAAGATCTGTCAGGTCTTAATAATCACGGATGAATGCACCAACCTTCCAAATGTTATAATCCAGTCATAGTTTAAAGCATTTTTAACCAAACATTCTTGCTTTTACTCTTAACAAATACAGCAATATGCAATATCTCATGTATATTATGGGATATTAATCCATCTTACCACTAACATAATTTTGACAAAGTTATTCCAAAGATAAATGGGCACCTTCACTGCAATGCAAGGATGAGACATACTTAAAGCAGCTAATATACCTGCTTTCTGAAGGAACGGGGAGATAACTTAGGAAGAAAAGCAATATAGTTCTTACTCTTTTCAACGTATTTTTAAAATCCTTTATGGTTTAAAACAGCTTTTGTGAAATTTTAAAACCTACATACCAGTAGTTGGATCAAATCTATCAAAAGATATATGAGTGGTCAGGAAATAATCAGGGTTTCAGAATTTCTATTTTGGGAAACGGGAGGAAAACCACCTAACAGAATTGGAACATGATTATGGTGCACTATTAGATACTAAGAATCAAGATTCAACCCATTTATATAAAATTATTTTCAAAATGGTGACCTTTAGAGCACTTACTAAATTTCCAAGTCTGGAAAAAAAAAAAAAAAAAAAGTCTTTTTTCTCCCTACTCTGGAATTAGGAAAAATAAAAAAGTCTTTCAAAGAACAACTTTTCCTTTACTAAATGGACCAAATACATCCAAGAACGTATTCCATTTGGAGAACCTCATCCATGTCCATTCTAAGACATGACTTCTGCCATCAACATAGGCTTAGCTTTATTTAATTCACCATGGAATGCAGATCAACGAAGCAGGATGAAGAGAAAGGACAAATGACACGTGACAGGTCTGCAGACTGGAGTGCAATAGCGCGATATCAGTTCACTGCAACCTCCGTCTCCCAGGTTCAAGTGATTCTCGTGTCTCAGCCTCCCAAGTAGCTGGGATTGCAGGCGTGTGCCACCATGCCCAGTTAATTTTGGTATTTTTAGTAGAGATGGGGTTTCATCATGTTAGCCAAGCTGGTCTCGAATTCGTGACCTCAAGTGATCCACCCACCTCAGCCTCCCAAAGTGCTGGGATTACAGGCATGAGCCACCACGCCTGGCCAGCCCCTTGTTATGGGCTTGATAAATCAGCACTTCATAATGTGGTACTGAAGAAAATCCATAACTGGTAGAGATATGTTAGAAGGCCACCTCAGTTAGGAGTCTGAGAAACACAAATGTGCAATTTTTCTACTCTACTGAAAACACATGTACACCAAAAGCAATTCCCCTCTTTCTTCTAAAGTAAAATATGATCATCTTTCAATCACTTAGAAACTAAAAGCTTTTATACATTCCAAAAGGTCTAGTTTCTTTGTGGAGCTTAAACAATTGTGTCATTACCAAATCTTCTTTCCGACTAGCAGAAAGCACCACATAGAAAGCCAAATCCAAATTCAGACTTAGACTAACACAGAACAGGTCTACAAGTCTATCCTTGTACTTCTCTTTATTAGGTTTCTATAATTAGAGTCAAGTTGCTTTTTACAAGACAAAAATAAGGCAAATAGCTCAGAAAGAAAAGACAAAATACTTTTTAGTTTCTAAATACATACTTTTTTTTTTTTTCTGGGAAAAATACAAGTCCTTTAAACTTTATACAAGTCTCATAAACCAAGAAAAGGTTTCATCTGTGTTCAGGAGCTGTGATATAAATTTAGTCATGAAAATAAAGTATGCCTAGCTAAAGGAAGAACAAATTTGCCTAAACATGCCCACATGGACTTGTAGAAACAAGTATTAGCTAGCCTTATTTCTGGATACTATCTTTTCTAACTTGATTACACTTACACGTTTCAAATGAGATAGGGAAATACATGTTTCTACTTTACAAATTCAAAGATGTAGGTTTCATTTTGCTCTTTTCTCTCCAGCTGATTTTCAGGTTTAAAAAAGGCTCCGAAAGTTTTATATATATATATATATATATATACACACACACACACACACACACACACACACACACACTATGTCATTGGGACTAATGGGGAAATGTGACTATATACTATAATAGATAATATTATTGTTCAATGTTAAATTTCTTGAGAGTAATAATGGTGTTCTGGTTACAAAGCAGATGTCCTGGTTCTTCCAAAAAACACTAAAGTATTTAGGGTGAAACACTTCTTATTTGTGAACTGCTTTCAAACTAATCAGAGGGGAAAAAAGTATAGATATGTAGATAGTTAAGACAAGTGGGGCAAAATGTTGACAACTGTTAAACCTAGGAAATGGGTATACACATATTCACTGTACTATCCTTTTAATTTTTCTGTAGTTTTGAATTTTTCAAAATACAAATTGGGAAAGACAAAGCTATCTTAAAATCTCAGATCATCTGGTTAATAAATGTAGGGTAGAATTTATCAATCACTAGTAATGTAGATGAGTAATATATAATGAGGCTTGGTGGTTGTCCAATACTAGGAGGATCATGAGAGTTTTATGAACTCCTTGTATAATTTCTTACCATTCAATTTTTTTCTACACTAAGAATGCACTAATTTCTTTTTTTATACAAATAAAATATAAAACTTAAGAGAAAAAAGTTGATACCTGGAGATAACAGGTGACTTGCTGCCATTCATTGTATTTGTTCTTTCCCAAGGTTTTCTTGTTGGTTCTTTAAAAACAAAGAACAGAAGTTATTAAATATACGCTTCCAGAGTTATTATAAAACAAAAAACAAAATACTAAATCTCATTATACCTGTTTACATAGCAGTAATATAAATAAAAATTTAAATTCTAAACTTTAGTTGAAATCTGTAAGGATTCTAATTTGCACAACGCCAGACCTCAAAATGAGAAGAAATTATAAACTAGTACGGGAAGTTTCCAAGGAAAAACTTACATTGTTAAGTCTAAAATATTATAATTCTATAAACTGGATGGTAAGGAGTTTCTCTAATAAAGAAAGGATAGTAAGAATAAAGTAGGATAATTTTAAAATTAGGATAGTTCAATTAATTTAATGGAGTAGTATTACTGACATTGTTTTAAATTACTTTTAGCGCCAATGATAAAAACAATAAGTATAACTTATAATATGTTCATGTATTTCAACAATTAATCTAAATCCAAATAGTCCCTCTTAGGAAAAAAAATAGGAGCAACTCAAATTAAATTTCAGAATCCTGAAATTCTACTATACTTCTTTGATTCTTAAACAATGAATTATTGGGACTTAGCCGATAATTCCAGTTAAATGTAAACAAGTTCGCTCTAAGCTCTTATTACAAAAGACACTATGTAGTCAGTGACTCACTAGCTGGCTGTCTATTGTGCTTGAATTGTTTTTCTAATCTGGGCTGACTCACTGATGCTGTCACTGGCCTCACTACATGACTGGGTAAAATCAGAAGTGGAATCTTGTCATGGAGGAAAGAATTTGGGCCACATGAGAATGAAGTCTATTCATAAGTTGTGATCTCATTGTGTAGTTTTAACTAAAACTGCTCTGAGTTCCAATTCAGCTCCTCAACTGGCTTCTGCACATTCTCAGGTAGCTTATGGTCTCTTCAAAGTACACTTACGCAAAAATAAACTCACACTCTTCCATGAAGCCCTGCTTTTGGTTCTGGATTTCTGCTGCATGCAGGCATTAGGTGTGAAACCTTAAAGTCATTATTGATCTTGCTTTACTCCTCATCAACCAAATTCCTTCTTTTTTATATTCCTTCTTTTGTATTCTAAAAGCTAACACAGTCTCTCAATGACCGCCACAGTGCTGGCAAGTTCCACACATGACCAGGAAGATCAAATTGGATGGGGTTTGGGACAGGCAGAATCAGAAACATATCCAATTGACACCAGTCCAAGCAGGTGAAAAGAGGGAAGTCCTGAATGAAACTGAGGGACACCTGGACAGGGAGGGGAGTGGTCATCGGACATTGTCACTAAACAGGTGGCAGGTGGAAGGATGAGGGAGTAATTCCAAAGTGGATAAGATGTAGCAAGTGCTACCTTTTAACAGCTGGCTGAGGTCCTTTCCCAGTCAGCCAAACCAGAACCATCTTTTAGTCTTAAAGGTCATCTGGTTGTGAGAAAGAGCTGTTCAGCTGGCTCTGCGGAAGCTGAGAAGCAAGGGCCTCTTCTCTCTAAGGAGCTCAGTTGTGTTTCAGGAGGGGCAAGGGCTGGGTTCCCTTCAGAGGATCTTTACTGGCATGCGTATAGAGCTTCCTAATTGGTCTGCCTATCTCAATCCTCCCTAGTTTTAACGGGAAAACCACAAGTGCCATTTTAATGTGCCTCAGTTTCAGTGGATTAAATGTCCACTGAACTCAGTACTTGCAGGATAAAGTCTAAACTCTTGATAATTTTATAGAAGGCTCTCAACATTTTTGTTTCTAACTCATATTTCCAAACTTTCCCCCACAATACTCCTCAAAAAGAATTCCCTGTTCTAGTCTATTTCCTATTTCTTAATCTCTTCTTGCTCATCTCCAACTCCATACCTTTGCTCAAGCTATACTTACATTCTGAAATATCACACCTTCCCTCACTTTCAGCCAAACTAAATACTCTTCAAGGCATACTAAGATATCACTTTTCTCTACAAAGGTGACTCAGGTGACTCGTATGTGTCATCTCCTCCCTCTTTGACACACATTACTTAGTATTCAACATGTGGTTGTAAAAGGTTAACTTTACACCTGTGTGTCTCATCTTCCCAGCTGGACCAAGAGTTTTTTCGTGCTTAGAACCTGTACCTTTCACTTCAGGTGCCTGACACAATGTCAATTTAAAAACGGAATGAAACAAGTGACAAAAGAGGCCCTGCCCTTTTTGCTTTTATATATATATATTTTATATATATATATGACACACACACAAAACCTGCACATTATTTTTTCATATTTTTGTTGTTGTTGTTGTTTAGACAGTCTCGCTTTGTCGCCCAGGCTGGAGTGCAGTGGCCGGATCTCAGCTCACTGCAAGCTCCGCCTCCCGGGTTCATGCCATTCTCCTGCCTCAGCCTCCCGAGTAGCTGGGACTACAGGCGCCCGCCACCTCGCCCGGCTAGGTTTTTGTATTTTTTAGTAGAGACGGGGTTTCACCGTGTTAGCCAGGATGGTCTCGATCTCCTGACCTTGTGATCCGCCTGTCTCGGCCTCCCAAAGTGCTGGGATTACAGGCTTGAGCCACCGCGCTCGGCCTATTTTTTCATATTTTATATAAGGGGTTATACATTATAAGGAATTTTTAACTTGGAGTCCACGGATAACCTTCAAGAAATTCATGAACATTCTGAAATTATGAACAAATCTGAATAAAAATACAATTTTCCCCCCTGGAAAAAGGATCTATAGCTCTCATCATATTCTAAAGGTTCTGTGACCCTGAAGTATGGTTCACATTTACAACATCTATGCGGTACTAATGACAGCATATATAATTACTTTTGGCTTACAGAAAGAAGGATAAAGCTAAAATAAGTGGGTCACAAAGCACTGAAATTTTAATTAAAGTAACATAAATTGAGTCCTATTCAGAGGGAAAACAAAGCCATGATGTTAATTATGGTACAGCAATCAGTCTACTGAAGAGTCACTATTTAATAATGAGAATGAGGAATGGGGGGTGGGGGTGTGAAAAGATGGATTACAATCACAAAAAACAAAAACAGAAGTACTTAAAAAAAAAAAAGGGAATTCTACGTGGCACATTGTGGCTCATGCCTGTAATCCCAGCACTTTGGGAGACTGAAACAGCTGGACCACTTGAGTTCAGGAGTTTGAGACCAGCCTGGGCAACATGGTGAAACCCTGTCTCTACCAAAAATGCAGACAATTAGCCAGGAGTGGTGCTATGCACCTGGGGCCTCAGCTACTTGGGGGGTTGGGGGCTAAGGTGGGAGGATCACTTGAGCCTAGGAGGTACAGGATGCAGTGAGCCAAGATCGCACCATTGCACTCCAGCCTGGGCAACAGAGTGAGACCCCATCTCAAAAAAATAAAACAATGAAAATTAAAAAGGTAACTGTAGATGCAGTTAGTTGGATTTAAATCAAAACTGTAGGAATATAAGCATTTCTCTATACTGGTTTCCTATGGACCACTCTAGATATTAACTCGTCAAGTTTATTTATGTTGTTTCATTCCAGAATAGATAAGGAGTTGGATAGTCCAGCCCTTAGTCTTTAATCAAATATGAAGAAATAACTTGTGAATATGTAATGAGTTCATATTCTCATCTTGGATACAGCACTCATCAAGTACCTCTAGTGAAATATACTTTGTTAATAATCTAGGTGATTTACTGGATGCTCAAGAATTCTCAATGTCAGAAATTTCACTGAATTCAAGAACACTTCCCCAAAATTTTAAGGAGACTTTTTAAATTTACAAATCAGAAACTTTATTCCCTTAATTATCAATATCACCCAAATGAATGGCTAGGATACCCTTCTCAATTTGAGAATGTTCTGAGGGAGACTGCAGTACTAACTAACATGCTCACTTTATTTTTACCTTTAGGAAAACAATTATGAAAAATACTTCTCGTCATCTAATAGTACATTAATATTTTCCTTGTTTTAGTAAGTAACCTCAAGAAAGTAACAGCAGCTTCCAGGAGGAAAAAAGTTAATTAATGCTTTCAGGTGTGAACAAAGAACTCTGGCATTTTGGTGTCTAGTCACTTGGTCCAAACATGGGGAAAGGAGGAATTTTTAACTGGGGAGTATTAATACTTTCAGAGAAAGTTTATAAAGGTTAAAATATTTATCTTGAACTTACCAGGTGTACTTGTTGAAGAGGCCTTAGAAGTTACAGGCTCTGAATCTTCCTAAATGTACAGATACATATTAATATCACATCTACCAGTCCCCTGCTGCTATATACATTTAGTGTTTTACATGTGCACTTCTAATATTCTTTCTGCCACTCCCCACTTTCTCTTTCATCGGTCTTCTCTCCCTTTCATTTCAGCTTAGACTTCTTTCTTCTCCTGTTTTCAATCACCTCCCCTTCAACCCTCCCCACAGTTCCTTTCCTCATGTGTTCTCCATGAGAGCTTTCACTAGCCAATGCTACAAAGCCAGACACAAGAGACAGATTTGAGGAATGGTATCAAAGGCAGCCAAATGGAGCAAGGGAAACATATTATTTGTTGCACACCAATATATAGCACAGACAAAGCAGAGTGTGCCCAGCTGAATCAGGGAGGAGGGCATGAAGCATACACTCTTAGGGGGCACAGCCAATAACCATCGAGCTCCTAGGGGAAACATATGAATTTAGGCTAATTCCTTCCTTTTAAATTAATGCAAGGGAAATGAAATGTCATTCACTCATTTAAGGAACAGAATTAAACTCCACAGGTTTGAATTTCAATGCTTTTCCCACAACTCCAAATACTCAACTCATTTTACTAAGACTGCCATTTAAAATTTATAAATAACAGTCAAAACAAGCCACTTCACATGCATAAATAGTTAAAAATTAGCAAATATAAGTTCAAGCTAATTAAGTTCAAATTAAATAAATGCTGACACTATTTCCTGAATGGGCTGTGCTTGAATACCATATTTTAAGATAGACTATCTTTATTAACTTACACCTTTGTCCTCTTTCTGTTCTGTTTCTACTGTTGATCCCTTTTCAGCAATTCTTCTCCTACAAAGAAGGCAAATTCAATTTTTAAAAATATTATCTGATTCAGTATAAAAACCACTTCTCTATGAGGAAAGAAGTGCATCTAGTTAGTTGTATTCGGAACAAAATTAAAATCCTCTCAATTCTGGGCATGTCCATTATAATGAAATTCCTTACCTCCTGGCCAGCAGGGCACTCATTTCTTCCATTAAACCACTACCCCCTAAAGGAAGGGGTCCATTTCCACGGCCTGTATCTGCTTTAGATGAGGCCGAGTTCACACCAATAGCATTCCCTCCACTTGGGAAAGAGGCATCCTCCATCTTAATGAGAATACACACACATAATCAACTCCTATGTTAGACAACTGTATTTTTATAAATATATTACATCTAAAACAGAAGGAAACATCAGCATTAATTTTTAAAAACCTAAATATTATTTGTAAGCTTTAAGAACCAATAGATTCTTAGCATTGATTTTATATACCAACAAGAGTTTATCAAAACTACTATCAACAAGAATGCAATGAAACAGTATCATGTGTCTCTTCCTGTGTTGCCCTGAAAAGGGCATAACTTTGCTTTGATAATATTCCTGCTAAAACAACCCCTGCATAACTTGAATCTAATCTTGAGGAAAAATCAGATAAGCCAAACTGAAGGATACCAGGCAAAATAACTGCCTACAGTCTTCAAAAATGCTAGTATTGTGAAAGATTGAGGAATTATCATAAAGTAGATCAAAGAGACATTAGAACTAAATGCAATAATGATCTTACACTATGAAAAAAACTGTCACTAAAGACGTCATTGGACTATAGATGAAATTTGAATATTAATACATTTATAGATTACAGTATTCTATCAATGTTAACTTTCCTGATTTTGATAATTATATTACTGGTTATGCAGGTAAATGTCCTTGTTCTTATAAAATTCACACTGAGGTACTTAGGAAAATAGAAGCTTGTGTCTCTGAGTTACTCTCAAATCATTCAAACAAAAGTGCATGTGTAGGCCAGGTGCGATGGCTCACAACTGTAATCCCAGCATTTTGGGAGGCTGAGGCGGGTGGATCACCTGAGGTCAGGATTTCAAGACCAGCCTGGTCAACATCACGAAACCCTATCTCTACTAAAAATACAAAAATTAGCTGGGCATGGTGGTTGGCGCCTGTGATCCCAGCTACTCAGGAGTCTGAGGCAGAATCGCTTGAACCTGGGAGGTGGAGATTGCAGTGAGCTGAGATCGCGCCACTGCACTCCAGTCTGGATAACAAGAGTGAAACTCCGTCTCAAAAGAAAAAAAAAAATGCATGTGTAAAGAAGGAAACATACCCGAAGAAGGAATAAAAAAGCAAATACTGGTAAAATGTTAATGGGTGAACCTACGTGATTAATTTATAGAAATTATTTATACTATTTTTACAACTTTACTATAAAAATTTTAATTATATCAATTCTTAATTTTTTATTTATTTTATGTTTTGAAACTAAGTCTCACTCTGTCACCCAGGCTGGAGTGCAGTGGCACAATCTCGGTTCACTGCAACCTCTACCTCCCGGGTTCCAGTGATTCTCCTGCCTCCGCCTCCTGAACAGCTGGGATTATAGGCACGTGTCACACACCTGGCTAAATTTTGTATTTTTAGTGAGATAGGATTTCACCATGTTGGCCAGCCTGGTCTCTAACTCCCGACCTCAGGTGATCCGCCCACCTCAGCCTCTCAAAGTGCAGGGATTATACAGGTGTAAGCCATTGTGCCCAGTTAAATTATTTCAATTTGTTAAATAAATGAAGTTCCTAACAGTTCATAAAATTAAAATACAATAAATTCAACATTTTAGATATTTAGGAAGAATAAGACATATTAAAAAAAAAATTTCAGAAAGCTACTTACCCGTGACACTTTCCTAAGTTTTGCTCCGGCAATTGCAGCTGCAAGTCCAGTTAAAGGGCGATTGTCTTCTGACACAGATGCCAAAAAGAATCCAGATGCAGGGAGGGGTGGGGCAGGAGGTGGTGGAGGAGGAGGGGGTACTTGATTAGGGAGAGGAGGGGGAGGAGGGGGCGGTGGAGGCCCAGTGGATGGGAGTGGAGGAGGTGGAGGGGGCCCTGGGGGAGGAGGGAGTGCTACTGAAGCCTGTGCAGGCCCTGGTGGGAGTGGTGGAGGAGGTGGAGGTGCAAGTGGTCCCAAGACAATGCCTGAGAGAGAGAAATGTTAAGTAAGACCATCAACAATAGAGCTGAGTGATATTATTTTATGTGGGAAGGTACACAGAATGCCATGCTAAATTACACTGACTCATGTATTTACTTAATGAGTTCAATTTATCATACTTGTAAAATTCCAGTCAGTTTTGAAAGATACTGAAATGTAAGGTCCAAGTATATATAACTACTTACTTTATGTTAGAGCTTTAGTAATAGAACTATGCAACAGATCATCTAATTAAGATTTTTTGTTCATGGGGATTTGGTAAATAAGCAAAATAAATACTTATAAAATTTGGAAGAGAGGTAAGCATCCCTGAAAACACAAACTAGTATATACAAAGGCAGTTAGCACTACTTGAAATAACAGACCCAAAATAATCCACATTAACCTTAAGTGTTGAGACAGTAAATTCAGTAACAGTGAACACATGTATTTAGTTGTTTACAGTCAAAGTGGCTGGATTAAAAACATGAAGGAGGAGTAAGTCCCAGGCTTCAGTATTTTAAAAATACTTAACATTTAAATTCAATGGATAGCCAAGGTTAGGATTCACTGAAGTAAAGGAATTTACTAGTACAAAGTAAAACCTCAAAATAACGCTCGGAAATAAATACCATAAGATTTGAAGCAGAGTTGTTTTATCCCACAAAATAGAGGCCAAGAAGAGAAATATTCAAATGTTATAAAATCACAAAAGGAGTGAACAAAAATTTATTTAATAACAGAATACTGAAATAGTAGATGCTTCTTTAGTTAAGGTTTAAGAGGGGTGTTTTCAGAATGAATAAAATGCTATTTTGCACACTGGGTGATAATTGCTAACTTTTTCAGCTTGAGCCGTTACACAAGCAGAAAACATAAATTGTTGAAAGAAGCATCTAGAAATAGTCTGTGCCTTCTGTAGGGGTTGTTAAGAGTTCTGAGGGTACAGCAGGTCACTTTGTCAGGCTGGCTGTGCCCATTTTTTGTCACGGTGAAACCAAACTGAATATCTTAGAATTCTGACTAACCTTGTAAACAAATTTGATAAGTCAACAATTACCCCTTCAAGCCACTACTTATTGTAATTTTGGACCTTGGAACTCTTTAGGGCATATGCCAAGCCTGCCATCCTCTCTACTCCTCCTGCAAAGTCATAATGCTGCAAGGGTTAGGGTGACACCTATCCTGAAAGTCCAACATGGAGCATCTAATATAGGAAAGGCAAGAAGGAAACAGGGCCCAAGATCAGAATTGCTCCAAAGGAAACTCTGGGATGATGTACCTAATGACTACAGTTGGGCACTAAATATATCTCTCTAAGTGTCCCAGAAAATAAAGGAAAAAAATTTTGATCATGTATTTATTGTGTGGTAGATCAATGTGTCAAGCAAAGTTTTCCCAGTGAAAGAATGTATTGGCTGGGTGCGGTGGCTCACACCCATAATGCCAGCAACTTTGGGAGGCCAAAGGGGGCATATCACATGAGGTCAGGAGTTCAAGACCAGCCTGGCCAACGTGACAAAACCCTGTCTCTACTAAAAATACAAAAATCACCTGGGCGTGGTGGCATGTGCCTGTAACCCCAGCTACTCAGTTGGCTGAGGCAGGAGAATTGCTGCAACCCAGGAGGCAGAGGTTGCAGTGAGCTGAGATCATGCCACTATACTCCAGCCTGGGCAACACAAGACTGTGTCTCAAAAAAAAAAAAAAAGAATAGGAAAAAGAAAAAAATAAAGAAATGTATTATGAGGGCTCTTAAATACTAGAAAACATCTTTAACTGTGATACTATAAAAGATATCAAAACCTAATTCAATATGGAAGTTCATCCAAATGCAATTAATCCAACAGGAAAAACATTTTTCTACTTTAATTTTTTTAATAAAAAAAAAAAAACATGGCATTGGCATATAAATGTTCAAGGATCAAAACCATCCTACCCATCCATTCAGGTAATTAAAGTTGCTGCTATATAACATTTTCAAGTGATTAGCTGTTAGTAGCAATAACGAAAGCCTTACCCTGTTGGGCTGGAGTCTCGGCCGGCTGAGAGGCTGCCTGCAAGCCTGGCTCAGAAGCAGAAGAGTCTCCCAGCACAGAGTTTAGAGGAGTCTCAACAGAGGCAGGGGCAGCTGCAGAGGGAGAAGGGAGAACACTAGGCTTGGATGAGGGAGTTGAGGCAATAGGGGTGCTTGGAGGAGGAGAAGCTTGAGATCCACAGTGTGAGAGTGAAGCGAGGGAAGGCAGTGGAGGCGGCGGCGGAGGAGCTGCTGGCCCTGAGGTAGGCGGTGGAGACACTGGATATGTTACAGAGTCAACCAGCCCATTGGGTGCTGTCGGTGATGGAGGCATTTGGGGCACAGGAGAAGAAACACAAACAGGGAGGACAGGCCTTGGACCAGTAGCTTTGCCTGGGGGGCTGCTAATCATTATTGGAGGAGATGGAGGGAGGGGCGAAAAATTGGAAGTAGACCAGGCACAGGGCTTCGTAGCTGGAGGCTGAGAAGAGGGTGTGTTCACAGGAGAAGAAGGTCGAGAGTTTTTGTTCAGAGGACGAGGAACTGTAGCGTAATGGGGAAGAACAGGGTGGAAGGCTGAACCTAAAGATGTTGCAAAACGTGTCGCTGAGTGTCGCAGTGGTGGTGTAGGGGGTGTGGAAGTAGGTGGCAAAGCAGTCACTACAGCATAATCAGGAGTGGCATCTGACACTGGAGCTGAGATGACTTTAGCGTATGATGGAGGAGGTGCTGAAGGAGGCTGGCAACTGGAATACTCAGGAAGTGGAGCGTTATACAGGGAGCTGTCTGAAGATGGAGCTGGACAGAAGGTGGAAAGCAGCAGCAAAAGACAGGATAAAAAAGGAGAGAGAAAAAGGGAGCTAGTGAAGCCACAAAACCAGCATTCAGACACAATGTATAAATGTAGACTACAGTTAGTATCAGAGAATTAGGCACAAATGCAAATAACTATTTTCACCCAAGAATATTTTAACTTGTAAATACATTTTGAGATTCAGAAGGGGATGAAATAAGTTTCCTTTTTATCTAATAAGTGGATTAACAAATTTAATTGACTAATTTCTTTTACAAGAAAAAGCTAGTATTAGTCTTAATTTTTATTTAGACAAGAAAAAGGACATTAAAATCACAATAGGACCATAAACAGAAGAATAAATTTAGTGTTTTTTTAAAAAACAACAAATAGCAAAACTAGTAAAGTTGGAAAAACATTTAATATGAAGGGTGAGAAACCTCCTACTCAATGTTTACTTGTGGAAAAGTTTTGTTTTGTTGGTCATAACTCCAGAAAATAATTAGGTAGCTAAAAATACATAAATTAACTTAATAAACCAACCAACCAAACACTATTTAATCAAACCACATTGAGACTTTTTATATAGGCCATAAGGAGTATTCTTAAATCCTATAATGAATGTTAATTTTAATAAATGTTAAAATATCTCAAACTTTCAGCCATATATTAACCCTTATGTCTTTCAGTAAATTCCATCAGATTTCATAATTTTCACTAATTTTTCGTAATACTAGAAAGTATATTTAAATAACTAGTCAGTTTTAGAGAATATTTCTCTAAAATAATTCTTCCTTCAAAATCTTTAGAATGTAATCAAGCAAATTTCTTGCTGAATGGTACTATAGTACTATAGTATTTGAGACAATTTAAGTGATCTCATGAGGGAAATATATTTGAAGTTCATCCACTATAAAAAATTTCCCATAAAAACACACTTACACTTTATAGCCAATTTATAGGGAGTCAGAAGAATTAGAATGGCAGAATAAAAATTTCCAAGAGCTTTCTTTAAGTCTCCAAGCAATAAAAGCAATACAGAGAGAAATAAAAAGAAAATGTTAAAGTAGTAATTGCTACATATTTTTCATAATTTCAAATTGTATGGCTTAATCCCAAACATCTCAAATGTGAAATATTTTAACACATGACTGCACAAGAGACATCATCCAAGCTCAGATACAAGAACACAGAAGAGTCTGTAAACTTCTTACCAGCACTTGATATTCTGCGCTCTCTCTCCCATTCCAGCTGTTCCCTTTCTAACTGTTCTTGTCGCTCCCTTTCTTGCCGCTCCCGTTCCAGTCTCTCTAGCCTCTCTCGTTCTTGTCTTTCTTGCCTCTCCCGATCTAGGCGTTCCTGCCGCTCCAGGCGTTCCTGCCGTTCCCGTTCTTGTCTCTCTCTCTCCAGCTGTTCTTGTTCCAGTCGCTCCCTCTCCAGCCTTTCCCTTTCTAACCTCTCTCTCTCCAACCTTTCTCTTTCCATTCTTTCTCGCTCCAGCCTTTCCCGCTCCAGCTCCTTTTGCCGTTGCTGTTCTTGCAGTTGTCTGGGGAAAAAAAAAAGGTAAAAACATGCATCTACGGCTACTCATCATGAAAAAGTGATTCTTTTCACCTATGTAAACTTTATTTCTGAGTCAAATAAAAGCAATGTAGAGCATGGAAACATCTCTCCTCCCACATGAAGACTACCTTGGATAGAGACTGTTGCATACAAATAAAAATCATTTCTCCTATTAGCATCATACTGGCTGAATGCTTCAGCACATTACACTAACATTTCATTTTATTCTGTACTTTTCATGAGTACTGTTGCAAGTAAATGAATTTTCCAAATAACATACCACTTTAATAACCAAGTCATTATTTTAATCATTTAATGAAAAACTTTGTAAAATTGTAATATCCTTCTTAACATCAAATTTAACTGTACAAATAATAATTATCATTTCAGAAAATACAATGGTTGGCCACAGCAGTAGCTCAATAAATATTTACTGAATGGGTCGGGTGCGGTGACTCACACCTCTAATCCCAGCACTTTGGGAGGCCGAGACGGGTGGATGACCTGAGGTCAGGAATTCAAGATCAGGATGTCCTGGCCAATATGGGGAAACCCCATCTCTACCAAAAATATAAAAAATTAGCCAGGCGTGGTGGCGTGCGCCTATAATCCCAGCTACTTGGGAGGCTGAGGTAGAAGAATCGCTTGAACCTAGGAGGCAGAGGCTGCAGTGAGCTGAGATTGAGCCACTGCACTCCCGCCTGGGTGACAGAGTGAGACTCCATCTCAAAAAAAAAAAAAAAAAGTTTACTGAATGAAAAAGAGTCAAGAAAGAAGAAATAAACTTTAAATGATTAAAATCTCATATCCAGAGGCAACTATCATCAACATATGTATATAAAGATACACACGTCTACGTATACACATATACATACACACACACACACCCTCCCCCGATAGACTTCCCCTCGTGTAAAAATACACACATAAACTTTAAAAACGTAATAAAATGTGATCATTTCCCACTACTGTGAAATCTGCTTTCCTTTCTCTCACTTAATATGTTGTGAAAGTTGGTCTGGGTGAAGTGGCTCAGGCCAGTAATCCTAGCACTTTGGGGAGCTGAGGTGGGAGGACTGTTTGAGGCCAAGAGTTCAAGATGGGCCTGGGCAATGAAGCAAGACCCATCTCTACAAAAAAATTTAAAATCAGCCAGGCATGGTGGCATGCACCTGTGTTCCCAGCTACTTGGGAGGCTGAGGGAGAAGGATTGCTTGGGCCTAGGAGTCTGAGGCTATAGTAAGCTAAGATTGCATCACCACTCATCAGCCCCAGGCAACAGAACGAGACCTTGTCTCAAAAAACAATGAAAGAAAAGGAGGAAGGGAAGAAGGAAAAAAAGAAGGGAAGGAAGGAAGGAGACATAAGCTAGTAAAATTGAGGCTATCTAGGATGAGGACGTGCCTGTGTGTACAACTCTTGACTGGAATCACACACACACACGCGCACACACACACACACACACACACACAGAGAGAGAGAGAGAGAGAGAGAGAAAGAGTGTTATCCTAAGGCACTTAGTTCAGCATCTTTATTTGCCATGAGTGCATAATAATATTCTATTGTTTAGCTGTCCAGAGTCTAAGCAATCTCCTATAGTAGGATATTAAGTTATCCTAACACTATTGGCAATACTGCAACAACATTTGTCTTCATCTTTGAATCTTTTTCTGTTTCTATAGGATCAATAAGGACACAAATTTTGCTAGGTGAAAAGGTATGAATTTAAGATTTTTGACACATGGTTCCAAATTGTCTTTAGGAAAAGTGTCAATTAACTTTCCCTAAAAAAAAGTTATCTTTGCCAGGCATGGTGGCTCATGCCTATAATCCCAGCACTTTGGGAGGCCGAGGCCAGTGTATCACTTGAGGTCAGGAGTTCGAGACTAGCCTGGCCAACATGGTGGAACCCTGTCTCTACTAAAATTACAAAAATTAGCTGGGCCTGGTGGTTATGTGCCTGTAATCCCAGCTACTTGGGAGGCTGAGGCAGGAGGATCACTTGAACCCTGGGGATGGAGGTGGCTGTGATATTGTCACATTGTCCTCCTGGGGATGGAGGTGGCTGTGACATTGTCAAGAGCTAACAATGTGCCCCTGTACCCCAGCCTGGGTGACAGAGTAAAACCCTGTCTCCCCCCGCCCCCAAAAAGGTATCTTTATCTTACACATATATATTTCATAGCACTGTGGGGAAGATTAAATGAAGTAATACCTAAAAAGCTCTTTAAGTACTTGGAACATAAGAACGCTCAATGTGGGTTACAACAATAATTATTATTTGGAAATTTCGAATTGGAACTTTCTGGACTGGCTAAGAAACTGTGTGGGTTCTAGTTAGAGACAGAGCTAAATGACAGCACATGCATGCTATCCTTTGTTCCTGCCAGAGGTACCAACACACCAGTAAGATCTTTCCAAAAAGCTCTCTCCTTCATGTTTCCTAAGCTGGCTACAGAACAAAAGAAAAGGCCCATTTGACAAATGAATCAACCCCACTGCTCTCACAAAACACACAGCCTCTCCTGGACATACCACCACACTTAACAATGACTGCAAGAGAAAAACACAGGAAACTGAGTTTATGAGTAGTTATTTATTTATGAGTAGTTGTTTGAGATATTGGCTACCAATAAAATGAGATTTTCAGGATCTAGTACTGACTTCATTATGCTATTTGATAAATCACTAGCTGCCAAAGTTTTTGAGGGATAACAATATTCCTGCAGGGACGAGGGGAAGAAATCAGATGTATTCAAAAGAATGTTTTTAATAATAAACAGAGAAAAGTCAGGGTTGGTTGTTGTTGTTTTTCCAGTAACCTGCAGCTAATAAACTCAGCTGGAGCTTGTATTAAATTTCAAACATTCAACACGTATCAAAAACTATTGGCCATTTTAAATACAATGCTCTAAGCAATCTGTTGGGTCTCAAGGGCAAAAGATACACACATATTATTCTAATTAGAACAAATTTAAATAAAGAAGCTAAAGAAAAATAAGAGCACAGTAGCTGTCCCAAGAAATCTATGATGAAAAAATCTAAGATTTAGATCTTTGAACATTTGTTACTTCTTCTATTTTATCAAAATAACACAAATACATAGTTTTTAAAATTTATAACAAAAATCAGTAGTTCACCGCCCCAACCCTCCCACCCATTTCCTACTTTTGTAGCTGTTTCTTACATTTTAGCTTTCGCTATCTACTTTCTAACAGGAAGAGGCCTTCTACAACTCCCTCACTACACTCATGCTTCTCCCAGTATGGAAAATCAATATTCAAGGCTTATTAACATGATAATGTAAATACTGCTCCCAGCTGAACCAAACAGTAGTCTATGACTACATTTCATTTCTCATTCAAGTTCTTAGTTGTAGGTTTTAACTACCAAGTTAATGGCTGTTTCTCTAAGCAACACAATGCTTTCAACACATACAAAAAGTAAGCTTAAGTCACAGGCAGAAGGCCAGGCATGAGTGAGATGAATCTGAAAGAATTATTGAATAACAGTGTTTACAGTTAGGGTGTATTGACTTAAGAAGTTTGTTGCACATGTCATCATATTCCAGGGTTTTCAGGCTATAAAAGATAAGGAGTGTCTACTGATACAGGAAAAGGGCACAATGCTGGAGAATATTTCTAAGTTCACAGACAGATGATTCAAGCAGGCAATTCATATAGCTGCAGGAGATTCTTACTATTTTCTTGTTCTGAAGGTAAGAAAAGAAAGTGTTGAACACTTTAAGCTAATTTTTAGCCTGCTTGCTGAAAAGATGCCCATCTAAATGGATTTCCCAAAATAGTGATTCAAGCAGAGTATCTCTGGCTTCCGAATCTTGTGTGGCATGAATAATTCCCACCTAAATTGGATGGTTTATAAATTTGACTCTCATGTTTTGACCTCTAACGCAAGACATTTGTGTAGCTTTCTAGGAGGAGTTTCCAAATTTATAAACTTTGCTTTTCCTCAGAATTATTGCTGCCAATTCACACACTGGAAATGCTCATGGCTCCTCTTCCTAGATTTCTCTCTCCAACTGTTTTCTTCAGTCATTAATAGAATCGTCTGAGGACTTTTTTCAAAGAACGAGTGCCTTAATTCTGAACCAAGGAAAAATCCTGACAGACTACTTTAATTTTTCTTTTAAGTAGGCCCGTATATTCTACAATAATTTGAAAGTTTCTGAGAATACAAATTTTATTCAGAAACAATTATAGTGCAAATGACCAGTATTATTTTTAAGCATTTAAAAAAATCACAGTTCCTCCCACCACCCAAATACCTATTTCTCTCCAAAACAGCTATCCCCAAATGTAAATAGATGCACAAAGCACCAGCCCACACTGAGATTTAAATATATATTCATTATTTCGTTTATGTTGACTCAAAGACATTTCTTGAAATAAGTAAAATGTAAGTAACATCAGTTCAAAATACATTTCACCCAGCTTTACCTGTAATGAATAGTGTTACTAGGTAAATAAGAGTGATTTCAATTTTAACAAAATGAAGTAGGAACAGTCTAGGAAAAATGTTCTGAGTTGTTAACATTTAGTAACACTGTTATTATTGACATTTCTCAGAAAATAAAATTACACAGATATGGTTTGATTGTATAACATGGGCATTTCACTTCACTATCAGTAAACAAATAAAAAATGGATAAAATGTAATCAGATAGCTAAGTTTTAATATTACAAAGCTGCTGAGGCAAGAGCTGATACTCACAAGAGAAGGCGGTCAACTTTCGGTCCATCCTGCCTCTGAAGGCCAATAGGAGGGCTATACACTCTCATTGCTCCAACTGTTCAGTTCTGTGCCACAATTATTATTCCCCTTTTATAACTTTCAGGTAGTACTGGTGATTTGTGAACTATTTATAGATATTAACTATATTAAGGTTCTATGTGGAGACTAACATAGGACTGACTCATGTTTCTTAGAATATGTTTTCTCATCATGGCCAAGTCAAATATTAATTATATGAGCAGGAACCAAAAACTATTTAATAATGATATAATAATAAAGGGTATTGGACTAAAAAGAATTAACACTTAGACATTTACTCTACTGACTCTATTAAAAATAAAACTTAAACATAACAGTAGTAATATATAACTTATAAAGCCAAATTATAAGACTTATAACAAAACAGTAATCTTACTAACGCTCACTACTTCTGATTTTACTCCCCAGAAGCAATTATTTTCAATACTCTGGTACTTACCTCGTTTCTAAATACAGTAATTCATTTAGAACTATTACTTTCAGATTTTTCATATTTAGATGTTATCTACTGACTTCCTACTATACAAATGATTTAATTCCTACATCCCTAGCCCCCCAAAACTTTTTCTTCTCCATTTTTCCAATAAACTCATAACACCACTTTGGATACACCAATATTCACGTATCACATAATTCGCTGCTGATCACACTTACTTTCTAGAACAATTTCTTTCTTACTCTAGTGCTACAAAGTAGTACTTTTTTTATTTGATTCTTTTTCTATATACCTATCCCTACTTCACCCCAGACTCTCCATTAGAACTGTAATCCCAATCAACATAGTCCAACATAGCAGAACCATAGTCAGGTTTTTCTATTCTTTTGTTTTGCTTTCCCTCAGAAACACCCCATTCGGAGCCTTCAATCCTCCTGGCACCAACTGGCAACTGCTCCCTAGGTTTTGATTTCACCTTAGTCGAGCTGGGAATTGCCCATCTCTTTCCTAAGGTGGATTTCTTATCTCCTCGATGCTGTCATGGGTTCATCATTCTTGCTTCACTCTTTCATCTTAACGGAATACATCTTCCAATAGCTTCTTAGGAAGTTGTGCAGAAGAGATCTCCTCTCAGGATAGAGATTCTCTCAGGATTTTGAAGCTCCCCCACACCTTAGTCGCTCCCACCACCCCTTACCAAGCATTTGAAATCTTACTTATTCCAGGACATTCTAAAATTCCACAGTGAGAGGCCTTGGTGGGAGGTCTTTGTATTTTTCCCAGTTACTGGGCTGGATTTTTGGCAGGCTTTTTTGACCTAGACCAGAAGCTAGCAAACTGTATACAGCCCTAGGGTCAAATCTGGCTACACCCATTTATTTCCATGTTGTCTATGGTGAGCTACAAAGGAAGGGTCTAGCAAATGACACAGATGGGCCACAAAGCCTAAAATGTTTACTGCCTGGCCCTTCCCAGAAAAAGTTTGCGGACCTTTGATCTAGATGATCAATGAGTTCTAGCAAATTTTCTTGTTATTTATTTGCAAATTCAATTTCTTCATGTTTTTGTTCTCCTCCCCACTCCCCAAATAATAACAGAACTTCTATTATTTGGATGCTGAACCTTCTAATCTGTTCTTCTTACTTTACTTTCTTTCTCATATGCCACCTCTTAGTTTTAGGACTATTTTCAGAGAATAAATTCCTCAACCTTAGTTCTCAAAACTTACATTTCTTTCTTTCTTTCTTTCTTTCTTTGAGATGGAATTTCACTCTGTCGCCAGGCTAAGGTGCAATGGCACAAACTCAGCTAAATGCAACTTCCACCTCCCAGGTTCAAGCAATTCTTCTGTCTCAGCCTCTCAAGTGGCTGGAACTATAGGTGCGTGCCACCAGGCCTGGCTAATTTTTGCATTTTTAGTAGAGACCGGGTTTGACCATATTGGCTAGGTTGGTCTTTGGAACTCCTGACCTCATGATCTGCCCGCCTCAGCCTCCCAAAGTGCTGGGATTATAGGCATGAGCCACAGTGCGCCGGCTCTTCTATTTCTCAAAAAAAAAAAAAAAAAAAGGCAAGGTAGTTTTTTTAAAAAGTTTCCAAGTTTACTTTCTTGTTCTCTGAGTGATCCATTTAAAATAACTATCAATTTTTATTTCATCAATGAAATATACTCTCCTGGTTCTCTGAAGCTATTGCATGCAGTATATTTTTAGGTTTTCTTCTGCTCCCTGCATTGCATCTGTTTCATACAATTTCATACAATTTCAACTCTCTGTTTTGGTCTTTCTTTTATAGAAGTTGGCCTGAAAGGTTTGATGATCCTTGGCTGTCTGTTCATATTTATAAGTAGCACCAAAATTATCAGAGGCCCTTAAGTAAATAAGCTTCACTGGCAAGGATGAGTGTCAACATCTCTGTCTTCTCTTGGCCATGGCAATTTTCCCAAAGAGGAATCTTAGTTTCTTGCTGGGCTCTACAAGTCTGGCTACCAGTATCTAGGAGCTGAGCAAGGGAAAGAAACCAAGTTGGCTAACTTTCACCTAATTCCTCTTTTCATTTGGCACCTCACCCACATCCTCACAGCTGTGAATTTATAATGCAAACTGATGTTTCTCATTACACATTCCAGTAATAGTATAGAAAAAGGCCAGTTAAACAGCCGAAGTTAACGGACAATTTCACTCAGTTTATGAAGTATAAAGTTGGCCTGAGGGTATTTTATTGTGCCTCTGAAGATTAAATCAAGTTTTAAAAAATGATTTTTATATAAATAACCACATGAAATAAATTTTGGAAATATAATTTCTACTGGGAACCAAACTTCACACTAGATTGTGCTATACATCCTTCCCATTTGCTAGTCTACACAACCGGATCCAGTCATGCACTACTATCAGCTGAAAGAAAGTGAAAACCAGTACTAAGCGTCTATATAAATATTTAGTATATATTTTAGAGTTTTATAGTATCTTTTTCCAAGTATAGTTTAACCACAGGCAAAAACAGATTGTATGGGATATATGTCAAAGAAAAATGACAAATACCTTTCTTATAATTTGAAATTTACTAAAGTGATAGAAAGCAAGATGCTTTTTTAGTATATCACAAATTCAGGAAAAGAGTTTTAAAAAGCAATTTCTTAGCACAGTATATAAGGCCCTTACAAGGTGGACACAACCTCATCTAACCATACCATTGGTCCTGGAAGGGAAAGGAGGAAGCGTACTCACATTGCATGTGTGTTTGCATCTCCTTGCCTTTACACGCCTACTCTTTCTTCCTGGAATGCTTTTCCCTTCTATGACTGGAAACTCCTACTTTATTGCCTCTTTAGGCACAGCTCAAAGAGCACCTCCTCCATGAACCTCCCACCAACTCCCAAAAAACACAGAAAATCCTAGGCAGCAAGAAAAGAGTATGTTATCTTAATCAACTCAACAACCTTCCTAGGTAATGCCTTCCCTAGCACCTGGGAGGTCTCTAAAAGGCCGTTTACCAGCTAAACGTCAATAATTTCTCCTCCAAACCATGGTTTAGAGTGGGGGAAAAATTAGGCAAAAGTGAAGAAAATTACTACATTAAAGGTCAAACATATATTTTCTGTCTTATACCCCAAAACCTGCATATGAATTAATTCAGTACCAGAAATTTCTTGACTTTTTATTAGAAATTTTATTGAGATTTCTACTCTCAAATTAGCCCATAATGTTCACTGCAGAGGTAATACTCAAATGTAAAATAAACAATTAGGAAGAAAATACAAAATATTGTGTGATTAAGTTACAGGAATTCAGAAAAGAAGAACATCAGTGTGCCTGGAAAAGAGTTTACAGAAAATGACAATGTAGAAAGGATATGAGAAGAACATATCAGAAGAGGTGAATGCCACACACAAATACAGAGGGAAAGATGAGTATGGTGTACACAGAGACAGTCATGGGGGTGAAACACAAACACGGGGTGAGTTCCTAAATGCCAGGCCAAAGAAGTAAACTGGATGCGAGGAGAGGCAGCCATAAGGAATGCTGAGCAGGGAGATGAGAAGACAGGAGTGTCTGGATTCTTATTCAGGTTGGTAGATTGAGCAGTCCTGTAATCTTCCCCAAAATTCTACTAAAATTCCAGAAACATCATTAAAATGCATTTAAATAAATCCATGACCAAGTAGAAAACTGAAGGTGGTGGTCATTAGTAGGACAAATTTATCATGAGATTTCTAGAAGACAGAAAGGGTAGGAAAGAGTTATATGTTTAGAATTCTTCCCTAGTCTCCTAGAGATTAATATTCAACATCTCTACTTAGATGTCCAGTAAAAACCTGAACCTAACATCCTCAAAATTCATCTCTGACATCCCCCAACAAGGCGTGCTCCACAGTCTTTCTCAACTATTAATGGCAACTCCATCCTTCCCACTAGCTTAGCCTAAAAACCTCAAGCCCTCTCCTTCCCTCATACCCCACCATACAATCCACCAAGACATATAAGGATCTGACTTCTCAACACCCACTTCTATTACCTGGTGGAAGCCACCATTATCTCCTGCCTAGTTCACTGCAAAAGTCTCTTAACTGGCTTTCTTGTTGAGCTGCTGTCACAACCCTGTACCTGCCTCAAGTCGTCTCTCAATAGTGTAGGCTCAACAGAGCAGCCTGACTGATTCTGCTAAAATTTTAAGTCAGATCATGCCTATGTTCAAAACTGTACGGTGATTCTCCTTTCTCTCAGAGTAAAGGTTAAATTCTTCACAGTAGCCTGCAAGGTCCTGCATGATCTGACCTCTGTTACGCCTTTGACCTCATCTCCTAATACTCTCTTCTGCTCCAGCCTCCACGGCCTCCTTGTTTTCCCTTGTACACACAAGCACCATCCTTCCTTAAGGCCTCTGCATAGAATGCATTTACATAGATATCTGCTTGGTTAATTCCTTCTTTTCATCTCAATGAGATCTACTACCCTGACCAATCTATTTAAACTCACAAGTACTGAGACTAATAAGTAATGGATGGAAAAATAAAATAAAATTACAACCAGCACTTCCCTCTGCCCCTCCACAACATAAAATCCTCTTTACTCTGTTCCATTTTTCCCCATAGCATTTACCATCTTCTAGCATATCATGTCATGTTTATTGTCTGATGAGTTTAAGGCTTTTTGTTCCCTCCACTCCCTCCCCCTTCCCAATATAACTTAAGCACTTAGAACAAACAATGCCTGTGACATAAATAAATGGAGCAGTGGAGGCATCCATAACCCAGAACACATACTGAAGACGGTCAAAGCAGACATGGGAAGAGGAACCTGGGGAAGATCTAACTTGAGATTAACAAGTAGAGAGAACGGGAATGAGCAGTGCCACAAAAATCAAGCTGATTAACAAGTATACACACTGTCCGCAGAACAGCTGTATGTACCAGCTCCTCCCCTGTCCTCCCCAACCCCAGCTCAATGGATGGAATGGCATTTACCACGGAAGACTATTCTTTAAAGAAACTGAAGAAGCTGCCTCAGATGAATTGGGGCTTCCGGTGGAGCTTTAAGTAGCTCAGCATTTGTGCGGTTCTGAGGCCTGCCTGCTCCCCATCCTGGTACTCCAAAGGTTAGCCTGTCAGCCTACTTACTCTGCCCACTTTCAGAGAACTCCCAGTCATGGAAGAATGCTGCCCAGCAGAGAATGATTTTGTATTCTACTACAAAACCCTATAGTAATATCTGAAGATAAATGTGTTACAGAAACAACCAATACTATTTTCAACTTTTTAGTTAAATTCGTCGCATGAAAACCACAGTAGTCACAGATCACTTTATAATTACAAAAGTAAGACTTCTTGAACCATAAAACATTTTGAATTCTCTTAAGTGTATTTACAATATTTTCAACGTACCTTGAGTAGAATTTTTACAAAAAAAAAAACAAAACAGGTATGAAATTTTATAACATCTCATGTCCAGCATAACAAGTATCTGGTAACTTATTAATGATAGTTGCAAAACTTACTAATATAAGAATAAAAGTTGTGACTCTTAAACAGCTGACAAGACTTAAACACAGGATATTCAGTTTTGTCTTCTGAAGCATGAAGAAAAAGCACAAACAATAACTTGCAAATTTACCTTCTCTGAATTTCCAATTCTTCTTGGGATGGGCCATTTTGAACTTGAGCAGGTAGTTGCGAGTTTTGTCTAGGCAATGTTGGCCCTACAGAGGGAAAAAACATTACAGATGAACATTATCTTCATATCTAGCTGGATAGAGGAGATAAAATCATAAGAATAACATAAAATCATCACATATTTACAAACGTGTCTTCCTTTTGTCTAGCAAAATAAAATATAAGCTTTACATAACACAGAGCAAATGAAAGACTGCAACATAATACTGTCATCATCTCCAGAAGGCTTACTTGAAACAAATGGAAAACATCAACAATAAGGAAAAAGAAACATTTATATATGAAGAGCTTGAGTAAAACAAGTGTTCGATGAGCATCTGAAGAGGCACCTAAGCTTGACATTTTCTAAGACAATGAGACATTCTCTTTGGGGTAATTATTCATGAAGTGGAGAGGGAAAACTTAAATGAAAAATCAGAATTCAAAAACTCACCTAAATAGAACACTGGAAATGAAAAACAGGAGAGAGAGAGAGCATGAGAACCTTATTACTAGACTCCAGTATGCTAAAGCATTTATCAAATTTGCCCAATTTAAGCTGCCATTTTTGTCTAATGGCCTAGCATTTCCAGCACTGGTGAAAACAAACATTTGCTAAACTTCCATATAGTAATTAACCTACTGAACTGAATTTTTTAATGTAACAGGTAATTTTAAGTTTTCATTTAGGGTAAGAAGGAAAAAAAAAAAACTTGCATTCATACAACATGGTTCTGTCATGAGACACTAATGACCATCCATTCCCACATACCATGTACAATGCAGACCTGCTTTTTGCATCTTAGATAGAATGCCACTGAATTATGGGACATCTTAATGTCATTGGATATAAAAATTAAATCTGTCACAAAATGAGATAAATACTGGAGCTAATATATAATACCTAGGGTTAAAATAGAACAATCTTAAAGTCTAATCCAGTAAACAAGAAAGTAAAGAAACAGTAATTATCTTCCACTCTTGGAGAAGAATATATGAGTAATGCCATACTACATGTATTTGTGAATTCTAGTGTACCAGCAAATGCTCCTAACAGATATTTTGAAAGATTTGTAGACAACTGGTATTTAAAAGTTACGAAATAAATGCTTCTGTGTACTAAATTCTTGTAATCTATGGGCTAATCATGCAAAGTATTTTATAGTAGTGGAGTAGATTTCACAACCGGAAGATTTACTAGGATGTAATGCAGTACTGGTGTATCACAAGTGTGGAAAAACAGAATTAACTTGATCTGAACTTACCTAACTTTTTTTCTCACCTCTTTACAAATGTTTTTAGATTAATCATTTCATTTGTCCTCTAAAGACAAACTGATGACAACTGCAGTGATATATTAGATTTCCTAAGACTCTGCTATTTTGAGAACCAAATAAAGGAAATATTAAAAAAATTAATCCTATGTAATCAATAACCAAAAAAAAAAAAATCCAAAACTTTTGAAATTAAATATACACGTAAATGTTTGTATAAATGAAAATACATGATTGCTGTCTAGCAAACAGACTAGAGTTCTTTACTTGGGAAATTAAAATAATGATGTAAAAACAGACTCTCCCATTAGGCTATACACGAATGTTTAATACTTTACAGGGAAAAGACCTCTCTTCTGGGGACATACAAAGTGCAGGAGGTGGGGGGTAAATCTGAGGTAGCATGAAATTATTTGGGGAATGTACTTTATATATCCAAAGTACTAAATGTGAGCATTTAGCATGGGCAACACACATGACTATTATGTTTTAACTATTTTTAAAAATAATGTTTACTTGAGTATTTAAGTTGAAAGCCTCAGGCTGCTTAAATAATGAAACAGCTGAATGTGAGTAGGTTAGACTTGTTTAGCATCTACCTCAAAGAAGAATGCAATTGTACTATTCACATCTAGGACAGGTGTTATATATCAAAAGTAATATTAATGAATTAAATTTGCCAATTAAAATCTCAGCTTTAATTCAAACTTATAGATTCAAAAAACATCAAAATTTCAACTCAATCCTATTTATTTTATTTAACAGGTTTTTAAAAAACTAACACAAGTTTAATGTAACTCACAAAAGCTGAGAAAAGAAAATCTTTTAGCAATTTACAGAACCTGCTTTGGAATATTTCTTTTTAAGCTTTTTAAAAGGTTACTAAGCAAATCTGTTCAGAAAGGAGATATTTTAGATGTGGGTAGTATTTTGTGGCTGTTATCATATAAAAAAAATTTACTACAGTTTATTACTGCAGCTGCGATGAAAAGCTTCAAGGAAGATCCTTTTAAAGTGGGGAGAATTCTGATCCTAGAACAACTCTTAACAATTCTTTTCTACATGGTTCTTTGTGATGATAATGGATTTTTGGGCCTTTTGTCTTTCCAGATATCCTTTAAATGGGTGTGTGTGTGTGTGTGTGTGTGTGTGTGTGTGTGTGCACGGAATCACTCCCCTTGGCACCTTTTCACATGTACATTTAATCTGGTGGTTCTGTTTGTTTCTTCTTCAAATTGTCAGGTTGCAGTAACTAGCACATTGAAATTTATGTGCATTTAAAAATTAATACGAACATACTATAAACACTAAAAGTTCCAGGTAAATATAAACTTAAGGTACACAATTACATTTTTCCTTCTTGTCAAACATTCTAATGGGCTATAAAATTGTTAAGTAATACCAAAGGCACCCCACATGACATGAAGCAGCAACTAGGATAAGGCAGTCTGTCAGCTGCTGCTGTATGTTCAGGAATATAAACATTACTTTACACAGGTCACATTCCTAAATAAGTATCTGTGTTCTCATAAAATGCAAAATAGGTACTTTCATAACCATTTCAGTGGGCAAATGACAATATTTTATGAGCATCATGTGGTGGTTAACAGCCCTTTGGGGAGGGGAAAAAGAGGGAAGAACAACCAAGGTTAAGAAATCAGTGAACCTGCTTTGCTCTATGTTATCATAAAGAATAGCAGCTGTTTGAGAGTTGTTCTCTCCCTCACAGCCAAAGATAGTGGCTGATCTTAATTTGTCCTGACTACAAGAAGAAGATATATAGCAAAGTTTGTGAGTTACTGTTTGTAACAGAGAAATGTGGCAATGTCACTGATACAGTATCCTATAAATGATGAAAATCAGATCAGGAGACTCTGTAATAGGAGCTACATGTCAGTCTTGCCTTCAATATTGAGTTTTGGTTAAAACACATTTCACTTAATGTCACATTTTAATTTTCACAATTAGCCACAGACTATTTAAAAACACAGGACTAAAAGACAAATCGGTGTTATTATATACACAATACAATCAAGTTTAAACTTAGCAACGTGGTAATTATATTGTTTGCACACAGTTAAATTAAAGGTAATAATGGGGGGAAATCTGCTTTTTAACACATTATTTTACAACTTTAAAGATTCACCTTCACTTAGGTCAAATCAATACTTTCTCTGCAATTGGGTAAAGTATCCGTTATTCTGCATATGGATCTCAACATATTAAGCAGAAAGGTATACAACACTGGGTGGGTTTTCAAAATGAGCTAAAGAGAGTTCTAATAACACAAATATCAATAATCATTCATGGCTAGTTCAAAAGATAGCCCGGAAAAACCCCCAGGAGGAGGCAGAAAAATGAGGAGAAAAAGTTACTGATTACATACTTAATCTGCAGTGTTTAATTGTGGGATCTCGGAGAGAGAGGAGGGATTTACGAACAGCCACACAATAGGTTCACTACTGTAACTGTGACCTCTGGAACAATCCTAAAATATAACTTTAAGTGACTAACAAATACATTAGCCTTTTCTTTTCTTTCCTTTTTTTTTTTTAAAGAAATTTGCAACACGTACTTCTTTGCCTAAACCAGAAAGTACATACATTTTAAAATAATTCTTTTCATAGGTTAAAAAAAACAGTATCATTAGTATTGAGGAGTCACATTAAAAATTCTGAGTCACATAAAGTACATACACAGAGCTGAACACTTTATGTAAAATTGGAGCAATACTGTATATCATTTAATAACTATCTCTCATAAAATAATCTGGTTAGCAAGGTACACATGAGTCAGAAAGGTATATATGAGGTTTCTTTTCAAAGCTCAAGTAATTAAAGATAACTCTTTGGAACTTGGGTTTTTAAAACAGAAAGTTTCAGAAACAAATGGAAATAAAAAGAATTTAGACAAGGATATGTATCTATCTGTGTATACACAGATAGATACGTATCCTTAGGTATATATCTTATTATCTCTAATTTGAGGTGGCTAAGTGACATACCTGGTTTGTCCATGCAAACAATACAAATATGTGCACACGTGTGCATGAGAGTGAGAGTGAAAGAAAACAATCAATAAGCCTAAATTCACTCTTAAGTCACAGATCTCTAACCTACTGAATAAAGGAGGCTGTCAATCAGAAATCAACCTATTAAAGCAAGTAATAGCTTACATCTGCCTCACAACATGCATATCTAAAATTAATTCAAGTTAAGCAAAAGTTCCCTTTGCTAAGGCACATTTACATTCCTCAAAACATATTAAGATGGACATAAATTTTTTCTTTAAACTCTAAATCAAAAATTTGCTCCCAAACAAAAAAACTAAAAACAAAAATGTACAAACAAACAAAAACCCCTCTCATTTGTGTTGGAAAAGGTGGACGAGAATAGTTTTAAGAACCTAATTCTAACTAATTCTAATCCTCACTAACAAGCCAACTCAGAGCTGACCAAATCACCTACATGAACCACAACAAATATCACAACATAAAAACAATAGCTTGCTATATATCCCAAATGTCACAAACCAGACTATGGCCTAAAAAAACAAAAGTTATGGAAATGCGCAAGTAGCATGTACCACAGCTTGAAAAAGTAATGTAAACATAATGTTGCTTACCACAGAAAATACATCGCAAATTAGTGCTGTCCTGGGTAGCAGTAACCTTGCTCTGGGCTGCAACAGACACCTTGGTGTTAGAAGCTTCGAAGGACAACGGGGCCATCTGAAGAACTTCACATAAACTAAAAGGTGCTTTGAAATGTTCAAAATGTATTTATACATACGTCCTATCTAGATCCTCATCCTGGAAGCTCTGTAATTTAATAAAAACGCATCCTCTTTAACATAGGCTCTTAAAAAAAAATTTATGCAATCTTTTTTTTGTGGAAAAACCCTATAAGCAGCCATAGATCAAATGATGCACGTACAACTTAGTTATTTCCTAAGTTATATGGTCAAAGAGCACAACCAGCATTTTAGGGTTATATATTTTTTAAGTCAATGAAGATAAGGTAGAGGAAGTCAAGATCTATGGCCATTAGTGTTAATTTCACAAGATCTATCCTCTCATTTAGGAGAACTGAATCCGAAAAAAATTTAGGCTTGGAAGTGCTTAAGATTAACTCATTCCTACTAGTTGGAAAAAGACCAAAGCCATTATAAACGGCCCACTGCAATAAAGAGTTTTATATTCATTGATACAAAATAAGAGTATCTTTGGTTTGCTAAAAATCAGCTATTCATTTTTTACCAAGCCACAATTTACTATTTTTTTCTCAATATATATACATACTTGACAAAATGTCTTATTAAAAAAGTGTGGCCAGATCAAACAGCCATTTATTTAGGCTATTTACATTAAATTTTAGCTTAAGTGTCAATGAAGTATATTCTTTTTAGGAGAAAAAACTCAATGAGAAGGTGATAATCTATGAAAAGGGGAAGGATTTATCTGAAATCAAAGTGACACTCAAAATTGGGATGAGAAAAACAAAACTTTTTTTTAACTATTACTTTAGTGACATCCAAAACTTTACATCAATAATTTTCTGTAAAATCTTAAAGAAATTCTTTTCAGCATGAGCAAGATTTTCTTTTTCCGTTGGTATTCACCAAGAAACAATTAGTGGTTAAAATGCACTGGGGCTTAAGAAAGCCCACATAAAGGCAAACAAGACAGTGCTTTAGATCTCCTCTAAGACTGTATTATTTAAAACATACAACTCGTGCTAACTAAAAGTTTTAGAAAAATCAGAACCAAACCAATATAATTTAAATAACACACATCTAAAAATTGTAATGTCTTAAATAAGATAATTTTTCATCATTTTTAGAAATTAGATTTAACATAATCCAATTAAGTCTTGCTTTGAAAATATGACATATACTGTATATTTTTTTGCAAACACAAAATAAGATTGATAAATGTCACCTTTGCTAAGTACTTCCAACCACCCAATCTATTATTAAAGTTGCATGCACAATATTTATTTACAGTAATGACATAAGATATAGAAAGACCACAGGCGTACATATAAAATGTCTACCAAGCTAATGAAATCATTCCACAGGAGATAAACAATTTAGAATATTTTCAATCACTATATTTTAAGTTTAAACTGTTTTTTAAAGATCTGTCTTACCGATGTTTGCAAATGGCTACTTCTATAAAACCTTTATTAAAGAAACATGCCTAGTCTTCAGGTTTTACCCTTCAGTTCCTTTATTCCATATTTAAAGAGGAAAAAAAGCCCCATAAGAACAATTTTAAAAACTTACAAGAAAAACCTGAGAAATTATCTCTTCTTTGACAGCAAAGAAGCTGCCACATCCCATTACCAATCATGTTGGCAAAAAGTCATCTGACAAGTGTCAGAATGCAGGTAAATCATTATTGTTGCATAAGACAAAATATTTCCAACCAAGAATTCCCAGTCTTTCTCACAGTTTAAACTATTAACATTCTTGCACTTCGTTATCTTTAAGCATCTTCTTTCCAGACTTTAATTTCATACTATCATGTAAAATATTGATCTAAATTCTGATAGGTTGCTTAAATTCTACTGCAGTTTGCATTTCCTGAAGATACTAAATTATTCATTCCATTATATGCATAAGCCTAACAGAACTTCCTGCTTAATACTGATGCCATTAACTCTTTCTTCATTCAGTCAGGGGAGCAGAGCAGAATAAGGGAAAGAACACTTATTGTCCAGGTTGAGTAAATTCAGTAATACGATGTTTTCAACATAGTTTTTAACACTAGCACTGATGTTACATAGACCTTATATTTTACCTATGAAAGGACATTTCTCTTTAAGTTAGCCATATTAACTTTTTTTTTTTTTTTTTTTTTTTTTTTTTGCATGGCTGTCCCTTTATCGCTAATGCAGTTTTCAAACAGCCATCCTTCAGGCTTACCCCTGACTTTAACATACTTTACCGTTAGGTGTTTTGTATGAGCCGGGAAATGCAGAAATGGTTGGGTGAGTTACCAGTAGTGGAAAATGACAGGCTGTTTAGATTTGATTGGCATGACTGTATTTTGTTACTATATATAATTACTATAGTAAACTCTGCATTCATGATTTTTACAACCAGCAGTTTCTCCTATTAGCAATTAGTCCCAAGGCAATTGGTAATGGGGATATGACCCATCCTAGCATTGTTTCTTACGATTAACTGAGATAATGTTTGCTTAAAGACTGGCTTGAATCTGACTTGCATTCTCTGGAAGGCTGGTCAGTTGAGTGGGTGAGTGAGCACAACATCAGCATCTAAATTAGTGGTGTTCACACTTCAGACCATCAATAATGCCCCCAGGTATTTCTCACAAGATTACAAAGTTCTATGCAATACATTTTTGAGACAGTGAAAGCAAATGTGTTTATGTTTGCTCAAAGGTATCTAGAATAGAAGGGAGGCAGATACTGCTATGGTACAGTTGCTGCATTAAAAAAAAAAAGTTACCACATTGCAGGGCACTGTGCTAGGAGGCATAAGGATTACCAACAGTAAATTTTATTCAAAGCAATGCATTTTTAAAGTGGCATTTTGAAACATTTTCAAAAATATTATTTCAAGTTTTAAAATTTGATAAACTTTTATATATATCAGGAAATGGAGTGCATATATGGCTATACATGAAAATGTACCATCATAAACATCTTCCCCCCCCCTTTTTTTTTTTAACTCAACCTTAAGGCAAAACTGTATATATGATTGGGTTTTTTCCCATCCTTTATTTCTTGTAATCCTCTCTCAAATTATGACTCAAATTCATTTTATTCCCTTCTAAGCCAATATGAAAATGACTGCTAACAGTTGATAACTTGCTGACAAATTATTCATCTGCACTGGCAATAGCCTTAATATGTTCCTCAGTCCACCATGTTTCATAAGCCATTTATTTTTAGTTGTGAAATGAATGGCCCTGCCTCTAGCTAAAGACACTTGAAGAGGCAACAAGAAGTTGCGGGGCCTATCATTTACCAATCCTGTCATATCCTAATGCCTCCAAAGGCAAGAGTAACCTGTGTCCTCAGGTTCACTGCTCTGCTTCCTCTTCCTGAACACAGATCAAGACTTGCCCATCAAATGCCCTCCTACCATTTGTTACTAAGGGCATTATTAAGCATATGCTCAGAAAAACCACCACATTCTGGTAGAATGCTACTTTAACACAATTAGCTTCTATCAGAGTGTTTGTTGACTCTTTAATCAGTGCTCTTATCTATTCACTTACACAAACCAGAAATCCACTACCTTTTCTTTTACTCCTATTTAACCAATTTTCAAGTCCTGTTAATGCAACCTCGTAATTTCTCTCTCCAAATTATCTCCATTGCCACTGTTCTTGTTCGACAATCCCTTGCTTAGTCATGTTCAGGGTGGGGCAACTTGTATCCCAGAAGCTTAACATACATCAGTTGGGGCAGGGAAGAAAATAGTAGCACTTCATTAATTTTTCTCATCCATTTTACTATTTTTGAAAGTCTTATAATGTACTCAACATGTCAACAACAAAGTACATACATATAAATGATAAACACACATTTACCAGGGGATAAGCTCAAAAACTGAGAGACCACCGACCTAGACAATTACATTAGCATCATCTAATTAAGTTGCCCATTCCAATCTTGGTATCTGTCCCCCTCCCCACAGCAGCCAGTGATGCTTTAATAATTAACCAGATCAAATCATCGCTCTTAGTAAAAACTCTTCAACTGCTGCCCACTGCTCTTAAGATAAATACCAAAATCCAGTGCTTGTCCCCCATGTGATTGCCACATATCTCATTCAATTCTTACTCTATTGCTCTCTAGGCTCTAGGTACACTGTCTCTCAATTTCTCAAACATGCTGTATCACCTTTCTTCTGCAGAGCCTTTCTGACACATGCTGTGCCTTCTACTTCTGATATTCTTTTCTTGGTCAACTGGTATGCCTCTTTTTGTACCAACTAGAACTTTCTGGCAGTCAACACTCAGAGTTACTATTAGCCCTCAGAAAACTAAATTCACTAGTAATCTCACTTCCTACTTCAGGTTTTACTGTACATGTTTTTTTCTGATTAGCCACTTCAAGAGATTTGAAAGGAGAGAAGCATAAATATAAAATTAGATAATATCCAATTTCCTAAGAAATATGAGGAATCTGTCTAAAGACTCTCAGGAGAAAAATTTTAGAATGATATTAAAATTATGCAAAAAGCTTCAAACTTATATTTGGGCACAAAAGAAAGAGGGTTTGTTTTGGTTTCTTTCACTCTGGATGCGAGTGGGCAACAGAGAGAAAATAAACCTGGAATAGCCTAAAAGGCTGAAGTTTCAGGGGAAAATGATAAAGGCGCCCAATTCCATAGGTAAAGGTGGGGACATTCAAGGTAAGAGAATACCTCACATCATTTTAGGGAAACATAATTTCACTCTCTTATCCACATGTAAAAAACTGAATCTCCTTTAACCAAGATAGGGGTTTTTATTCTTTAAAAGTATTTTAAAAGACTTTCAAAGACCATGTCTGTTTTCTCCCACTTTTATAGGAGAAAAAAAGAATTAAGAGAAATACAAAGGCATGAGGTTTCTGATAACTAAACTAACATACTTAGGGGTGGGAAAAAATGAAGGCAGTGGAGGTAGGGCAATTTTGGGCAAGAAAACTGAGCCTGGACCAAGAGAATAAACCTCAGACATTTCCACAATTTGGTCAAGAATTCATCCCTGTTTACACTCAATCTGGTACTGAAAATGCTACACAATTCTCCTTTACATAATTTACCAGGTTTTAAAATGTTTATTAAAAAGAAAACAACTAAAGAACCTGAGGAAGGCTTCTTGCTTTGATTTTAATCACTTTAAAAATTCTTAAGATTTAGCCATTACTTTTCACTATACACCACACTCACACAATTAAAATGAGCCAATAACTAAAACTAAGAAAGCATGCCTAGATACATGAATACATGCTTTTTAACTAAGATTTGCTTTTCAAAATGCCATGCATGATAAATGCTACAAGATGTATGAGCCCTGAAAACAGTACACTAATTGAAAGCCAGTCACAAAAAAAACTCACATATTTTATGATTCCATTTATATCAAACATCCAGAACTGGCGAATCTTCAGTGACAGAAATTATATTAGTAGTTGCCAGATGCTGGGAGGTATGGAGGAATTGGGGGTAAAGGGACAATGACAAGGGTAGAGGGTTTCTTTCTGCTGTGATTAAAAACGTTCTAAAATTGGCCAGGCACGGTGGCTCAGGCCTATAATCCCAGTACTTTGGGAGGCCAACGTGTGCTGATCACGAGGTCAGGAGATCGAGAGCATCCTGGCTAACATGGTGAAACCCCATCTCTACTAAAAATACAAAAAGTAGCCAGGTGTGGTGGCGGGCACCTGTAGTCCCAGCTACTGGAGGCTGAGGCAGGAGAATTGCTTGAACCCGGAAGCCAGAGGTTGCAGTGAGCCAAGATAGCGCCACTGCACTCCAGCCTGGGCGACAGAGTGAGACTCTATCTCAAAAAAACACAAAATGTTCTAAAATTGTGGCAAAGGTTGCACAACCCTGTGAATATACTAAAACCACTGAATGGTACCCTTTAAATGGGTAAACCGTATGGTATGTGAAGTAAAGCTCAATAAAGCTGTTACGGAAAATAACAAGTGCCATGCTGTGCATCTGTTCTTCATCTCACAATTGTTTATAACACAAAGTTTAAAAATATCCCAATGCCTACTGCTTTTTCCATTTTGAAAAATATTAAGAGGTGATTGGTGGAATTTTCGGTATTTTTATTTTCTTCTTCATGCTTTTCTATACTGCTTAAATTTTTATAAATAGCACATGACTTTATCATCAGAAAAAAAGAACTTATTCTCATTTGAAAAACAAAATGCTATGGAAATTACAGTTCTGTTAACAAGAGTGGTTCTAGATGGACGGAGCTCTAACTGGCTCTACTTTGTTTTTTGTTTTGTTTTGAGGCAGGGTCTTACTTCAATTGCCCAGACTGAAGTGAAGTGGTGAGTTCCAGTGCAGTGGAACCTCAAACTCCCAGGCTTAAATGACCCTCCCACCTCAATCTCTTGAGTAGTTGGGACTATAAGTGCATGCCACCACAACCAGCTAATTTTTTAATTTTTTTGAAGAGACAAGGCCTCACTATGTTGCCCAAGCTGGTCTTAAAATCTTGGCCTCAAGTGATCCTTTCACCTTGGCCTCCCGAACTGCTGGGATTACAGGCATGAGTCACTGCGCCTGGCCTAGCTCTAGTTTCTAACAAGAGAACTGGACATAAAGAATGAAGTGACTCTATGAATAACGCCAACATGACCCCAAATGTTTAGAAAGACTGCAAAGCCAGGACCTGAATACCCTTTCCAAACGCCAGAGCTGGTTGAGAGAAGGCATACAGTGGCTGTTCTGCCACAACACTACTTTCCAGGAGGAATTAAACCCAAAGGCATTTTTTAGGTCATGACTCTCTCAGTACATATCCATTCACGATGGTTCATCAAAAACCAGGACTGTCCTAGTTAAACAAAGACAGCTGTCTCCTTTTCCATGGAATCATATTGCCCTTGCCCTTCTCTATCTCTCTGCACAATAATTTCTGGTATTTCAACAAGCTGCTTACCGAGAAGCAATCTCTATCTAAAACAACACAGGACAGCTAATATTTAAATGACAAAATTGTCCACATTTACTTTTTGAAATTCAAAAATATGTAAAATTCTATTAAAATAGTTTGGTTGAATACATAAAAATCAAATAAACTGGGTTTGTCTCACATGGGATTTACTAAATAGAATTAAAGATGGCCAGGAGTGGTGGCTCATGTCTGTAATCCTAACACTTTGGGAGACTGAGGCAGGACATTGAGGCCAGGAGTTCAAGCGCAGCCTGAGCAACGTAGCGAGGCCTCATCTCTACAAAAAAATTAAAAATTAGCTGGGTGCAGTGGCATGCACCTGTAGTCCCAGCTACTTAGGAGGTTGAGGCAGAAGGATCCTTTAAGCCCAGGAATTCGAGGTTACAGTGAGTTATGATCGCACCACTGCACTCCAGATTGGGCAACAAAGCAAGACTCTCTCTTAAAAAAAAAATATTCTGTACTTTATTCAAGATTGACAGGAAGCCATGGCAGGGTTATCAGAGCATACTACAATAGTTATGCAAAAACTCACTCTACCATCTTCCTAGCAATATAAGGCCAATTAAATTAGTTACCTGAAAAAGACTGGAAAGGCTTGAGGAAAACTTTAAATCAATAGGAAACCAGAGACTATTTCTGAATAAGAAAAAGTAATTCTCTGTTACAATATTACCACAGCAAAGAGCAGGATAGTGTTTGCAAAATAAACTCCTTCATAAAAAATGTATTTCTTCCTACATGAATGACAATGTCATAACCAAATACTCTTGAAATTTTCCAGAAAACAGAAGTCATTTGTTTCTCATGTGAATCATTTCAGAAATTACAAAAGCTCACAGAAATATCAGGTCTACCTTGTAAGAATTATTTTTGGTACCTTTACATGAGTAGCATTCTATATTTGTTTCCTAACTACCATTCTGCACCATTCATAGTACTTACACTGCCTTGTGGATATTTTTGACCATGACTTATCCTCTCTACACAATTAACAGCCCCATTAAGACCAAAAATTTTCAATTATTTGTTTCTCTCATATCACGTAACATAGTACCTTAACAGGAGTACAAACAATTCCAGTTAACTATAGCATTTCTTCTCTTAGATTAGAACAGCATCTACTTCTTAAGAAATTCATGTATTAATGAAATCATGCCACAATATTTTTCATATATGAAATACCAACTGACTTCAAAGATACTGCTATTTAACACCATCTTCAAAAGACTCCTTAAAATTTTTCTACCTTGCCTAGATTATGAAAGCAGGAATGCCCAATGTTAACTGAGAGGCAATGCCCCAAAATATGTACATGGGCAACCTGACAGGGCACTATCACGCTTCCAAATGCAGAAAAGCACAGCCAAGATTAAGCTGTAAAAATCGTGGAACAGGTTTGGCTGCTGCTGTGTGTTGTGAATGGTCTCATCAGACTGGAAGTGGTTCCTGCAATTCATCTCTTATCATCAATGGAAAACAAGACAGACTATTAAAGCCTTTCTTTATTTTTGTTTTAGGAGGAAAATGTTCCACACAGAGGTATCAAAATTTTTGACTATTTAACATCCAGCAAATGCTTCTTCAATTTATGAGCAATAAAGGATAAAAATTCATGAATAAAGATAAAGTAATTACATGCAAATTACTATCCTCATGTAGGAAAGCATGCAAATAACCAGAGATGACATCCTCAGGTCATTGTAGCACCACTGAATAAAGATCAAGCCTATTGTAAAATAAGCCTGGAAGAACTGAAGTCACTAGCTGGACATGCATCAGACAACAGATTATAAGGTGCCTAACTGCCAGAGACACAAGGATGCAAAGAAAAGGGAATGAAAGGCAGACAGAATATAGTGTCTGTATGACAACAAACTCCAGGCTAAAATAACTTTCTATAAGACATGAAACCCATATTTATCACAGAAATAGTATCTGCCTCTTTTTAGCCATTTAATCATTCCCACCTTGAAGCAGGACACGATATCTTAAGTTCCACAACGTAAGACTAAATGCTGTGCTCATGAAAAATGAGGCTTCAGGTATGATTACGCTAAAGCAGCTTTCCCAGACAGTTAGTGAACAAGAACTTAAAGGTCACAGAAGTTAATATATTAAAATGCATTTATTATAATTTAGTATAAACAATTTATAAATCCACATATATGAATATGTAATTCATATATAATTATGAAAAATCACCAAAAAATCACAAAAATAAAAATCACAAATGTACTAAGACAGAGCTAGAAACAGCTAGTAACAACAGTTAGTGCTATTAAATAGATGGTGGTTACAAAGCTAATTGCTGGGCAATTTTTACATATTAAGCATCAAAAAGGCCATCAGACCTACATTTTCCCTTTCGTTGACAGATGATGAGAACAATTAGGAATAATTTTTGCCACTTCTGTGACTTGTAAAGTCCCACTTCTGGCCAGCCCTCCATGATGTCTTTGTGGGGGAGGAGAGAAGATGAAATACAGAAAGGAAAAAGACAGGAAGAAAGACTTCTCTGTTACAGTCAAAGCTAGGCATGTCCACCGACACTGAAGGGACAGAAAATATGGAATAATCAAGCCCATCTGACAGACAACCTCTAAGATTTCTTTGCTTTGCTAGGCTGTTTGGAAAAGATAAAAAGACTATAAAAATTCCATTCTTAGTCAATAGCTGTCCCTGCTAAGTTGTGACAGTAGTTTTCAAAGGTCTTATTCCTAGGATCCACTTATACTCCTAACAATTATTAAAGACACTAAAGAGCTTTTGCTTATGTGGGTTGTATCTATCATTATTTACTATATTAAATAACTAAATTACATGTTTCAACTTTTAGGAATTCAGTTTTAAAATAACTAAAAAGCAGTTACATAAAAAAATAACATTTTAATGAAAAATAACTATTTCCCAGAACAAAAAATATTAAGTGATTAGAATGCCACGGTTTTACAAATCTCTTTAGCATTTAATACTAAATATTAAATAATAATCCAGACAGCTAGATTTTTTCATTTGCTTTTGTATTCAGTATGCTGTGGCATGCTGTTCTGGCTGAAGTACAATGAAGAAGATATCTTGAAAGGGTCCAGAGGGGGACCCTCAAGAGTTGCCATGGACCACACTTTTTGAATCCCTGAGTTAGAGGTTTAAATTCAAGATTCCCAATTTTACACCTGATTTAACCCAAAGGAATTTAAAACATGGAGAACCATCAAGAACAAAATAATCTAGGCCTTATTAGCTCTAATGATTAGGATATCTGTAAACCTTTTTTTTTTTTTTTTTTTTTTAAAGACACAGGGCCTCACTGTAGCCCAGGCTGGAGTGCAGTGGCACAATCATAGCTCGCTGTAACCTCAAACTCCCAGGCTCAAGTGATCCTCCTGCCTCAGCCTCCCAAGAAGCTAGGGCTATAGGTGTACGCCATCATGCCCACCTATTTTTATTTATTTATTTATTTTTTTGACGGAGTCTCGCTCTGTCGCCCAGGCTGGAGTGCAGTGGCGCAATCTTGGCTCACTGCAAGCTCTGCCTCCTGGGTTCACCCATTCTCCTACCTCAGCCTCCCAAGTAGCTGGGACCAACACGCCTGGCCACCACGCCCGGCTAATTTTTTTAATTTTTTTATTTTTTAGTAGAGACGGAGTTTCACCATGTTAGCCAGGATGGTCTCGATCTTCTGACCTCATGATCCACCCGCCTCGGCCTCCAAAAGTGCTGGGATTACAGGAGTGAGCCACTGCACCCAGCCATAATTTTTTATATATATATATATTTAAAGACAGGATCTCACTGTGTTGCCCAGGTTGGTCTGAAACTCCTGGCCTCAAGAGATCTTTCCAAAAACACTGAGGTTACAGGCCTGAGCCACCATGCCTGACCCTAGTGAGAAGAGAATCAGCCTGGCCTGAGGTCTGTAAACTTTAAGAGGATAAGCTACTATCAAATATTCACTCAAACTTTCCTTTTAGTGACTATGAATTATTAGATATAATTTCAAGCATTAATCAACACAAATATTAGAAGATAAAGCTATAGTCATTTTCTGGTCCCAATTCCAACCCAGAACTTCAAGGTTGTTCTTGTATGTAAATGCAGGATCAGAAAACAGAAGCATAAGGGGAGGGCAACGAAAGAGAACAGAAGAGAAACATCCTTCCAAGAGAGTCTGGCCCTAACACATCCACGGTAGGTAAAGAATACCTAAATACAGTCCTTGGGAGAACTGATATTAGTTACTCAAACAATTTTCCTTAGAGTTTAACTGTTTCACAACCCTGGTTGAGAAAGGCTAAGGAAGGGGCTGAAAATTGAGGCTTTGAGGTGTAACAGGTAGGCTACAGGATCTGGAGGCCTAATTCAGTAGCTCCCAACCTTTTCAACAGCTAGAAACCCTTTTATACTGTAATTAACCCCCTTGAACTCAATATTTAGAGTGAATCTGCCCAAATAAAGTATATTTACCATTAATCTTAAGAAATTAATGAAGTTTCTTTTGTCACATTGTGAACTATTTAAAGCCAGAATTGTGTCTATGTACCTTTCTTTCTAAAACCTGGACTAAGGCTCACAGAAAAACTCCAGCTGAATTACATTTTCATTTTTACCTGTTTCTCCCAAAGTACTGATTTTCTTCATATAGTAGAAATAATTTTAGGTGTCACACACATTACATTCAAACATACATGATACTCTCCTGGAGGCCTCTTTTTTTTTTTTTTTTAAGATGGACTCTCGCTCTGCCATCCAAGCTAGAGTGCAGTGGCGCGATCTCGGCTCACTGTAACCTCCACCTCCTGGGTTCAAGTGATTCTCCTGCCTCAGCCTCCTGAGTAGCTGGGATTACAGGCATTCACCACCATGCCCAGCTAATTTTCTTATTTTTAGTAGAGACAGGGTTTCACCATGTTGGTCAGGCTGGTCTCGAACTCCTAACCTCATGATCCAACCGCCTCAGCCTCCCAAAACGCTGGGATTACAGACGTGAGCCATTGCACCTGGCCGAGACCTCTATTATTAACATGTCAGAATGGGTAGCCAGAATTCTTTCTTAATGAAAAAGTTATGAAGTACAATCAGAACCACATTGGTTTTCTGTTTAAATTCACTTCATTCTACCATTGTTTGAATTTTCTTCTCTATTTCTGCCTCTACTCAGGAACTGAATGCTTAACTTACAGCCTTCAGCAGCTCCCTTTTCAAACCACAGCTAGCTTTCTGGAGTACAGCTTTGCTCACATTATCACTCTTGCTTGACAACTTACACTGAATCTCTATCACCCAAAGGCCCTCCTTGATCACCTACCTTTCTGAATTTATTCCCACCAGGCCAAATAATTCCCTGCTCTACAAACACAGCTTATTCTTCCCACTCTTTGTACATGTATGCTATTCCTCAGGCCTGATATGACTTTCCCCTTTGTCTTCCCATGCCTACAGTATGCCCAACTTTCAAAATCCAGACCTGAAAGTCAGCTCGTCACTAACATGTTCCCAGCTGCTCCAGTGAAAAGAAGGCTCATCCCCTTCACACACCCAATACAGTATGTTATCTGTCCTCAGACTGGGTTTCTCTTGTATGTTACGGTTGTGTCTTATCTCCCCTGTGAGAGGAGAAAGAAGATCCATGAGGACAAGACTTGTGTCTAGTTTGCCCTGGTATACAGATGCACTCAAATAATGGATGAATTAATTTTTCTATAGGAAAAAAAAAAACCACCCAAAAGATATGTCTTTACTGGACAGTTAAGACAAAGCAGATGTTGGAGAAAATTTGTAAGTCTACCTTTTTTTTCCCCCTCTAAGTTAATCCACATAGAATTTTCATTTTTTTTTTCTTGGACATTAGCATTCAAAATAACATTTTATAGTTTAATACTATGCCATTGCCTTGTTTAATTCCCAAGATATCCTGACATAAATATTCTCACGATTCACATTTTATAAATTAGGAAATAGCTTTAGAGACGGCAACTGCCATCGGAGGAAGAGACAGAACTAGAGTCTTTTGACTCTAAACTCAAGTTCTTTCTACTGAATCACAATAAAGTAACATTTTACTTAAAAACACAAAACTAAAAGTAAATTCAAGTTTTCTCTTTCCTAATTTCTCATTCTACCTAACTTCCCTCAAAGGCATTTTTAAAAATGCTTCAAAGATCTTGAATTGAAGGCCAAACTCAATAAAAAGAAATGGCCTAAAGGCTCGAAAACCCAATCCTCTTTGTGCCTCCCTTTCTAGGTATGGACAACCTGGGGAAATCCTATCTCTCCAGGTCAATCCTCCTAATTGGAAATTGGGAGTAACAACAGACATATTAACCTCACATTACTGTGATTCACAAAAGGAGACAACTGTGAGAGGTAAGTATGAGAATAAAGGAGAGCAGGCAGACATACAAAAAGACTGTCTCCATCTACCCAATCCCCAAACCTGTTAGTCATTTAATACTTAATGAACAGATTTTTTTTTTTTTTTTTTTGAGACAGAGTTTTTGCTCTTGTCACCCAGGCTGGAGTGCAGTGGTGCGATCTCAGCTCACTGCAACCTCCACCTCCCGGGTTCAAGCAATTCTCCTGCCTCAGCCTCCCGAGTAACTGGGACTACAGGCGCCCGCCACCACGCCCAGCTAATTTTTGTATTTTTAGTAGACATGGGGTTTCACCATATTGGCCAGGCTGGTCTCGAACTCCTGGTCTCAGGTGATCCACCTGCCTTGGCCTCCGATAGTGCTGGGATTACAGGCGTGAGCCTGCCGAACCCAGCCGAACAGATAGATTTTATAGGGTTCAAAATGTTATACCCGGTCATACAGATAGGTTTTACAGGGTTCAAAATGTTAATCCTCCAATAAGATTAGTTGTTTCGCAAAGCTAAACTAAAAAACTTTGTCCAAGATTATCTTTGGGATTCTTTTCAGGTCCAAATTTTTAAGATTTCATGAAAGCATTAATAAAGAACCCCAAATGCAGTATATCCAGAACCAAATGTGTTATCTACAGCACAGTATTTCCTCTTCTACCCTCTTCCACTCTGTCTCTAGTTAACAGTACCATCTTTATCGGGGTCCCAAACTGACACACCTGGTCATCATTTTAAAACACTGTTCTCTCCTTCCTGGCCTGCCCATTACATCTTACTGACAAAGAGAAAAGAGGTTGAGTTCTAAGATCTCGGTACAAAAGCCACTAATGCCACTATCTAGCTGTGGGTCCTTGCACCACTACAGTGACCTTCTGTAAGTGCCAATCTCATTTCTAAAACAAGGATAATACCACCAACCTTGTAGGGTTGTTATAAAGATGACTGGTTATGTATATGCCAGATTAAGACCAGGCACACAGAAGGTGACCAATAAATAGATCACTATTCCTGCCTCAGAATGGCTTTAATTTCTATGTGAGGACAAAGGTAGAAAGCTAGAACACTGCCATGGCAGGTAAAGCCAGCACTAAATGAAAGCTGGTCACCTCCTCTTCATTCTGCTCCTCTCCTCTACTTTGTCAGTTCAGGCCTCATCTTTCTCACCGGTATTATCACAACAGTGTCCTGAATTGATCTTCATGCATGTAACTTGCATGCTCACCACACTTGTCCTAAAGCACAAACTTGATCATATCAATCCTTTATTTAGCATCCTTCGATGACTCTTCACCACCTCCATGATAAAATGCATACTCATCAGCACCAGGCCCTTCCCAACCTTATCTCTTGGGATGCCCTACTCCTGACCCCCACCACATAAATTCTCATGTCCAAGCCACATCATAGTGTATTTGTTATTTCCCAATTGCTCCATGCTCTCATGCTTCCAAACCTATCTAGAATGTTCTATCACTGATGAGCCCTCTCCATTCTTAAAAACATAGCTGAAACATCACCTTCTCTTCAAAGCTTTCCCTGACCCTAGAATTTTCTTTGGTATTCCGAAGGCCTTTCTTCATACTACATTTGCAAGCCGTATCCTAATTTTGCGGGCCTTGTTTCTGGCAGCTCTAGCCCAACTGTGACATCAGGCAAGGGACAGGATTTATCTATCATTTTCGTATTATTCCCAGTGCCTAACACAGTTTGTAAAAAATACATTTTATTGAAAATATTTTTGTGATAAGTTTAATATTGTTTGCATTAATATCAACAATCTGAAAGACTAAAAAACAAAACTGTCACTATAAAGTATTTCTAGAAACTATTGAGATTTTTTTTTAATCCTATTAATTCCAAACATAAAGAGATTTTTAAATGCTGTGATAAAACTCATACAAATGCACATATTGGAAGGTACATCAGGCCAAATTATCATTAAAAAATGAAATCTCAGTATTATAAAACCTGAAGAAAATTTCAACCATAAGGAAGGTATGACTTTTGACTACGTTCTCACGTTCAATAGATTAAAAAATAAAACCCAGCAAAAGTAGTCTTTTAGATAATGGTAAAATACTTATTTTGGGGTGTTCTTTTTAAAAAGGCATGTTTCATCTTGGCTGAGAACAAAAGCAGTGGGATTATCTTACGGGTTATGCATATAATTTTCTTTTTTTTTGGATTTAAAAAATTATTTCTTATTTTCAAATGATTTAAACCTTTTACAAAAATATAACAGTCGGGCAAATTTGCCTCCACCAACTATCACAAAAATTAACTTTGTAGTTTATATAATCCATAACTATTACCTACAAAAATCTATAAATACTGAATAATAGAGAAATCAAAAATATCACTTTAGGTAATACACCCATTTAAAATTGAATCCATTTCCATGGAGAAAGGAAAAAATACACAGTAGCATTTGGTATAAAAGGAAGAGCACTAATTCAGTTCTTTTTCAAAAATGTTAAAACATGTGATTTGTGTTTTTTTAACTTCCAAATATAACTCACTGTATTTAGCACCTTCTGTACTTTCCAGTATATTAGATAATTGCATACCAAGTTAAAAACAAAATAAAGGAAAACATTTCTGCCACCCACCATTTTCATTAAAAAAATGGAAGTATTACACAAACACACAGAGCACCTCGTAAAGGTTGGTATGACTAGCCCCCCAGAAAACTGTTTTTTATAAATTTTAAAAATTTGAGGATTTAGGGGACATGGGAGAAGAGGAAATGAGAATTATGTGATTATTGGTTTTAACACAAAACGTGAGCTAGTAATTTTCAAATTCAGTTCTAGAGAACCATGGAGGTGTCTCAAAGGTTGCAGATCCTGAACCCCACATCAATTAGAGAAGCTCCATATTTTTTGTCCATTTATAGACTGAACTACCAAATATCTCATTTGCACAAAAATCTCCATAACTTTTAAAAGTCTGAAAAATCACTGAGAAGGATTAGCCAATGACAACCGTGGATAATATTGATATTAGCACCTAATAAATAAAAATACAAACAGAAATGTTTTATATGGAAAAATGTTTTACAAAGTGGTAAAAACATTAAGAAACAGGCAAGACTAGTATTTGTAGTTACTTTATCAATAAGTTTATTCTGCTTCTCATCAGTTTTATCAGGCTACAGTTTGTAAAGGGAAGGGACATGTAAGTTAAGCTTTTTCAACTTGCTTTTGGAAGAAAGACAGTAGATGATTTCAGCAGCGAACTGGCTGTGAACCCAAAGCAAAGATTTTTGGCAGGGTATGACCAAGCTGAGAGGCGACATTAGTGGGTATGTTTGTTTAGATAAAGGGGAGGTGGCCCATATAATGTTGGAGTAGGGTACATAGCTTTTCTACATTGGAAAATCTGCGTAAGAAATGATATCTATTCCCAAGAACACTCCTGATTCTTAACATCTTACTCTCTCCTATGCTTCTACTTCCACACTAATTAAGGCCATCAAAAATAAGAAATAGTACTTAACTACAGTAATTTATGAAAAGTCACTTTCTAAGTAAATCAGACTATTTAGAACTCAGCCATTCTATATGCTTTGTTTTCCATGATGAAAAAACTACAGAACTAAAAGCTTCCTTGCCAGTGACCTGATCCACAATACCAGGAGGAAGCTGTGACGGACTCATTTCTTCCATTATCTCTCTTTCCTCAGCCCCTAGTATGAGTGGTTGAGATTGTGACTGAGAAAAGAATAAAGTACCAAAATCATCTAACAAGAATCCTATTTTTTTCCCACACTAAAATGCTTGTGTAGCTTATGAAATGATGGTCGATTTTCCTATTTGCCAAACTTTCTATAATGTGGAACATTGTTTCTTAAAGCTTATTACTTTACAATAGAGAATGTAATTGCGTCTCTCCACATTGATTCATTAATTTGAAAAGATCAAGATAAAAAAAAAAAAAAAAAAGGCTGTGCACGGTGGCTCACGCCTGTAATCCCAGCACTTGGGGAGGCCAAGGTGGGCAGATCACTTGAGGTCATAAGTTTGAAACCAGCCTGGCCAATATGGTGAAACGCCATCTCTATTAAAAATACAAAAATTAGCTGGGCATGGTGGTGAGTGCCTGCAATCCCGGCTACTTAGGAGGTTAAGGAGGGAGAATCACTTGAACCCGGGAGGCAGAGGTTGCAGTGAGCCAAGATCGCGCCACTGCACTCCAGCCTAGGCAACAGAGCTAGGCTCTTGTCCCAAAAAAAACAAAACAAACAAACAAAAATCAGAAAAAAAAAAAAAAAAAAAACTACATTAACTGGCATTTGCATTTTGAAATCAAACCATATGACTACTCATTGATAGAAACAATCCTTTCCATTTGGCTAAAAACTAAAAATCAAAAGTCAATGACAATAATAATAATGTTAACTACTTTTAAAAAAGGAACATTTAGTTCTTAACATAAGTTCCTAATATCAGTAACATTTAGTTCCTAATATCAATGGATACTCTTTTGAAAGTTCAGAAATAAAAACAATGCTAGTTTGTTCTAAAACATGGGAAATTCAAATGTCATACATCTACTCTCCAAACTTTGGTACCTTAATTATTTATCATGTAACTGACCCATCCAACAAGATATTAAGAATCACAATTCTAGTTTCTTCTCTATGGTAAAACTACGGTAAATGAAAAGCAATTCTATACCTATGATAGTATGCCAATAAAATACTGACACCTGCAAGAGAAGTACAGAGACTCAGAGAAATGACCTACATACAAGACCGTACAGACTTTCCTATGCTATTTTCTGGACTTAGAGACAAACCAGGCCAAGTTCTAGTGGTTTATTTTCTCAAACTAGACACAATATGCAAACTATGTATAAGTTATGTATTGATATTAATTTCCTCAAAAGAAGATCTGATACAAAACATCTAAAGCCATAACAACTTTAAGTTTTTGCAAGATCCCAAAATGTCTTCTTGCTCTGAAACTAGTATTTGACAGACTAACACATGAGCTAGATGCTTGAATCCTTTTTAGTATAAGGCAACATATAAATTTTTAATGTATTTATAACAGATTTTGATATTCTATACTTTCAACAAAGTATCAAATTTTCATCTGACTGCAACTCCTTCCTCTTAAAATATATATTGATTACAGTACATTTATATCATTAAAATCATTACTAAATATACAATATAGGCAAGAGTAATCATATTTGTGTTTTTATACGTAACAATTATTTTCTGATTATAAAATCTATCTCTTCAAAGAAATAACCACACACTGGTACATTTTTCTATTTTTTTAAACCAAGATAAAACTAAGCTTATCCTTGACATATATATAGTTTTTAAAAACTGGGATTTTTTAAAAAAGTGATTTCTACATATCTTTCTAACCAATATGCATTATCAGAGGAGATGCAATTCATGACTTGTACCACCTGAGGGCACTCCTAAAATCTTTAAAAAACCAAGAATCACATTTTTACCTACTAGGAAAAAGACCTAGTCCTACTTCAAGTTCATGGTTTGAAAAACAACTTTCAGAAAACATGTGTTTCTTTACACAAAGATGATAAATAAGCATAATTCCTATCCACTGCATAGTCTCTGGGCTTCATGTACTCTCAACAAAAGTGTTTCTGAAGCAGGATGAAACACATCTAAATACTTCAAATAAAAGGGTTACAAATTAAAGAGAACTAAACAACTCACAGGACTGTCTTTCTAGATTATACATTTATCATCAGTAAAAAGTTGGTATTTCTATAGAAAATAAAAATTCAAGAACTACTTCAAATATATACAAGATCTAAAAGTTAACAAAAAGATTTGCTCTTTAACATATACACGGCACTTCAGATCAAGAATACAAGTAAACCTTCAGTTTTGCTTTGTCTCTGGAAAAAGAAAGAAAATACAAGTAAACCATGGGCACCTTACCTGTTTCCTGTGAATTTAACACTTCTAAGGCATGCATCATGGCACTTGCGAAGACATTGGCATCCTCTTTGCTGCCAAAGTTGAGACCATACACCTGTCTAGCATCTCGCCACTGGTGGAAGGTCTGTGTAGCTTGATTGTACTTCAATCCTTTAGGAATGGCACAATTTATCACGACCTAAAAAATAGTAAGTCTTTATAAAGTCAAACCAATAATTGGCAAAGTCAAGGATGTCAACAAATGCTGACTATATATTCATTCAAATATGTTCCTAATAGACCTTGACAAAAATGGTTTAAACAATTATCTAGGGTAAAATCTACAGAAATATCAGTCTGATAGAAGTTAAGCTTTTTGCTGATTACAAAGGTCTGCCATAAAACAGTAAATCAGCAAAACAAAACAAAACAAAATCTATTTTCCTCATTAAATATATTTTAACTTGTTTGCTGAAGTTTTACAAATACAAAAAAGTATACACAACATAAAAGTGTATCTGTGAATGTTCACATGAAGTCAGTACCCTAATTAAGAAATCAAACAGCAACACCAGAAGCCTATCTTCTTAATTCCTCCCACCTCCCAAAAGGTACTAGCCACACTTCTAACATCATAAATTACTACATTTATATGAAATCCAAAACCAACGTATCAATCTGAGGAGGGTCTTGAGTATCTATAGGGGTCTTAAGTATCTTTCATTAGATTTATTTTCTATTATTAATCAAGTTTTGTAGGTTTTTAGATTTTTATAAAAATGGAGTTACACAACATGTATTATAACGTATCTGCTCTCTTATCCTCAAAATTGTTTGTAAGAGCCATCCACTTGTTGCATGCAGCTGTGGTTTGTTCATTTTCATTGCTGTATGGTAGTCCTTTGTATAAATCATGCTTATTTAAGCATTCTCCCATTAATGAACATTTAGATTATTTGCAGTTTAGGTTATTAAAAATTGTGATGTTATGAACTTTCTACTGCATGTCTTTTGGTACAAACAAGCATTCATTTTTGTTGGGCATATACCCAGGAGTGGAAATATCACAGGACATGTGTATGTTCAGCTTTAGTAGAAAATTCCAAGTAGCTTTCCAAATTGGTTCTAGTAATTTACACTTCCACAAGAGTATACAAGAGCTTGTGCTACTTCCACATAACTATGCAACATTACAACTGGTACTATCAGTCTTTATTTTAGCAATTCTGGTGGGTATGAATGCTTTATCACTGCAGTTTTAGTTTGCATTTCCCTGATTTTTATTAGCTATCTAGATGTCTCTTTTTGTGAATATCTGCTTGAATTAAGTCTCTTGCCCATTTTTCTCCCGAGTTGTCAATTTTTTTCTTCTTTGATTTCTAAGCCCTTTATATATTCTAGATATGATATCATTGTTGGTTATCTATGTTGCATATATCTTATGCTATTCTATGAATCACCTTTTCACTCTTAACGGTTTCTTGATGGATTTAAGTTCTTCACTTTGATTCTGTTCAAATTAGCAATCTTTTTCTTTATAGTTACTGCTTTAGTGCTGTTTAAGAAATGTTTCTCAATCACAAGGTCATGAAAATATTGTCCTATATTATCTTGCAAAAGCTTTATTATTTTACTTTTCACATTTCTATCCCCAATCCAGCTGGAATTGGTCTGTGCCTATGGTGTGAGGTAGGGATCAAGTTTGCTATTTGTTTCAATATGGCTGTAAAAATGATCCAGCACTATCAATGTGCTACAGGTTTGCCTGCAGCACATAAATTAAGTGTCTATGTGGCTCTATTTTCTCCTACAGATCAATATGCCTTTTTGCCAACTCTACAATGTCTTAATTGTTGTAGCTTTATATGAAATCTAGATGACCATTAGAGTGTGTCTTCCTGTTTCATTCTTCAAAATTGCTTTGGCTCTTCTTAGTCCTTTGTGTGTAGCTAGTTTTACATTCTGATTATCAGTTTCTATCAAAGAAATTTTGGGGACGTTGAGGTTGCATGAAAACTAACATATCAATCTGAGGAGGTTCTTAAGTATCTTTATGGGGGTCTTGAGTATCCTTCATTAGATTTATTATTTTCTATTATTAATTGAGTTCTAAGTATTAGAATCTTTTATTATTCCTAATAATTTACATTAAGGTTTTTTCCTCTAAATACACAACCATGTAATCTGCAACTGACAGCTTTATTTCTTCCTTTCCAATCCATGCACGATGTATTTATCTTCATACACCTACTAGAAATCACACTACAATGCTGAAAAAAAGTGTTCATAACAAGTATCTTTATTTCCTGATTTTAGAAGGAAAGCTTTCTCAATTAAACCGTTAAAAGTATGATCTTTCACACCAGGCGAGGTGGATCACGCCTGTAATTCCAGCATTTTGGGAGGCCGAGGCAGGTAGATCACTTGACGTCAAGAATTCAAGACCGGCCTGGCCAACATGGTGAAACTCCAGTCTCTACTAAAAATACAAAAATTAGCCAGGCGTGGTGGCATGTGCCTGTAATCCCAGCTACTTGGGAGGCTGAGGCAGAAGAATCACTTGAACCTGGGAAGAAGAGGTTGCAGTGAGCTGAGAGTCTGCCACTGCACTCCAATCTGGGCAACAGAGTGACACTCTGTCTCAAAAAGTAAATAAATACATAAATAAATGACCTTTCATGTAATAATCTTATTGATACCTTTTATCTGGGGAGAAACCCTCCTATTACTTGACAGCTAAGGGTTTCCATCATGATTGAATACTGCATTTTATCGAGTGCTCCCCAACATACCTTGAGGTGACTGGCTCTTCTGTTTTTTATGCAGTTAATTACACTGATTATTTTCTAGTATTCAACCAACCAACCTTACATTCCTAGGATAAACAACATTGGTCCCCACATATCAATTTTTATAAATCTCTAGATTTGTTTGATAGTCCTCTGTTTGAAATTTTTATATCTACTTTTATGAATGAGATTAACCTCACTATTGTATTCATGTATTCATTGTATTAATGCCAGGTTTTGACAGCAAAGTAATGCTGGACTTAAAATGAACTGGCACTGTAGAGTTGGCAAAAAGATAGGCATCCTCTTTGTGTATTCTCTGGAAAAAAGTATGTAATATTGGTGTTCTTTAGTTGTTAAAGGTTTGGTTGAAAAGGACACCACCAGTAGAGCCAGCTAAACGAAGTTTTTCTTCCTTTTACTTCTTTTCATCATAGTTTTAATTTCTTTAAAGTGTTTTCCTAAGAATTTCTACATCTACATTTTCAAAATTACTAAAATAAAGTTGCTCAAAATACCCCCCTTAATCACTTAAATGTCTCTAAGATTCATAGTGATGTCGCTTCTTTCTTCATAATGGCTATTTAAACCATTCTCTTTTTTTTCCCCAAGAGCTGTCCCTCACAAGGACTTCAGAGACAAACCTCTCCTTAGTGTGTTTCCTTTCTGCTGCATTAATTTTGGCTCTTATCTTTATTGTTATGCTCTTTCTATTAATATTTTATATGGCTTTAATGGTCTATTCTTTAATTTCTTGAGATGCATCCTGAGTCTGGCTGAAAAGTCAACAATACTTATTTTCCAAGATAACATTTCAGTCTCTAAATTTCACTTTAATCAGAAGTTTAGTAGCATTCTACTGGTGTTAATATGTGGCATGTTCATCATTATTTAGCTCAACTAATTTTTCTTATTTCGTTGTGATTTCTTCTCTGTCTCATGGACTATTCAGAAAGGTATTTCTTAACACCTACACCTATGGGATTCTCTATTATCTTACTTCCAGATTAATTCTGCCGTGACCACACACTTTGTATGATTTTAATCCTTTGAAATTTGTTGACACTTTCTTTAGGGCCAAGCATACATACAATTTTGAAATTGTGACATGTACATTTGAAAGGTATGTGGTATATATGCCAATTAGGGTAGGGAAGTAATTGTATTGTTCAAACCTTCTATATATTCTTACAGGCCTTTTTTTCTGACTGCCTGTTCCATCAGTTACTAACAGAGGTAAGTTAAAGTCTCCTGCTGTGATTCGTACATTTGTAACCAGAACAAGAGAAACTTTGACACCTCTGGTTCCAAAATGGCAGCGCAGAAGCAAGCTATGGCAAGAATCGCAATTACTTTTGCATCAACCTAACAGTTCTCTACTCTCCCCGCCCCCCCCAACAAAACAAAATCAAGTACACAGCATTAAAATTATCACCAGCAATATCCCACAACTTAAATAGGAGTAGGACACAGTTCCTGGAGACACAAAGAAATAAAAAAGCTCTCAGCAGACAGTAAGATAATCAGACCTCCATATCCACAATGCCCCTCCACACAGCCTGCTGGCACCAAGCATGCAGAAATCTTCCCCCAACTCACGCCTTCTACACTGGAAAAAGTGAGATCAAGATAAACAACAAACTTTTCCACCATCTTGGGTTCATGGCAAAAGACCCATCTGTCATCTCAAACCATGGGAAGCACTGGGAGTTCCAGAAGGGAGAAATATCCCTAAGAACAGCCAGAGACAAAGTGGGGAAGCAGGACTAGCCCAGAAAGTCTGCTCTGTAACTTGGCCAAAGGAGACACTGAGTCCAAGTGGCTGTTCAGCAGCACCATGCTGTTGGAGGTTTGTTCCACAGGTCTCCTGGGCATGAATCCCTAGCCAGCCTTCCCACACTACCAGGACATCCCCATTGGGACCTCCTCAATTTGGGATGGGTAGCACTCTGATTGTTTACTAGAACCTAGGCAAATCTGAACTTTTTTTTTTTTTTTTTTTTTTTTTTGAGATAGGAGCTACCCCAAGGCTGAAGGTAGCTCATGCCTGTAATTCCAGCACTTTGGGAGGCCAAGGCAGGTGGATCACTTGAGGTCAGGAGTTCAAGACCAGCTTAGTCAACATGGCAAAACCCCGTCTCTACTAAAAATATAAAAATTAGCCAGGCGTGGTGGCACACGCCTGTAATCCAGCTACTTGGGAGATTGAGGCAGGAGAATCACTTGAAACAGGGAGGCAAAGGTTGCAGTGAGCTGAGATCAAGCCATTGCACTGCAGCCTGGGTGACAGAGTGAGACTCTGACTCAAAAAAAAAAAAAAAAAGATTAAAACGTTATGCACATTTTACTATAACGTAAGGCTGGAGTGAAGTGGCTATTCACAGGCACAATCATAGGACATGACAGTCTTGAACTCCTGGTCCTAGGCAGTTCTCCTGCCTCAGCCTCCCGAATAGCTGGGACTATAGGCACAAGCCACTGTGCCCACCCTCCTGATGTGGTTTTTATAAATATTGGGGTAAGGGTGTCACGATTCTTTAGGAGATACTAGAAACCCAAAGCTACTAAAATTTAACATTATCAGAAAATTGGAAGACCCTTTTAAGGCAAATCAATATCCCTGCTTGGCAAATAGCTTAAAATGGCAGACAAGAGAAAAGATGTGTTACATCTACTTTTTCAATTGTTCACAACAGAATGTTAGAAAAAGTTGTGGAAAATATTACTAGGATCAAAATTATACAAACTACTGTTTCATTTCCCCAATATAAAAATTTTAAATCTGGGGCCAGGCGTGGTGGCTTACGCCTGTAATCCCAGCACTTTGGGAGGCCAAGGTGGGCAGATCACGATGTCAAGAGATTGAGACCATCCTGGCCAATATAGTGAAACCCTGTCTCTACTAAATATACAAAAATTAGCTGGGCTTGGTGGCACGTGCCTGTAATCCCTGCTACTCGGGAGGCTGAGGCAGAAGAATAGCTTGAGGAGGTTGCAGTGAGCACAGATCACACTCCAGCCTGGCGACAGAGCAAGACTCTGTCTCAAAAACAGAAACAAAAAAAAATTTTTTTAATCTGAATTAATTCTTTCACTCATCTAACCATTGAGGATAGATAGTACTACAAATAATCTTTAAAAGTATTAAAATTAAATATTTTCAGGCTGGGCGCAAGGGCTTACACCTGTAACCCCAGCACTCTGGGAGGCGGAGGCGAGTGGATCGTGAGGTCAGGAGATCAAAACCAACCTGGCCAACATGGTGAAACCCTGTCTCTACTAAAAATATAAAAATTAGCCAGGCGTGGTGGCACATTCCTGTAATCCCAGCTGCTCGGGAGGCTGAGGCAGGAGAATCGCTTGAACCAGGAAGGTGGAGGTTGCAGTGAGCCGAGATGGCGCCACTGCACTCCAGCCTGGTGACAGAGTGAGATTCCGTCTCAAAAAAAAAAATTAAATAAGTAAGTATTTTCACTTAATAACTACTTATTGGCTGTCCACTGAGCATACTGTCAGGTTTGGACTACATCATAATCCTAAATTCTGTGCTTCAGATCCAGTGAGCTTGAGTCTAGCCTGGAGGTGATATTCCATCTTACACATGCCTATCCATTTTTAGCCTGACCATAACAGAGTAAACACTGCAGTAAACACCCACACTTCCTTGTGACCTGGCTCAACATCTTATCCTGTCTATGAGGTCATCCATGACCCTTTCTCCTATCTTCTCAACAAACTGATGATGCTTTTATGCCCTCACTGTGCTCTATTCTATACTTATCACAACTGAAACATTTAACTGGGGTTCTTTGCTTATGTGCTTAACATCCCCATCCTGCCTCAGCCTCCTGAGTAGCTGGGATTACAGGCGCGCGCCACCACGCCTGGCTAATTTTTGTATTTTTAGTAGAGACAGGGTTTCACCATGTTGGTCAGGCTCTTCTCAAACTACTGACCTCGTGATCCGCTCGCCTTGGCCTCCCAAAGTGCTGGGATTATAGGCATAAGCCACTGCACCCAGACAACATCCCCATTCTTTACTGCATCTTTCATTCAAGGTCAGGAACGATATTCTAATATAAAACCCAAGCATAGTACCCATAAGCACTTAATAAATGTTAGGTTGGAAAATGAAGTATTTTAATATGCTTATATATTTATATAATTGTACATATTCAATTTTACAAGTAAATGGTGGGTGGTTTTAACAACTCTTACTATAGAAAGTTTAGATGTTTAGTAAATTATAACAACATGTGCCCACTTACAACAGACTGATAAACCATTAAGATATGTAAGAATGATGGCCAGCCACAGTGGCTCATGCCTATAATCCCAGCTACTCAGGAGACTGAGGCAGAAGGATCACTTGATCCCAGGAGGTCAAGGCTGCAGTGAGCTATGGTCAAACCACTGCACTCCAGCCTTGGCAACAGAGCAGGACTCTGTCTCAAAAGAGGCCGGGCACGGTGGCTCACGCCTGTAATTCCAGCACTTTGGGAGCCCAAGGCGAGTGAATCACAAGGTCAGGAGATCAAGGCCATCCTGGCTAACACGGTGAAACCCCATCTCTACTAAAAATACACACAAAATTAGCTGGGTGTGGTGGTGGGCACCTGTAGTCCCAGCTACTCAGGAGGCTGAGGCAGGACAATGGTGTGAACCCGGGAGGTGGAACTTGCAGTGAGCCGAGATTGCGCCACTGCACTCCGTCTGGGTGACTGGCCAAGACTCCGTCTCAAAAAAAAAAAAAAAAAAGAAATGCAAGAATGGAAGAAAGAAAACCAATTATTTATCAGATTTATTCTTAGGGATGGTGTTTTTTTAAGTATCATTATATTAATAAAAATATATTTTCTAATTATTTACTACTTATACAAAAATGCGAGTGTTTTTTATATACTGATCATGTAACCAGCAACCTCACTGAACAATCTTATTGGTTCTAAACGTTTATCTGCAGATACTCCTGGGAGATTTTTATGCAGACAATTACATCATTGGTGAGTAACCAGCTGTTTCTTTCTTATCAATTCTTACAGCTTCTATTTCTTAAACTTTGTATGGCTAGGTTATCTAGTACCTCATCTTTAATACTAAATGAAAACGGTTAGAGCTGAAATGCTCAATTTATTCACAAGTTTAATGGAAAGGCTCTCGACACTGTACGATCCTGTAAGATACCTGATGTATGCTTCTATTATCCACCCATATCAGCTTAAGAACATTAATTTTATGCCTAAAGTGATGAGAACTGTTATGTATTGATTCAAATTTTATCAAATGCTTTTTCCAGAACCTCTTGCTTTTGTAGGTTTTCTCCTGGGAAATAACATTAGTAAGTTATCTAATGTTAACCATCCTTATATTACTGAGGCAAACAGCGATAAGCCCTATTTGATCAAGAAGTGGTTTTGTTTTGTTTTTTACTCATTACTACATTTGGTCTGCTAATATCTTATTGGGGACTATTATATCTAGGTATACATTCATAACTGAAGACTGGCTCCTCTCCCAAACTTGTTCTATGTTTTGGATATCAAAATTATACACGCCTTATAAAATATCATTCTCTACAATGGTTACATAAAACAGAAAACACAGTGACATTTTAGATCTCATTTGTAAATGCTCTGTACTCTCCTGCAGCTTTTTAAAATTTGGGGGGCAGATTATTTACTATTGATTTATTTCATGATTGTAGGTCTATCATGTTTTCCTACTCTTCAGTTTTAGAAAGTTACGTTTTTCTACAAAATGGCCCATTTATTGGCATACAGTTTTTCATAATATTTTATTTCCTTAGGTAACTATAGTGGTATTCTTTATTTCATTCCTAAAATTGGTTATTTGTACTGTTCCTTTTTTTCGTTTGATTCTGCAAGTTTTTTTTTTTTTTTTTTTTTTTTTTTTTTTTTTTTTTGACATGGTCTTGTTCTGTCTCCCAGGTTGGAGTGCAGTGGCACAATCACACTCACTACAGTCTCCACCTTCCAGGCTTAAGTGATTCTTCCACGTCAGCCTCTCAAGTAGCTGGGACTATAGGCACACACATTGCACCTGGCTAGTTGTTTGGGTTTTTTGTTTGTTTGTTTTTTGATTTTGTTTTTTCTTTGAGATGGAGTTTCACTCTTGTTGCCCAGGCTGGAGTGCAATGGCACAAACTCAGCTCATTGCAACCTCTGCCTCCCAGGTACACGTGATTCTCCTATCTCAGCCTCCCAAGTAGCTCAAATTACAGGCATGCGCCACCACACCCAGCTAATTTTTTTTTTTCTAGTAGAGACAGGGTTTCACCATGTTAGTCAGGCTGGTTGCAAACTCCTGACCTCAGGTGACCCACCCACCTTGGTCTCCTGAAGTGCTGGGATTACAGACATGCGCCACCGCGCCTGGCCTGTTTAGGTTTTAAAAAATAGTTTTGTAGAGACAGAGTCTCATTATGTTGACCAGGCTGGTCCTGAACTCTTGGGCAGGCAATCTTCCTGCCTTGGCCTCTCAAACAGCTGGGATTATAGGTGTGAGCCACCATGCCAGCTAGTTTGTCTTTTCAATGAAGCAGCTTTTGGATTAACAAATATTATTTATTTTTATTTAATTAATATCTTTCTAATATTTTCTTCTGCTTTCTTTGGGTTAAGCTCATCGTTTTTTAGTTTCCCTTTTTTTCCTACTACATACAATTAAGACTTGCGCATCTAAGGACACAATTAGATGTCCTACAGGTTTCTATATGTAATATCACTCAGGCCTCAGTGTTTTCTTATTTTCTAATATTCGTAATAATTTCCTCTTAATGTCACAATTTAGCACAGTTTTAATTTTGTAATGTTTTAAGAAACATTCTACTTGCCAATATCTAAGAGTCATAAGATAGTTTACTTCTCCTAGAAATAAAAATTTTAGTATTTCACATGCAAATTTCCTAGCTTAATCTTCTTTCCAGGCCGGGTGCAGTGGCTCACGCCTGTAATTCCAGCACTTTGGGAGGCTGAGGCAGGCGGATCACCTGAGGCTAGGAGTTCGAGACGAGCCTGACCAACATGGAGAAATCCCATCTCTACTAAAAATACAAAATTAGCCGGGCGTGGTGGTACATGCCTGTAATCCCAGCTATTCAGGAGGCTGAGGCAGGAGACTCGCTTGAACCCGGGAGATGGAGGTTGCAGTGAGCCAAGATCACGCCGTTGTACCCCAGCCTGGGCAACAACAGCAAAACTCCGTCTCAGAAAAAAAAAAAAAAAAAAAAAATTTCTTTCTGATTATCTTCAAATATTCTTTTTCGTTTTTGTAAATATAGGATTATTCATCAGTACTTTTCAAATAACCAATTCACTAAATTTACCAAAAATGTAGTTACTTTACAGCTATTAGTTTGCAATGTTGTATTAAGAAGGTTCAATAATTTCTACAAAATCTTAATTGTCCAGTTTTCTTTTTTTCCCCCCATAATTAACATCTTGGGGCATACTTGATTTATCTCTGGCCTAAGTCGCTGCTGGAACAAAGACAAAGATGAGAGAGTGCTCAGCAGAACCTGGACTACAAATGGGACAGAGGGGGCTCTTGGTAAAAAGCCTGAGAGACCAGAAAAAGGCTGTGCAACACAACAAGGAAACTGGAGCCCAGAGGAAAAGGCAGGAAGACTAAGGAGGGGAAAGAAGAGAGTAAGAGGGCGGGGCACAGGGGAGAGATAGGGAGAAGGCAGCCAGAGAGGGCAGAAAGAGGGGCAGGCCGAAACCGTTTGTATAAATGGATAAATGTGGTAAATTCAGTGAATTGCTCTTTCTACAGACTGACTCAGAACTGTGAAAGTTCATCTCCACGCCAGCACTGCATTTGTTTTTACCACATGCCCCAACAGTTTCAGTGCTCTACAACCAGTGTTTTCCTAATTTCTTGGCTGAAGTTGCTTAAGTGAAGGAGTTTCTCATTTCTCGGGGGAGCTTCTAAGTCAGCTAAGAAAGCAACAAACTCCTTTGCTTCCCTGTGCTGATAGGAGGATTTCTCTTAGCCCTCTTTCTATGGGGTGTAGTCCCTCTAAGACTGCCAGTTTTTTGTTTATTTGTTTGTTTGTTTTTGCCAAAATACCAGTTTCACAGCCCAAACTCTCATAGGCCCACAGTCCCTATATGCATACATGACAAATCTTACCAATCCATAATCACCATCCTAAAACCCAAGGCTAATGCAGCATCTGTTTACACCATGCTACCACGCAATGTAGGGGAAACCTAGGAACCTACCTTTCTTTATAAGAGCTCAGCTGGGCAATGAAGAAGAAAATTTGTTACATTCTTTCTGCATGTGTAGCAGGATGATTTTTAAAGTCAGTTGATTCCAACTTCTTTGGTAAATATTTTTTCCCAAAGTATTTTGTAAATCTACTCTTTACAAAAGTTCTTACTATTAGTATATAGTTAATGCTAGTAAGACCTTATCTGCCTTTTCCTCTATCTACTGCTCTTGATCTGTTAAGGCCCAAGAAATCAAGTAATCAGATAATCCAGCTACTTTCTAGGAAATCCAAAGCAAGGAATTAGTAAAAGCTTAGCTGTCGCCCCAGACATGAACTGCAAAAGTCGAACTATTCCAGCAACCTCAATACCTACTATTTTTCTATCATATGTGAATTTAACAGTATTTTCTGAAACTATACTTTCAACTCCCTCCTCTAACCCCATGCCCCAAACTTTGCAGGAAACGAATTCCATAAACATACAATCTGCCACTTAAGTAGAGTTTTGTTTCTGTTTGTCCTTATTTTGCTTTAAATTTCAAAAACTAACTAATTGAAGGCCAGAAAATCTAATGAAAATTCATCATAAAAGAACTTATACTTCTACTTTTGTACAATTTTTTCTAAATCGTTGTTTAAGTTCAGGCTTCATAAAAGGTAGAAAGGGTGGAGAGACAATTTTATATTCAGTTTTTCCCAGAGAGACTATTTTGCTTAGAGTTTTAAAACTACTTTATTTTATGGAATATACCAAGTCCTTTTGTAATACTAAATCATTTTTAACAAGAATTGTAGTAAAGCCTTACCTGATGGTCCTGAATCTTCCTGCCCACCACTCTGAATGTGTTGTTGCCTGTATGGTGATAGATATGAACTCTGCTGAACCCAGTTGAGCCACCAGCTGGCACCCACTTCTTATTGGCATCATCATAAACCATCACAGCAGCTCTTGCCTGACAGATACTCTGTTCACTGTAAAAATAAAATAAAATATTCAAACTTACAATATTAAATATGCTAAGTGTTCCACATAGCCACATAAACCTAGAAGTCAGTCAACAATCCGTGCTGTTACTGGGTGCTGGAAACAACAATGGACAAGACAGAGGCTTCCTACCTTTATGCCTAGAGTCTAATGGTGAAGACAAACCAAAAAAAAAAATAAAGTATGATTAAAAGACCAAAAGGAGAGCAGGATCCATGAAGAACACTTAGATAAGCAACACAACAAATGGTTTCTTCTAAATTTGAGTATCTAATTCATTCACTAAACTGAATACAACTATTATGTTGGTTCAAAAATAATTGCACTTTTTGCTATTTTAATGGTAAAAACTGCAATTACTTTTGCACCAACCTAATACAAGTGTAAATTAATCATCTGCTTAATTGCATACATGTTTAGTATATTGATGACCTGTCTGTGATAACACCTTCTTTACTAAGAAAATTATTTTTATTCCGGGCTTGCTTTAAAGTCTGTAACAAAAAGTCTGATAATCAACCATCTGCCCCTTGAGACATAGAGAGGCCGTTAACAACCAATGGATGGCAGTGTAACTAAATTCCTCATTCCCCTTGGGCAAGATAACATCCTATGCTTCCAATTTCTTCATTTAAAAATGAAAATGTAAAATGAGATAATTTCTAAAGACCCCACTATATTTTAAATTCTAGCCTCCACGGATAAATATTAAAGGGGAAAAGGCCAATTCTTAAACATTAGCTTCATCTATCTCAATTATTTTTTGCCAAGTGAGACTGAGATACACAAATAAATAAAACAGAGATGCCGGGCACGGTGGCTCAATGCCTGTAATCCCAGCACTTTGGGAAGTCAAGGTGGGAGAATAACCTGAGGCCAGGAGTTCAAAACCAGCCTGGACAATATATCAAGACCCCATATCTATATTTAAAATAAAATATAAAGATAATCTCAATTTGATCTTAAGCAATGGGTTCATCTTTCAAATATTCTAGGGTATTAGAATAGGTACATCAACTCTATGCTATTAACCCAATTAAAATAACTCAACCTCAATACAGACAAACCTTCTGATAACTCCTGATGACTTAACAGTCGTTAACGGAAATCCTCTGAAGCAGCTCATGCAACCATATCCTTCACAAAAGCACTGCTTATTCTACCAATTTTATCTCAAAAATTTTAAACAATAAATCATGTGGGTTCTTTCCTAAAAATTCTCAGAAACAGAAAGTCTTCCTCACACTCTCCCCTCTTACTCGTGCATCTGCCCCACCTCTTAACCCATCCAAGAGAGATAATGAAATGCAACTTTGCAGGAGATAGCGTTTTATTCTTGTCCTTGGTGACAGAAGATCACTGAAGGCCTAAAGAGGTCACAGCACCGAGTAATAAAATTGCTTCAGAACAACAGTTTTATAATTATTTGTAATTTTCCATTAGAAAAATGTTTACAAAAACTAACTTGTAACAGTATTTGTGCAGCAAACCCACGGTAATGTCTAAATTTTTATGCTGCACTGACATTTTTGGTAAAATACTTATGGGAATAAAAACAAGCCAATGACTAAAACTTGAATTATTTTTAAAAGATGGATTAAAGGGCATTTGTCAGTAGCAGTTGAAAAATCTCTCCCATCATTCACAACAGAAATATTTTTTATGTGATGACATTTACATAATCCTATGGAAAGATTACATGAAACAAGCTAAGGCAAAGTGCATCTTATACCTTACAATTCAAGCAACAAATTTACTGCTAAATGTAAATAACAATTCAATAAACAAATCTAGAATAATACAGGATAGTATTTTCCAGTTTTCAAATAATATTTTTGCAGTTACATTGTTTCCAAGATTCCCAAGATTCCCAAGAAATAATGTCTTGGGGTGTGGGGGCTGGGGAGGGACAGCATTAGGAGAAATACCTAATGTAAATGACGAGCTGATGGGTGCAGCAAACCAACATGGCACATGTATACTTATGTAACAAACCTGCACGTTGTGCACATGTACCCTAGAACTTAAAGTTTAATAATTAAAAAAAGTAAAATAAAATAATGTCTCTTTAAGAAGTGTCATTAAGATCACATAAGCTAAAGGAATACCTCGTTTTGTAAGTAGGTCACTTCATGCTTCAAAAAACATTTTTAAGTATAAGAAATCTAAAACAAGAAAAGTTAGCTTTAATGGCCCAAAGTTTTCCTCTACTTTTTTTCTCCAAATGAACCTATCCAAGTAGCAAAGAAAATTAAAAAACTGCAAAAAAGTAATTGGTTTTCTGATGAAGATGAAAAGAAGTCTTCAAAATGAAATGTTAAACATTTCCAATTCTGAACAAAGCTGAGAATAAGAGAAGAAAAAATAAGCTATGGGTAAGAGCCGAGGTGTTACTGGAGAGGTAGTAATAGCCATGTGGGTATGTGGCACACTGTGAAGGGATTGGCTAAACCCAAATAACTGTGTAGTCCTAGAAGATATCAGGCACTGGCGGGGCACAGTGGCTCACACCTGTAATCCCAGCACTCCGGGAGGCCAAGGCAGGTGGATCACCTGAGTTCAGGAATTTGAGACCAGCCTGGCCAAGATGGGGAAACCCCGTCTCTACTAAAAATACAAAAATTAGCTGGGTGTGGTGGCAGGCACCTGTAATCCCAGTTACTTGGGAGGCTGAAGCAGGAGAATCATGATCACACCACTGCACTCTAGCCTGGGCAACAGAGCAAGCCTCCATTTAAAAAAAAAAGACATTAGGCACTCAGAGAAGCCACATCAAGGCCCAGCCAGGAAGAGATGGCACTGCCTGCTGGGGTTTAGTGACAAATGCAACTCAGTCCTCTTATTCCTTTCCACAACATCTGAGGACCTCTTCTCACTAGAGACATCCTGTCGTGTAATAAAAATACAGCTGACCATTGAACAACATGGGAACTGCACAGGTCCACTTATACACAGACTTTTTTTTCCAGTGTGTTTTTCAGTATTTTTTCCAGTGTTACACTTCCTGCTCCTCCTCAGCCTGCTCAACATGAAGACAAGGATGAAGATCTCTATAATGATTCATGTCCACCTCATGAAAAGTAAATATATTGTCTCCTTCTTGTGATTTTTTAATCTTTTTTTAAATAACATGTTCTTTTCTCTAGATTACTAGAGAAAAGTAATCTAGAGATTACTTTACAGGCTCACGCCTGTAATCCTAGCACTTTGGGAGGCCGAGGCGGGCAGATCACCTGAAGTGAGGAGTTGGAGACCAGCCTGACCAACATGGAGAAACTCCGTCTCTACTAAAAATGCAAAAAAAAAATTAGTCAGGTGTGGTGGCAGGAGCCTGTAACCCCAGCTACTCGGGAGGCTGAGGCAGGAGAATCGCTTGAACCTGGGAGGCAGAGGTTACGGTGAGCTAAGATCACGCCATTGCACTTCAGCCTAGGCAACAAGAGTGAAACTCTGTCTCAAAAAGAATATGGTATAAAACACATATAACATAACAAAATATGTGTTGATCAACTGTTTATGCATATCTATAAAGCTTCTACTCAACAGTAAGCTATTGGTAGTTAAGTTTTTGAGGATTCAAAAGTTGCACTTGGGCCGGGCACAGTGGCTCATGCCTGTAATCCCAGCACTTTGGGAGGCCAAGGCGGGCAGATCATTTGAAGTCAGGAGACCAGCCTGGCCAACATGGTGAAACTGCATCTCTACTAAAAATACAAAAATTAGCCTGGCATGGTGGCATGAACCTGTGGTCCCAGCTACTCGGGTGGCTGAAGCATAAGAATCGCTTGAACCTGGGAGGAGGAGGTTGCAATGAGCCAAGATAGCGCTGCTAAACTCCAGCCTGGGTGACAGAGTGAGACTCTGTCTCAAAAAAAAAAAAAAAAAAGTTGCACTTGGGTGCCATAGTCCCTAACCTCCTCCACCCCTCTACTCGCCTTTTTTAACTTTTACAGTTCAAAGGTCAACTGTATTTGGTCTGGGGTCCTCAGTTCCTAGTACAAGGCTCCTTAAAGTGTCTTTGGTATACTAATGAGATGATTCTTGGCTGAGGGGCTTCTAGGTGGCCTCAGATGGGGCCAAGTAGCCAGAAATATCATGGCATGATTGGAAAGCTGGAACTCAGGCCCACACTTTCCACCCCATTACCTCCCTCTGCCAACAACTGGGGAAGGGAGACGGACTAGAGATGGAGTTCAATCACAATGGACAATGATTTCATCGATCATGTCTATGTAATGAAACTTCCATAAAAACCCTCAATGACAGGGTCAGAGGGCTTCCGGGTTGATCAACATATGAAGGTGCTGTGAGAGTCACACTTGGAAAGGGTAGGAAAAGACTCAACCCCCACACCCTCACACCTTGCCCTATGCCTCTCTTCCACTTGGCTATTCCTAAATTATATCCTTTATAATAAATGGTAATAGTGAAGTGCTTTCCTGAGTTCTGGGAATCATTCTAGCAAATTACCAAATGTGGGTTGGGTGGTTTCAGGAACCTCAGTATTTGCAGTTGGCTAAGCAGATGTGGGTAGCCTGGGCACTCCATTTGCAGCTGGTATCTGAAGCAGGAGCAGCCTTATGGAACTAAGCCCTTAACCTGTGGGGTCTATGTTAACTCTGCATAGTGTCAGAGTGAACTGAATTGTTGGACACCCAGCTGGTGAAGGAGAAGAGACTGCTGAAGTAAGGAAAAAAGCCACTCACATACTAACTCCGATTATAGGTGTGATGCACAAAATAAATTAGCGGTAAGCAGTTTTAGACTTCATGGAGCCATGAACATCAAAAGCAGAGTAGATAAATCAATACAGAACTGGCTGCCAATATTTTGCCCTACTTGCCAGGTATGCGATGGGGCAGTGGTGGGGACCAACATAACTTATTTAAAATGATATTTTTGGAATCTAAAAATAGGAATATTTGAAAACAAAGACAAATCATTAAATGCAATAACATGAGCTTTCTAGACAATTCCCTCTATTATCTGTAGATTTTTTTCCCCCCATTTCTCCCTGGACCAGTGAAATGCTTAGCCAAGGGCCTGCTTTAAAATATGGCTGGCCTTAGCCACAAGGGACAGTATTGCTGCATGGACACTGGTGAACAAATAATAGAGCAATGCATCATTTTACTACCATCCTATCTGCATCATGACAAGCCTCAAAATGAATACCCGGTCAAAGTCTTCAAGATTCTGAGTCAGTGAAGCAACTACGCAAAAGATTAAATTAGTAAATTACCAAGCAGTACTTTTGTGAAGATTAGGCACTAAATCAGTTATAAACAAAAACTTCACTTTTGTGACCCAATGCAATTGGTACATATAGTTAATTATACTTCATCTTCTGATGTTAATTTTGGTATTTTAAAATAAAATATGGCATTAAAAGGCTAGAAACAGCTCGTTTAACAGAGGGGAAAAAAAGGTCTAAAAACCAAGACACCAAATTACAATTTTGTGATTTTGTCAGGTGGTTCATTTCTGAATATAGTTAAGTTGACTGAGCAGGTATATGTGATGAGAACGCTTGCCAAGTTCTATTCTCATAGGTACCAGTGAATGAAGCAGTTCCTGGTACTTAAGCAGACTAAGGATTGCTAGGCTAGTCTTGTATATACTATTTACTGAGATCACAGTAAAACCAAGTTGTTAACAAATATCAATTTTCAAAGATATCACTTATTAATCATTACTTGTCAAAGAAAGCATGAATATGACAGTACGTAGCACATAGTAGGCACTCTTCAAATGCTTTTTCAGCACATACTGTAATCTAACAAAATCCGACTCATCAAGACCTGGATCAAATACTATTCCTCTTATTAATTCTTTCTGGGGTTCCCAAAGCCAGAACTAATTGCTCCTTCCTCTGAGTTATCAGAATATTCATTACTCTCTCAACAACCAAGAACTCTCTGAGGCGGCAATATTTAAGCCATGGAAAGGACTTGAGTTTTACTCCAAGTGTACACTGGGAAGCCACTGAAGGGCTTTAAGCAGAACATGACCTACATTTTAAAGATAACTGTACCTGCTACGTAGAGAAAGAATTCAAGAAAGTGGCAGCAAAATCAAAACAGAAGCACAAATACCAGACTAGAAAAAAAGGAGGAACAGGAAAGCACCGGGGATGTATGTGGTAAGTACAACAGAAAGGATCTGTAGATAGATAGGATGCAAAGGAGGAGGCAATCAAAAGGAGGAAAAAAATTATGGATGCACCTAGTATTTGAATGATACTCCCAGTTAGTATGTGATAAGCTGTAAAGTATTAAAATGTACCACCACTGAAAGTCATGACCCAACTCATTTATTTAGAAACATGTCTTCATCACCTTTGAAAATGGAAAATATGTCATTCCTTCTTGAATCCCCTATGTGCAGCACAGAGTCTAGTCTGTAGTGAGTTATCAACATGTGCACAATAAGCTACTATACTATCAGCCTCTTAAAAGAATGTATCCTAAAGAAAGAGAATTAGCATCACATCTGTTATGATACTGAGTCATTCTATGAACTAAGATGTCATTTATTCAGAAGATAAAATACTAAGAAATGACACTAAAAACTTTGGAATTTTAAAGACAGGATTTCCATCTTATTATCTGATGTCAATTTATTGGGTTAAGTCTACAATATTAGGACATTTCAAACATTAAAGAGGCTCAGAGTAAACACAACTGTGTTAGGTTTCAACTCAGTTCCACAAATATTGTTCACATTTATAACACAGGTCCTGGCATATAGGAAAAGTGAGTAAGACCATCTCAGTTAGAAAAGATTGTGGGCCGGGTGCGGTGGCTCACACCTGTAATCCCAGCACATTGGGACGCTGAGGCGGGTGGATCACCTGAGGTCAGGATTTCGAGACCAGCCTGGCCAACATGGCAAAACCCCGTCTCTACTAAAAACATAAAAAATTAGCCAGGCGTGGTGCCTTGTGCCTGCAGTCCCAGCTACTTGGGAGGCTGAGACATGAGATTTGCTTGAACCCAGGAGGCAGAGGCTGCAGTGAGCCGACAGTGCGCCACTGCACTCCAGCAGGGGTGACAGAGTGAGACTCTGTCTCCAAAAAAAATAAAAAATAAAAAAATAAAGATTGTGCATTCAGATAGGAATAAAAAACAGTTTCCCCAAATAGGAAAGTGAACAATAAATAGCATGTGCTATATATTGTGTTAAGCACTAGATTAGCCTTTTCCTAGTCCATAGCACCAACACCACCACTCTGAAATCACCATCCTACAAATAAATGGAGGGATCACTCCAGAATCCTCCATGACCCTCACTGCTCCACACACACAGTCACCAAGGCCTGTCAATTATATTTCCAAAAGACTCCTACAATGCATCAGTATCCTTTGTTCACAATGCTCAAAAGCTTTAATTTGGACCCTCCCTAGTTCCTCAACTGGATTATTTCAGTAATCTCCTTACCTGTATCTCTCATTGCAATCTTATTCTCCCCTCCCAATGCTTCTAGAGGGAAATTTTTACAAATAAAATCTGATCATGCCACTCTTCTGGTTAAGATACCTCAAAGATTCATTTCAGGATAAACTCTGGCTTCACAGCATCACATACAGGGTCCACTATAATTGGGCCTCTGTCTTCCTCAACATTTATTCTTTCTTTAAAATACTTATTAAGCATGTAATGTGTGCCAGACATTATTCTACCATCCTAGTGCTGGGAGCACATTGGTGTTCAAAATAGTTCAACACTACAGCAATAACACGCCTTCCCCTCCTCCTGACCTATCTGCCCCATTTTCATCTTCCCAGATACCTTCTAATTCTGACCTGTCCTTGAGAATTCAGAAAATCACCTCTTCTTGAAAGCTTTTACACTCCCCCAAAACAAGAACTTATTTCCTGTGCTCTCACAATATATTGTGCACATCATCTCTACCAGTATCAGATGTTAAACCCATGAAGGACTAGCACTGTATTTCTCCTAATTAAAGATTTGTGAGAGAAGTGGCCTGAAAAGTGGTGAGAGATACTAAGTATAAAAAGCAAAAATCTGTAAACTTGGAGTAAGAGCCCTGAAATACGACAGTGAAAGCTTCCTTTTCTGACCTCCAATGCCCAAATGGACAATCTCTCCACTCCTCCCCTTCCCATCCACAAACCATACCACTAGCACTCTAAATGCTCACAGCTCAACTCATCACTCTGCACTGTTCTGCTCCCAGAGGTTAGACTGTACTTGAGAATCAGCTGTGCAGCCTGGGCAACATAGCAAGACTCCCACCTCTACAGAAATGAAAAATTTAAAACATCAGCTGGGCACAGTGGCACATGCCTGTAGTCTTAGCTACTTGGGAGGTTGAGGTGGGAAGATCACTTGAGCCAGGAGTTCAAGACCACAGTGAGTCATGATCATGTCACTGCACTCTAGCCTGGGTGACAGAGCAAGACTGTCTCAAAAAAAACAAAACAAAACAAAAAAACCCAAAAAACAAACAAAAAGAATCAGCTGTGTTTGTGACCAAATGTATTCATTGTAATTGTACTTGTAAGTCTGCAATCTAAATATTATATAAATTGATATGATGTGAGTATACAGAAATACTATAAAAATTAAGTTACATGTTTTGAAAAGTCTTTATCAAGGTAGGTCGCTAAAAGGATCATACAAGTCTAGCAGAATTCTGTATTCAGAATGCTTTGCATATGTCTAAGTTCTCTCTCCACTTCAAAGAAACCAAAGCTGAAACATCATTATCTGCTGGGACATGTTTTAGGAAGAAAAACAATATAGAGTTCTCATCACCAGACTAACACTAAAGAAAAAGCTTTACAGCAAAAGACTAAAGAATTAATTAATGCATACGATATAACAGAGACTAGAGTATTTAAAAAATGAGAGACACAACAGGAGCAAGCACACAGAGGGACAGCCATATGAAGAGGCAGCAAGAAGGCGGCCATCTGCAAGCCAAGGAGAGAGGCCTCAGAGGAAACCAGCCCTACCAGCACATCAATCTCAGACTTCCAGCCTTCAGAGTTGTGAGAAAATAAATTTCTGGGCCAGGCGCAGTGCCTCGCGCCTGTAATCCCAGCACTTTGGGAGGCTGAGGCAGGTGGACTGCTTAAGCCCAGGAGTTCAAGACCAGGCTGGGCAACACAGCAAAACCCCATTCTCTACAAAAAATACAAAACTTAGCCGAGCAGGGTGGCAGGCACCTGTGGTCCCAGCTATGGAGGCTGAGGTGGGAGGATCACTGAAGCCTTGAGCCAAGATTGTGCCACTGCACTCCAACGTGGATGACAGCATTAAGACACTATCTCAAAAAAATTTTTTTTTAAATTTAAAAATCTGCTTAAGCTTCCAAAAATAAATGAAAAATAAATATTTAAAGTTATATGTCATTTTTAAGGATACCAAACTTTATTTCAATTAACCAACCACTATCACTATTAGACCAAATTAGAGACTTATCTCCTTTGCCATTCCATTAAAAAAAGAAAGAAAAAAAATCTTGCTAAGAATCAGGGGAAAAAATCTGCTTGCTAGTTACAATTAGGTTCTGCCACAATGGCTGAGAGATTGAGGAATACAACAAAAACACTGTGAATGCCACTGACAATCAGCAGATGCAAATAACAGCAGCCTACAAAGTTATTTTCTGCAAGGCAAGAAAACCATCTGGAATGCAGCAGTACCAAATATGCAGAAAGGCAAAACTTCCTTAAAGACCACATTAATATTTCACTCATCTTTCTGAGAAACAGAATAATAAATAAAAGGTAAAAATATCAATATGGCACTATTAAACTCTTTGTCCTACAACATGTGCAAAGTACAAATGCAGTCTAGTATGATGGATCCAGATTCACCAAAGAAAATGATCAGTCTAAATGATCATCAAAAGCAAGATGGCGTGATTTAAAAGAAAACATTTCAGCAAATCTATTGGATCATTCTGCAGGATGAAAAAAATCTCTTAAAGTTGGGGAAAATGTTAAGGTTAAATACAATAATATGTAGAAAAAGTACTTTAGAGAATGTACCTACCACATGTAGTCATGTGTGCTTAGGAGTAATCTTTTTTCAATAGGGAGTAATCTTTCAGGGAGTAATCTTTTCTCAATAATTCTTATGGTACTATTTGACTTCAATCATGAGTTCCTCTTACTTAACTGACTCAGGCGATAAAAAGAATCTGTCCCTATCTGCAACATACCTGGAGACAGAGAATAATAAAGACAATGAGAATGCACAATTTCCATATTCTCAGAACCACAAGAGAGACAGAGAAACTTGTAAAACTTATAAAAGCTCTGGAGACAGAAAAAAGTAAAAAGAAACATTAACAGGCTGGGTACAGTGGCTCAGGCCTATAATCCCGGCACTTTGAGAAGCCAAGGCAGGAAGATCACTTGAGCCCAGGAGTTAGCGAACAGCCTGGACAAAATAAAGTGAGACTCTGTCTCCACAAGAAATAAAAAATAAAATAAATTAGCCAGGCACAATGGTGTGCACCTGTAGTCCCAGCTACTTGGGAGGCTGAGGTAGAAGGATCACTTCAGCCCAGGAGTTCAAGGTTACAGTGAGCTATTATTGAGCCACTGAATTTTAGCCTGGACAACCGAGCGAGACACTATCTCCTAAAAAAACAAGAAAAGAAAGAAATATTAACAAACTAGTAAGATTAAGTATCTAGGATGGGAACCTGCTTTGTGTGTGCAACTCTAGCTGCACATCTACATAATGATGAAGACTTGGCCTGCTGCTAAGCAGCACAGAAAAAATTCAAACAATCCTCTCTTTCTTGTAATATGAAAGACTAATTAACAATGATAAAGCAAATGTAAAAATTAAAACCAGCTGGGCGCGGTGGCTCATGTCTGTAATCCTAGCACTTTGGGAGGCCGAGGCGGACGGATCACGAGGTCAGGAGATCAAGACCATCCTGGCTAACATGGTGAAACCCCGTCTCTACTAAAAAATACAAAAAATTAGCCAGGTGTGGTGGCAGGCGCCTGTAGTCCCAGCTACTCAGGAGGCTGAGGCAGGAGAATGGCGTGAACCTGGGAGGCAGAGCTTGCAGTAAGCTGAGATCCGGCCACTGCACTCCAGCCTGGGCGACAGAGCGAGACACCGTCTCAAAACAAAACAAAATAAAATAAAACCAACTGTTTCAGAAGAATGCATTCTGTAACTGTCTATAAATATTTCAGAGGCTATATTTCAGAGTACTAACTGTAGGCACAAAAAATCCTATCAATTAAGAAAAATATATCAGTTAATTACTGTCTAATAGAGACTAACTGCTCCCCAGTTAGTCAGTCATAAAGAATCTAAATCTCTTGGTTTACATTATGAAAGACCTAAACCCCAGAGACAATTAAGTGACATAAATAATTACTGAGCCAGTGTTGATACTAATAATGCTAATAATAATAGTAAAAAAATAAGGATATGTATATAGTACTTACTAAGTGCCATATATGGTTCTATGTGCTTTGCCTTTATTAATTCACTTATCTTTTCAACAACCTTATTTGGTAGGTACCGTTAATATCCCCATTTTACAGATAGGAAATTGAGACCCAAGAAGTGAATTAACTTGACTAAAGACATACTGTAGGGAGAGGCAGAAATGGGACTCAAAGCAGCCAGTCTGCTTCCAGGACTGGACTTGCAACCACTCTACTAAAAAAAGAAAGATTCTGGCCGGGTGCGGTGGCTCAGGCCTGTAACCCCAGCACTTTGGGAGGCTGAGGCAGGCAGATCACAAGGTCAGGAGATCGAGACCATTCTGGTGAACACAGTGAAACCCCGTCTCTACTGAAAATACAAAAAAATTAGCCGGGCGTGGTGGCAGACGCCTGTAGTCCCAGCTTCCAGGGAGGCTGAGGCAGGAGAATGGAGTGAACCCGGGAGGCAGCGGAGCTTGCAGTGAGTTGAGATTGCACCACTGTACTCCAGCCTGGGCGACAGAGCGAGACTCCGTCTCAAAAAAAAAAAAAAGAAAGAAAGATTCTATCAACTATATTAGTTCCACAAAATTACTTCTTCGTATATTTTCTATTATTTCCACATTGTACTTCATGTTATATTAAATTTGAAGCTAAGAGGAAAGAATTTATTTGCTGAAATTTATGTTCTTTTCAGAAATAACCCAGGTTTATTTTAAAAGATTTCATTACTGAAGATATAATATTAACCTATAACAAAAACATGTCTAGAATATCAGATTTTTTTAAGGTAGAAAGAAGAAACTTATTTATAAAATTAATACTCCAGGGAAAGTTTCCTTCAAATAGAATCTCAACTTTCTTCAAAGAATTACATGAAAGACAAAATCTGTGGGAAACATTTTAGACATCAAACTATAGATACAGATAGAGATTCACACAGGCATGCACACAAAAACATGAAGAATAAAATAGCAGCTACTGTTCCATGATTTTAAACTACTCCAATTTTGTTACTACACAATGTATCAGTTTAGCACATTACAGGAAGCACATGAACTTTGAAATCTATTAGACAATTAGAAGAATATTTCTTTCCATCTTTCAAAAAGAACAGGTAAAAAGAAATAATATACTTTCAGTTATAAATATTTTCATCCAAGTCAGTGTAGAAAAATATTGACTAGAAAATTAAGATAAAACTTCAACCTAAAACTACAGAAAAAGACCCTTTCAATGTTTAAAGTTTTGTTATGTTCCTTTGAGATGCTTTGCTGTTCTTATGTAAGACATCACAGAGCTTCCTAATGATAAACTTTGCTTTTAAAATTTCTCACCCTGCTGTGTGATTCTGGCTCCTACTCTAAGTATACACTGTAAGAAATAAAAATTTATACCTGCTTCTTCTTCCACACACCCTCAACTCACCAACAAAAATAAACAGCTATTAATGATCTGCACACCTCCTGGTATTCATGCCCAGAGACTTGCCCCTACTGAACAGAGTATGGCAAAAAATAATAATAATAAATAATAGTAATAATAATACATACACATACATATATGGAATAATGAAGGAATTATCAGGAATAAAATGAAGCCCTCAGTCTAACAGCTGGCATGCAACTAAATCCAACCCATTAATGTGAATGAGCATAGAAGCAGATCCTCCTCCCGCCGTGATGACTTCAGTTGAGACTGCAGCCCTCGCCAACATCTTGACTGCATTTGTGAAAGACCCTGAGTTAGAGGATCTACCTAAGCCAAACCCAGAATCCTGACCCTCAGAAACCGTGTAATACATATGTGACGTTTTCAGCCACTAAAACTTTTGGTGTAATTTATTGTGTAGCTATAAATAATACACCACCCCTTCACTCCCTCTTGCCTGACCCCAAGACCTTAAACTACTTAAAAGCCAAGGTTGGGCCGGGTGCGGTTCACTCCTGTAATCCCAGCACTTTAGGAGGCCAAGGTGGGCAGATCATTTGAGGTCAGGACTTCGAGACCAGCCTGGTCAACATGGTGAAACCCTGTCTCTACTAAAAATACAAAAATTAGCCAGGCGTGGTGTCTTGTGCCTGTAATCCCAGCTTCTTGGGAGGCTGAAGCAGGAGAACTGCTTAAGCCTGGGAGGTGGAAGTTGCAGTGAGCCAAGATGGCATCACTGTACTCCAGCCTAGGCAACAGAGAGAGACTCCTTCTCAAAAAAAAAAAGCCAAGACTACCTGAGATTTCATAAGCTCCATGACTTTTAGCACACATATAGGCACACAGGGCTCAGATTCTTTGTCTGGCCACCCATCTTTTTTTAATTGGACTTGTAATTTTCAAAGATCAATTCCCAGTGCATCAGCAAACCTAAACCATCATTCACAGCATTAGAGTTCACAAAAAGTATAGACACCTAGAAATGGTCACAGAAAAAAAAAAAAAATGTGGGAAAACACTTCACTTGGCAACACATACTTCCCTATCTTAGTAAATTCTCCCATTAACAAGAAACTTTTCTCAGTAACTGAATAGATTATTTCACCTGTTTCCTGTAGTTCTTCTTTTCCTCACATTATTTTCATGAAGTTATATGGCAAAGCCTCTCAAAATACTTTCCAAGCACCATAGAGTTAAAAATACCAAGTGTGGCTAATTTTAGCTATAATAAAGGCACCAGACAGAGCCAAGTTAGGACAGATGTGGAAATAAAAATGGGGGATGAAAGATGGGGTGGGGGTAGAGGGTGAGCCACACTGTTTTTATATTTTCACTTTGCAAAGTTATTACTTTCAATGAATGGTGTCAGCAAAAAACAAGTACCATATGAGACCAAGAAAGAACACCTGAAGCAGAACACTACAGAATCTCAATCTGTTTTTCTCAAAGTGTAAGCAGGGAGGGTTCTGCTTCTGGCCAAGTAATGGCCACCTTTCCAAATGACCCTCCCATAGATAAAACTATAAACGCTGGATTAAAATTTAATAACAATTTTTTTTGAGACATGGTTTCACTCTGTCACCCAGGCTAGAGTGCAGTGGCGCTCACTGCAGCCTCTACCTCCCAGGCCCAAGCAATCCTCCCACCTCAGCCTCCCAAGCAGCTGGGACCACAGGCACGCACCACCACACCCAGTTATTTTTCTTTTTTTAAATTTTTAGTAGAGATGGGATCTCCCTATCTTGCCCAGGCTGGTCTCAAACTCCTGACCTCAAGCAATCCTCACCTCTGCATAAAATTTATAGAACAACTATATGAAATGATATGATTTGGATCTGTGTCCCTGCCCAAATGTCATGTCATTGTAATCCCCAATGTTAGAGATGGGGCCTGGTGCGAGGTGACAGGATAATGAGGGTGGTCCTTTCATGAATGGCTTAGCAACATCCCCTTGGTGCTATTCCTCTGATAGTAAGTTCTCATGAGATCTGGTTGTCTTCCTCCTCTCTCTCTTGCTCCTGTTCCAGCCACGGGACGCGCCAGCTCCCCCTCTGCCTTCCGCCATGATTGTAAGTTTCCTGAGGCCTCCTCAGAAGCCAGCATCATGATTCCTGTAAAGCATCATGATTCCTGTAAAACCATAAGCCAATTAAACATCTGTTCTTTATAAATTACCCAGGCTCAGGTATTTATTTATAGCAGTGAAAGAATACACTAATGCAGGAAAGCACTGGAGAACGAGAAGAAGGGAGTCAACTCTTTTCAGAAAGGAATAATATGGGGAGAGTTCTCTGATGTTTACAGCTTTTAGCCTGACAACTGGTCCTGGTCTGTGCTACATGGGAGAGCTAAAACTGCAACAGAAACCCCCACAGACTTTCTAGCTTAAAGATAAAAGGATAGAGTTCAGGGCAATCTACAGCTGCTGCAAAATGAGAGGATATTCCTGGGTGGAAAATGACCTAGTGGGCAGGAAGGAACCCCAAATTCTGTATATAAACTCTGCCTAAATTTCTGGACGATCCCTGATCTACTCATGTGTGGGCCGTTTCCAAGTAACTCAAAGAGCTGAACCAAAATATTACCCACTGCCTAAAAGACAGAATTTGCTGTTTGAGTCCAACCAAGTTACACAGATCTGTGGGACAGTATCATCGGGGCTAACATATTAATATGTGCAAGAGTCTGGGACAACTCCCCACTCTCCGCAAAAAAGAGCAAACCATCTAAAACATCTAAAAAGCATCTAAAAACAACCACAAGTAGGTATATCACAGTTGAAGACGAAGATACTTGAAATGGCTAGAGAAAAATGAAACTTTACATACAAAAGAACAATAAATTGGATGACCACAGACATCTTCATATTGTACTGCAGAAACAAAAGAGAGTGGACACAGTAAAACGACGTCTTTAAAGAGCTCAAATACGGCCGGGCGCGGTGGCTCAAGCCTGTAATCCCAGCACTTTGGGAGACCGAGACGGGCGGATCATGAGGTCAGAAGATCGAGACCATCCTAGCTAACACGGTGAAACCCCGTCTCTACTAAAAAATATAAAAAAACTAGCCGGGCGAGGTGGCGGGCGCCTGTAGTCCCAGCTACTCGGGAGGCTGAGGCAGGAGGATGGCGTAAATCCGGGAGGCGGAGCTTGCAGTGAGCTGAGATCCGGCCACAGCACCCCAGCCTGGGCGACAGAGCCAGACTCCGTCTCAAAAAAATAAATAAATAAAAATAAAGAGCTCAAATACAAAGCTGCCAATCCAGAATTCCACATTCAGAGAAAACATTCTTTAAAAATGAAGGCAAATAAAGATATATTAAGAAAAAAAGAGGCCAGGCGAGGTGGCTCACGCCTGTAATCTCAGCACTCTGGGAGGCCGCAGCAGGCAGATCACCTGAGGTCAGGAATTCAAGACTAGCCTGGCCAACATGGTGAAACCTCGTCTCTACAAAAATACAAAAATTAGCCTGGCATGATGGTAGGTGCCTGTAATCCCAGTTACTTGGGAGGCTGAGGTGGGTATATCGCTTGAACCCAGGAGGTGGAGTTGCAGTGAGCCAAGATCGTGCCATTGTACTCCAGCCTGGGCAACAGAGCAAGACCCTGTCTAAAAAAAAAAAAAAAAAAGAAAAAGAAAAGAGAAAAAAGAAAAGAGAATTATTCAAGTTGAAAGAAAATGGTATCAGACAGACACTCGAATAATCTGTAAGAAATGAAGAGCATTAGTCTGGGTGCAGTAGCACACACCTGTAATCCCAGCACTTTGGGAGGCAGAGGCAGGCGGATTACCTGAGGTCAGGAGTTCATGACCAGCTTTACATGGTGAAACCCTGTCTCTACTAAATACAAAAAAATTAGCCAGGCATGGTGGCGCATGCCTGTAATCTGAGCTACCTGGGAGGCTGAGACAGGAGAAACACTTGTACCTGGGAGGTGGAGGCTGCAGTGAGCTGAGATTGTGCCATTGCACTCCAGCCTGGGCAACAAGAGTGAAACTCCATCTCAAAAAAAAAAAAAAAAGAAAAGAAATGAAGAGCATCAAAAATGGTAAATATAGGCCGGGCACAGTGGCTCACACCTGTAATCCCAGCACTTTGGGAGGCTGAGACAGGCAGAGATCACTTTAGGCCAGGGGTTCAAGACCAGCCTGGCAAACAAGGCAAAACCCCATCTCTACTAAAAATACAAAAATTAGTGAGGCATGGTGGTGCACACCTATAATCCCAGCTATTTGGGAGGCTGAGGCACAAGCATCGCTTGAACCCGGGAGGTGGGGGTTGCAGTAAGCCAAGATTGTGCCACTGCACACAAGCCTGGGCGACAGGGCAAGACCGTGTTTCAAAAACAAACAAGGTAAATACAGGGTAAATATAAATTAGATTGTGTTCTTTTATATTTACAAATATAAGGCAAAACTTATAACGTTATCTTAAGAAGTTTCAAATTATGCACACAGGACATATCAGACAAATACAGCAAAATAAACGGGGGGGAACAAACCTAGAGAGTTGCAAGGTTTCTACGTTTTATGTGAAGTGCTACAACATTAACTCTAAGTAAATGGTAAAAGTGAAAGCAATAGCTAATAGGGGGAAAGAAAATGCAAAGTGGCATAGCAAAAAAGTCAGTAGAAAAATTAAAATAGAATTCTAAAGGTTTTCAATTTATCCCCCAAAAAGGCAGAAAAGGAGTAACAAAGGAGTGAAAACAGAAGGGACAAACAGAACACAAATATTAAAATGGTAGACCGAAGTCCAACCTCTTCATAATTACATTAAATATTAATGACTAAACACTCTCATTAAAAGGCAGACATTAGATAATAAAGAATCAATTACATGCTGCCCACAGAGATGTACTTTAAATATACAGAAAGCAGGTAGGTTCAAAGTAAATAAACACTGGTAAGCAACAGAATCTTCAAAGTAACATTAAAAAAAGGAAAAAAGTAAATAAAACATTATATGCCATGAAAACAGTATGCATATAGTAATATCAGAATTGATACATGAGTATCAGATAAAGTAGACTTTTAAGCAGAGGAACTTTTCAAAATTATAAAACAGTCAATTCATCAGAAATAAGTAACAATCCTGAATGTGCAGCCACCTAATCACCGACTCTAAATACATAAAGCAAAAATTGACAGCATTAAAGGGAAAAATCTCAGTACTTTGAGAGGCTGAGGCGGAGTTCCTGACATCTGAGGTCAGGAGTTCAAGACCATCCCGGCCAACATGGTGAAACCATACCTCTACTAAAAATACAAAAATTATCCAGGCAGTAGTGGCATGCACCTATAATCCCAGCTACTTGGGAGGCTGAGGCAGTAGAATCACTTGAGCCTGAGAGGCAGAGGTTGCAGTGAGCTGAGATCACGCCACTGCACTCCAGTCTGGGCGACAGAGTGATACCCTGTCACCAAAAAAAAAAAAAAGGGAGAGAAAGAGAAAAAGACATTTTCACAGTATTAGTTGCAAATTTTAACACCCCCTTAAACTGATGAACTAGACAACAGAAGTACACAAAAAAATTTGCAAGCACATAAATGAAGGTTATTAATCACTTTGACTCATTTGATATTTTAAAGACACTATACATAACAACTACAGAACACACAATCATTTCAAGTACACCTATAATCACCAAGATAGATGATATGCTGGGCCATAAAAAAATATTCAATAAATTGGCCAGGTGCAGGGGTTCATGCCTATAATGCCAGCACTTTGGGAGGCCGAGGCGGTGAATCACCTGAGGTCGGGAGTTCAAGACCAACCTGACCAACATGGAGAAATCCCATCTCTACTAAAAAAATACAAAATTAGTCGGGTGTGGTGGCGGGTGCCTGTAATCCCAGCTACTCGGGAGGCCGAGGCAGGAGAATTGCTTGAACCTGGGAGGCAGAGGTTGCAGTGAGCCAGGATCACGCCACTGCACTCCAGCCTGGGCAACAAGAGTGAAACTCTGTCTAGAAAAAAAAAAAAAAAAAAAAATCAACAAATTTTAAATAACTGCAAGCATAGAGAGTATGCTCTCTGCCCAAATAGGAATTAAATTCAAAATCAAAATTAACCATAAGATACCTCAGAATACATGTATGATATTTGGAAAATTTTAAATGCATGCCTAAGAAATCCATGGGTGAAAGAAGAAAACAAAGAAAATTAGGACCAAGCATAGTGGTTCATGCCTGTAGTCTCAGCACTTTGAGAGGCCAAGGTGGATCACTTGAGCTGGGGAGTTCAAGGCCAGCCTGAGTATCATATGAGAGCCTATCAGCACCAAAAAAAAGTAAAAATTAGCCAGGCATGGTGATGCATGCCTGCAGTCCCAACAACTTAGGAGGCTGAGGTGGGGGAATCATTTGAACCCAGGAGATGGAGGCTGCAGTGAGCTATGAGCACTTCAGCCTGGGTGACAGAGTGAGACCCTGTCATTCATTCATTCACTTATACATACATAAATTGGGAAATTAGGAAATATTTCTAACTAAATCATTATGAAAATTCGGCAAATAAAAATCATGAGCTACATCCAGGTGCAGTGGCTCATGCCTGTAATCCCAATACTTTGGGAGGACAAGGTGTGAGCATCACTTGAGGCCAAGAGTTCAAGACCAGCCTGGGCAACACAGTGAGATGCCGTCTCTACAAAAAAATTTAAAAACTAGCTGGGTATGGTGGCGTGCACCTGTAGTCCCTGCTACCCAGAAAGCTGAGGTGGGAGAATTGCTTGAGCCCAGGAGGCTGAGGCTATAGTGAGGCATGTCTGTACCACTGCACTCCAGCCTGGGAGACAGAGTGAGACTCTGTGTAAGAAATAATAATAAATAAATGAGAAAAAAAATCATGAGATGCAGCTAAAGCAGTGACGAATGGGAAATTTATAGTTGTAAATGCATATATGAGAAAAGAAAGGCCTAAAGGCAAAGATTTAAGCTTCGTTCTTAAGTTAGAAAAGAATGGACATGGTGGCTCATGCCTGTAAATCTCAGCACCTTGGGAGGTCAAGGGAGGTCAAAATGGAAGAACTGAGCCCAGGAGCTTGAGACCAGCTCGGGCAACAAGGTCAGACTCTATCTCTATTAAAAAAATTAAAAATTGTCCAGGCATGGTTGTGTGCACCTGCAGTCCCAGCTACTTGGGAGGATGAGGCGGGAGGATCACCTGAGCCAAGGAACTCAAGGCTGAGGCATAAGAATTGCTTGAACCCGGAAGGCGGAGGCTGCAGTGAGCTGAGGTCACACCACTGCACTCCAGCCTGGGAGACAGAGTGAGACCATCTCAAAAGACAGACAGACGAAAGAAAGAAAAGAAAGAAAAGAAAAGAAAAGAAAAGAAAAGAAAAGAAAAGAAAAGAAAAGAAAAGAAAAGAAAAGAAAGGCAGACAGAAAGACAGAAAGAAAGAAAGAAAAAGACAGAAAGAAAGACAAAGACAGAAAGAAAGACAGAAAGAAAGAAAAAGAGA
>NW_012105920.1:291908-341866 GCF_000951045.1 Mandrillus leucophaeus
GGGGGGGGGGGCGTGCAGAAAAAGCAGGATAAAATGCAACGTCTGTCTTGACAAAAACTCTCAGAAAAGTAGGAAGATAAGTGATTTTCCCTAATGTGATAAAGATCATATGTAAAAATATCTACAACATCATACCTAATTTTGAAATACTGAACTCCTTTCCCCCTAAGGTCAGGTAGAAGGCAAGGATGTTCTTTCTAACCACTTCTGTTCAACATTGTATTGGTGGTCCTAGCCTTTGCACTAAAGCAAAGAAAAAAAAAAAAGAAAGGACAGAAAAGACAGAAAGGGAAAATAGCCTCCACTTGCAGATGACGAATTGTTGGTTACAGAAAATCCTAAGGAATCTACAAAGCAGCAAATTAGTAAGTGAATTTAGCAAGGTCACAAGATTCAAGTTTAATTTAAAAAATCAGTTGCATTTTTTATATAGTAGCAACAACAAACTAGAAAAATAAAGTTTTAAAAACTACATTTGTAATAGCACCCAAAAAAGAAAATCTTAATAATATCATGTGTAAAATCTCTATGCTAAAAACTAAAACACACTGGTAAGAGAAATTTTTAAAAACTTAAATATAAACATACACAATGTTCATGGATTGGAAGGCTCAATATTGTTAAGATGTCAAGTCTCTCCTAAATTAATCTATAGGTTGAATGCAATCACAATGAAAAATCCCATCAAGACATTTTTGTAGAAACTGACTAATTATAAAATTCATATGGAAATGAATATCTAAAACAACTTTAAAAAAAAGAATAATGATAGAAGTCTAACAGTATCTGATTTCAAGATTACAAAGCTACAGCAATTAAGAGGGTATGGTAGTGGCCTCAAAAATAGACAAATACATCAATGAAGCAGGACAGAGTCCAGAAATCAACACATATAGAGACAACTAACTTTTTAAAAAGACATCAGTGGAGAAAAGATAGTCTTTTCAGTAAGTGATGCTGGAACAAGCGGATATATATGCAGAAAAAAAATCTCAATGCATACATCACACCATACAAAAAAAAATTATTCAAGATATATCGATTTAAACCTAAAAGCTAGACCAATAAACTTGGAGAAGGAAACCTAGGAGAAAAATCATCGTGGGTAGGCAAAAGTTCTTCTCAATCATCATAGGAAAAAAAGGCAAATTAAAATTTTCTCCCATAAAAAGACACCTTTAAGAAAATGCATAGAGTATAAAAATTTTCTCTCAATAAAGTTGTTACAGGAAGAAAGAGAGGGAAGAGGGAAAAAGGGAGAGAATGCATACCTAGGCAAGGCACAGATGAGCAAAAAATCTAAAAAACATAAATCTGATATGAATCCAACATTTCTGAAACTCCAACAACCAATAAAATATTGGGCAAATAAGTCAAACAGATATCACAAAACATGATATATAAATGCTCAGTAAATTTGTGTTAAATCATTAATCATCAGAGACACGCCAGTTAAAGTCATAATAAGATGCCACTACATAACCAGCAGGATGGCTAAAACATGGTTTAACCTTAACTCCCACACAGCAATGGTGAGAGTATAAAATGGTTCAACAAACTTTGAAAGAAAAGTTGGGGCCAGACATAGCGGCTCACGCCTATAATCCCAACACTTTGGGAGGCCAAGGTGGGCAAATCATGAAGTCAGGAGACTGAGACCATCCTGACCAACATGCTGAAACCCTGTCTCTACTAAAAATAGAAAAATTAGCCGGGCTTGGCAGTGCATGCCTGTAGTCCCAGCTACTCAGGAGGCTGAGGCAGAATCGCCTGAACATGGGAGGCAGAGATTGCAGTGAGCCGAGATCGCGACACTGCACTCCAGCCTGGCGACAGAGCAAGAGTCCATATGAAAAAAAAAAAAAGTTGGCAGTTTCTTACAGAATTAAACAAACACTTACCCTCTGACAAGTCAATTTCAATGTTAAGTATTGCCCAAAACTGGAAACAGCCCAGGTATCCATCAACAAGATCTTGATGGATAAATTGTGGTGTATTCACACAAAGATTCATCAGAAAACAAGAAAAACAAACAACTGATATATGACATGATAAACTGCAAAAACATCACACTGTAAAGAAAGCCTTACACAAGAGTATATATTTTACAGTTCCTAGATGAAATTCTGGAACAGGATAAAAAAGCTAATCTATAGTAGAATAAAACTCTATGGGCAGCAGGGGAGGCAAAGCGAGGAGTGACATGGGAAGGGGCTTCAGTGAATTTTGGCATCACCCCCAGAACATTCTGTAATCTTGAAAGGAGTTTCAGTTACACATGTTTGCATCTGTCAAAACTTGCTCAATAATCTTGCATTCCGCTATATATATATATTTATTACAAAAGGAAAAAAAATAAGCATTATTGAACCCTAGGTAATGATATAAATACTGACATACTTAGGCAATAGTGTGCTGATGACTACAACTTACTTTTTATTTAGAAATGCATCTAAATAAATAAATAAATTACAGTCAGCCCTCAGTATCCTCGGAGGAATTGGCTGCAGGACTCCCACAGATACTAAAATCTGCAAATACTCAAGTCCCTTACATAAAATGATATAGTATTTACATATAACCTATACACATCCTCCGGTATACTTTAAATCTCTGGATTACTTATAATACTTAATACACTGTAAATAGTTGTTATACTGCATTGTATTTTTATGTGTATTATTGTTGCATTGTTTTTTAATATTTTTGATCCGTGGATATGAAATCCATAGAGGGCCAACTGTATAGGGAGAAGGATGGAGAGACACATGTGTGATAAAGCAAATATAGTAAAATGTTAATATTAACAGTAGGCTCTAGATTGTGGGTATACATATGTTAACAGAAAAATTCAACCACTCTGTATTCTTGAAATTTTTCATAATAAAATGTTGAGGGGAAAATTAACCATGTGTGCGCTCCCTGTGCAGCTTTTTCTAATAAAAGAACTAATTATGCACAGACTTCATTAGAGGGGAAAAGAGTGGCATGTTTTATTTCTCCACATTCATTCAACTAAGTACTCTAAGAATTTTATATCAAATGGGTTGAGAAACAACATATAAATGAAAATAAAATTTGGTAGATGCTGTGGTGACTAATCTCCTCCCCTCATCATTCAACACATACACACACACACACACACACACACACACACAAACACACACACAGTGCCAAGGTTTAAACAGAGTCCATATTCACCATTTCAACTAATACCTGTTAAAAAGTGCCAAACAGGGGCCAGGCGTGGTGGCTCACACCTGTAATCCCAGCACTTTAGAATCCTGAATCACTTGAGGCCAGGAGTTCGAGACCTGCTTGGCCAACATGGTGAGACACTGTCTCAACTAAAAAATACAAAAATTACCCGGGTATGGTGGCGCACACCTACTCGGGAGGCTGAGGCTCAAGAATCACTTGAGCCTGGGAGGTGGAGTTCCAGTGAGCTGAGATCTCACCACTGCACTGTAGCCTGAAAAGGGAAGGGGAAGGGGAAGGGGAAGGGGAAGGGGAAGGGGAAGGGGAAGGGAATCTAAACTTCCCATTCTGCCAGTCTGATATGTGGGGAGTGAACGTGACCAATTCCCTATGCAGCAAGTGAGCTTGGTGAACTTCCTATGAAGTGTATCCCAATGAGGCTCTCTTCATTTTTACTCTTCCCTGGACGTTCATTTTATGTGGTGGGTATTCTAGGCTACAGTGGTTATCTGTCAATATGGGAATTTACGACGTTTAGCACATCTCTATGGACTGAAATACAATTCTACCTTCTTGTTTCAGTTTAAGTTAACTGCTACTGCATGTGACTTAAGGTTTATGTACTTTTCAAGTCCTAAGAAATTGTCTTTTTTTGTGTTTTAGTATTTGGATTAAAAGTCAACTTGAAATAAAACATAAATGAATACAACTAAATCAATTATGAACTGCTGCTTCTTATGCTTAAATATAATCACTTGAGGAAAGTCTGGTTTTACTATTATCCTAAGGAAACCCTTAATTTTCCAAGAGCCTTTCTTGGACATTTGTGGCCGCAGACTAGATATTTATAGTTTGGCAAATACATACAACATTTGCCAGCTGCCAACTCCTGCTCACAACTACTTTATAAAAGTTGTAAAATTCCGTCCTGAAAAACAGCCTGTCCACTACAGCTGGGGAAGCGTATCTCTTGCTCTCTCCACATCTAGTTCTTCCACATAGACGAGGAATACAGCCCCTAAACATGACATGCCAGATCACCCCAGCACAAATTTGCTATATCAAACGAAGTTCAAAATATTTTAGTTCCGAGGACTAGACTAGCTGTAACTACCATATAACAAAAATGCCAGAAAAGATTATTTGATAAGAGATGGCACATAGTAGAACTTCCACACACACACAGACTAAAGATGTCTAGCCAGCCTGAAGAGCAAACAGATTTCTCAGGAGTTTCGTAGTTCATATTAAAATTGAATGAGTATTTTATAATTCACCCCATTACACTGCCTATTTCAATATAATGTTCTCTCCATAAATCTTTCAGTAGAATTGATCTTCCAGGTAGATATGTCACTTTTGTCATCTACAGTGTGCTCCATATGCTTGCACACCGCAGCATGCCCCTGTGGGGCAGGTACAAGTGCCCTAGTATGAGAACCCAGAAGTACCAAAGAATGTTTGTGACAAGAGGAAGACTGAATGTTAAGGCAAATACCAAAACTTTATGCATGCTTTGAGAGGTGGAAGAGTAAGTATAGAATGCAGTGTCACGTGGTTGACACTACCAACAGAACAAATATGAAAGCTAAGAGTGATTTGGAAATCACTAGCGTATGATGTTTTGTTCACACACTTTGGCAGTGTGTTCAGAAAGTAATTTTAGCACAGGCATAATCAAAGAGAATTACTGGCCATAATCTGAAAAACAGCAGCCCACTTTTATCATTCGTCTTCAGCTCATTACGAACTGCATGACATTCAAAAGATTCTGGAATTTCTTGTTCTGTGCTTCCACAAAAGGTTAAAACAAGGTAGAATAGTAATTATTACAATTTTTTTAAGCTGCTTGACTAGAAGAAGGCCTTAATGTTGTGCTTTTCTGATAATATCAATAAGGTGTAGTTATTAACAATCAACAGCTGCTTGCAAAGACTACTGGAACCTACTGAAGAAGTCACCAAATCGATGTGCCTTGAGATTACACTTAGTATTCTTCCATGGTTTTCAGTTATAAAAATTCCCTTTTCAAACTCCTTAGGCAGAAGGTAAAATGAGTGAGCCTGACATAAATATTGGCGTGAAGCTAGAAATTCAGAGATGATCCTGTTATCTTGAGAATCAATCACATTGCTTCTCTGGCATACTGCTAGATTCAAAGTTTAAGGACAAACTGTTCTTAAATGGATGTGAAAGTGACAGGCACATGCAATATATTTTACTTCTAATTTGAGTGAGGACATCTTCAAACACTGCTCAAAGTCTCCGTTTAGGGGAAATTTCAATGAAATTACATCATTACAACAATCTATGAAATCCTATCATTCCCACTGGGACAACAGTCTCACTTCTCTCCACTCGTTCAATCATGCTATTCCTGATTGTCAAATAAGAAAATTCTTCCTTTCCTCCACCACCTTCTTAATTGTTACTACTCAATTGTATCTCCCAGTTCACATCCAAGTAGTCTACTCAGACTGCCCTCTTCCAAAAACATCCCTCTGGGAGGCAGGTCTCCAAGCACCACAGAACTGCAGGGATACTCCTATCACAGCATGATCCTCACTCTATTATGATGATTTGTGGATTATACACTTCCCAGTGGAGAGAACTGCATCACCTCTATCTACAATATTAATATCTGAAGCATATTCAAGCATTTGCTGAATGTCAAATTAATAAATGGAACACAATGCCCAGCAGGAACCATGGATAACCACTATTTTAATCTTTTTAAGCTTTATTAGAGATCACTTTCAATGAAAAAAATACGCAATTCTGTATTTGAAGTTTCTCTTTATAGACATCTTTGCTATAAGCACAAAATTATTTCATAGACAGCTTTGCTAAGAGCACAATCAATGAAGGTTAGAAACTACATATGCTCTCAATAAACAGAGAATTAATACAGTCAAGAAAAAATAGGTATACAGAAAACACATACAGTATCAGAGCTATTTAATTGTAGCTTGGGAGCAACTCAATCTTAAAACTACTAAATCAACCATAGCACAAAGAATCAAACTAAGTATTTAGGTGAATTTTAATCAGGCCAGGCACGGTGGCTCAAGCCTGTAATCCCAGCACTTTGGGAGGCCAAGGCAAGTGGATCACGAGGTTAGGAGTTCGAGACCAGCCTGACCAACATGGTGAAACTTCGTCTCTACTAAAAATACAAAAATTAGCCAGGCGTGGTGGTACACACCTGTAATCCCAGCTACTCAGGAGGCTGAGGCCAGAGAACCTGGGAGGCGGAGGTTGCAGTGAGCTAAGATCATGCCATTGCACTCTAGCCTGGGCAACAGAGCGAGACTCCGTCTCAAAAAAAAAAAAAAAAAAAATTATCAAATGAAATACAAAAGCTGAAGTTCGTAATGCAATTTATCTTGACAGGAGTAGCTGGTCACAGTTACTCTAATTGCTATCAAAATGAGGGGAGAATACTCTCAGCTCTCCAACAGAAAACCTAAAGTCAGTCTCCTAATCATGAAATGTGGTATGTCATGACAAATAGGTGCCTAAAACAAGGGCAGGCACTACCCAGAACATTTTAAAATATGATATTCATACCCTTTAAGAATTTTTATTCCCATGTGTTAGGATCTCTTCATTTGTATCAGCTGGCATAGGACCCAAATCATGATCCTACTGCTCCAAGTAATTCACATACATCTCCAAGCAACAGCTGTGTAATCTTTATAGTACAGCTAAAAATACAAAGTTCAAAACATTAAATGAATTTCATCTAACATTTAGGAATATGACCGAAAAAGAATACAGTTAATTCATGCTAAAGGAGTAATTTAGCAGAAGGCAACATTCAAAATGATGAGTAATCCAATTCATAAAAAATAAAAATGTTATGGGCTATATTTTAATTTTAGAAGTGTCCTCTTTTTTCCTCAAGATACGCAATGTCTGCAACTGAACTTAAGCATTTTTTCTCATTATTATTTCCCTACTACTAAAGAGGATACCCTTTTGGTTAAAAATTTAGAAACTATAGTTTTCTCACCATCTTGACATAATTCTACGCCCTCCCACCATTTTTCTTATAAGAAAGACTCTTCTGAAGCTGGCTTACTTTTTTGTTCCTTGACTGACCTCATAAGCCGCTTAGCTGCAAAAGACTCATGATATCTTTTAATACTCTACCCTGGAAATCCCATTGCTAGTGAGACAGACAGCTATGTCTAACAGAAAGTACTCTTCATTGAAAAACCCAATTTTCAGATATTTTCCCCCCTTAGTGATAACCAGGAACTTATATTTTACTTAGGGTAAGCCTGCCAGGCAAACCCACCTGACTGATCCTTCTACAAGTCAGAACTAACACTTAATCAGCAAAGAGTCAGGACTCAAGTTGAGTTTAGCCCTCTCTGGTTTTTAATGTCCTGATCTCTAAAACAAAAGGTTCCTGAAATCACACCGGCCTTATTACAAAACCAGGAGGACCACATATAGCCATAGTAAAACTAAACAGCTTCAGATTAAGAAGGAGGAAGCGAAAAAAACTGGCTTCCAAAGTACTCTTGTTCAACAAGTTTAACTATACTCCTCAAATTATGCAACAACAATAAAAGACTAGAAAATGCTGAGAAAACTATAGTTTCTCAATTTTTAACCAAAAGGGTATCCTCTTTAATAGTAGGGAAATAATAATAAGAAAAAATGCTGAAGTTCAGATTTATATACATTGCTCTAAATCCGTTGTAATGTTTCTATGAAGTTTCATTTATTCTAGAAATACACTTTGAAAACTTGATTTTACAGATAGTCACAAAATAAAAACATCATAATCAGGTGATACAGGTACAACTTGGGCAGTGAAGGGTTAAAAATTACTGTTTATCTGCAGTTGGACAGTCTACTCCTTACACACAACTGACATCTTAAGACTTCAACCTTTCTTTAAATATTCAAATGAAAATTAAAACATCTGACCGGTGGGATAAAAATGGCAAATAAATTGAACATGTGGCCACAGCTGTGAGGTGTACTGTTTCTGTCATTCTGATGAGATCTAGAAGACTTCTAAATCCCCTTCCCACCTCTCCCCTTCTTAATAAAAGCCTTCAATTCAAATACTGAACATCAATCCTACATGTAGGATGTATACCCAAAATAGCCGATTATTTATGTTTCCATTCCGCCATGAACCAAGTATTCTACCCATGGTAAAATACAAGAATTTAAACATTAACACCATATTAAATCATGAGCCTCCATGTTTCATAATAGTAGTGCCTTAGAACAAGGTCAATACTGAAATAAAATATAACCCAAAGTGGGAGATGTTAGACAAAATAAATAGTTGTTATTCATCAAAAATATCTATGTTAAGAAAGACTGAGGAACTGTTCTATATCAAAAGACACTAAAGAAGGCCAGGCACGGTGGCTCACACCTATAATCTCAACACCTTGAAAGGCCGAGGCAAGAGGATCTCTTGAGCCCAGGAATTCAAGACCAGCTTGGGTAATATAGAAAGACCCTGTTTCTACAAATTTAAAAGTTAGCTGGGCATGATGGTGCACACCTGTAGTCCCAGCTACTCAGGAGCCCGAGACAGGAGGATCACTTGACCCCTGGGAGGTACAGGCTGCAGTGAGCCATGACTGCGCCACTGCCCTCCAGCCTGGGTGATAGTGCGAGAGCATCTCAAAAAAAAAAAAAAAAAGGCACTAAAGAGATGTGACGGTGAAACCCAATGTGCCATGTGAATTGAATCCTGGGCCAGAAAAACAAAAAAGAGTATTTTTCTTCTTTTGCTACACTGAAACTGAACAAAATATTAACAGATGATGCATAAGGCCTATCGAAGGTCCATTCTAAGATCATATTCTACTGAGAGCTAGATCTGAAATCAACCTGTTTAACTTTTTATTTAAATCCTTACTTTCTAATCAATGACATTTTAAGAGTTTCTCTCTGCTTAACTTTTTTTGCAAATATTAATATTCTTTTCTAGTTCCATGCTTCTATGCTACCTGAATCCTCACAAAACCTCTGCAAGGTCAGTATTCTTCACTCCTTTCTTAAGATAAGGAGACAGTTAATGTAAAGAACTGAAGAAACCTACCTTCTTCAGAGCACCCGGCTGGACCTAAAGCCACTTCCCAGTGTTTAACACACTAATGACTCATGCATGTGGTAGAGTTCTTCTACTTACAAGAGGATTCCTATCCTTGCATACATACATATCAAAAATTTTTAATTATTCTCATTTGGAAAGAGAATGTAAAGTAAATTATATAATATCCTGCTGTTTTCTAAAAGAGAATCTACACAAGAGTGAAAAATAACAGGACAGTGAGAAAGAAGGGAAAGAGAGTAAAGGGGGGAGGCACAAATACAGAGAGAGTGAAAGAAAAGGGAAAAGACAAAAAGTGTATCCATAATTTAAAAAACTAAAAATTCTAGATTAACATCAACTTGGCTGGGTGAGGAGAGACCTTGCCCAAGAACACAGAATGAAATAAAGTACCTATCTTATTAAAGAAAAGATAGTAACATTATTAAATTTTTTAAATCAACAGGAATAAACATGTCTATGTTTTAAGGGCAAAACTTGATTTCCCAATAATGGGAAAACTGCCATCAGGGGCCTCCAGATGATGGACTGAAAAGAACACATCACTAGGTAATACAATAAATAGTCCTGCCTAAAAATGTTTAGCCTGAATCCATTCATGAAAAAACAATGAAACAAATCCAAAATGAAACATATCAAAGAGAATAGATCTTTACAAAACAACTGGCCTGGCCTCCTAAAAGTGGCAACATCAAGAAAGAAAAACAAAGCTAAAGAGAGACTGAAGAGACATGAAAATGAAATGTCATAGTAGAATCCTGAATGGAGAAGGAAGAAGGCTAAAGGGAGAAGGGCAGTAAGAAATATCATTGGGAAATCCAAGAAAATCTGGGTATGGAAGGTATATTTGATGATATTAAATTTCCAGAGTATGATAACTGTATTGTGATTATGTAGGAGAATGCCTGTGTTATTTACACTGCGGAGTAAAGTGCTGTAAGTGACTTAAATGGTTTGGATGTTTGTACCCTCCAACTTTCAAGTTAAAACGTGATTCCCGGCTGGACTCGGTGGCTCATGCCCAGAATCCTTGCACTTTGGGAGGCCGCGGCAGTGAGATCACCTGAGGTCGGGAGTTTGAGACCAGCCTGACCAACATGGTGAAACCCCGCCTCTACTAAAAACACAAAAAAATTAGCCACGCACCTGTGATCCCAGCTACTTGGAAGGCTGAGGCAAGAGAATCGTTTGAACCCCGGAGGCAGAGGTTGCGGTGAGCCCAGATTGCACCACTACACTCTAATCTGGGCGCCAGGGCCGAGACTCCGTCTCAAAAACAAAAAACAAAAAACAAAAAAAACAGTGACGCCCGTTATTGGAGGTGGGGCGTGGAGGAAGCTGGATCATGGGGGAGGATCCCTAGGAATGGCTTGGTGCCCTCCTCGTAGTAATAAAGTAAGTTCTTGTTCTGTCAGCTCACTTGAGAGCTGGGAATGCTGTTTTTTGTTTTTGTTTTTTGTTGAGACAGAGTCTTGCTTTGCCCCCCAGGCAGGCTGGAGTGCAGTGGCGCGATCTCGGCTCACTGCAAGCTCTGCCTCCCAGGCTCATGCCATTCTCCTGCCTCAGCCTCCTGAGTAGCTGGGACTACAGGCGCCCGCCACTACGCCCGGCTTATTTTTTGTAGTTTTTGGTAGAGACCGGGTTTCACTGTATTAGCCCAGGATGATCTCAATCTCCTGACCTCGTGATCCGCCCACCTCGGCCTCCCAGAGTGCTGGGATTACAGGTGTGAGCCACCGTGACCAGCGGGAATGCTGGTTATTTAATAGAGTCTGGGTTCTCCACTTCTCTCTCCCCATGTGACATGCCTACTCCCACTTCACTTTCTGCCATGAGTAAAAGCTCCCTGAGGCCTCACAAGAAACCAACCAGATACAGCCACCATACTTCCTGTAAAGCCTGCAGAACCATGAGCCAATTAAACCTCTTCTCTTTATAAATTACCCAGTCTCAGCTATTTCTTTAGAGCAACACCAAATGGACTAACACTGTGACTAACTCTCAAATGGTGCAGTCAACACACACGTAGAAAATGAGTAAGACCGCTATTCAGGAGACTGAGGCGGGAGGATCACTTCAGCCCAGGAGGTCAAGGCTGCAGTGAGCCATGTTGGTGCCACTGCACTCTAGCCTGGGTGACAGACCCTGTCTAAAAAATAATAAATAAGAAAAAAAAATTAGATGCAAGTACAGTAGTGTTTAATGGGAAATTTATAGTTTTAAATCCTTATGTTAGGTTGGTGCAAAAGTAATTGTGCGTTTTGCCATTAAAAGTGGCAAAACCGCAATTACTTTTGCACCAACCTAACAGGCCTAAAAGCAATGACCTAAGTAAGCGTCCTTCTTAAGTTAGAAAAGGCTGAGCATAGTAGCTCATGCCTGTGATCTGAGTGCTTTGAGAAGCTGACGTGGGAGGGCTGCTTGAGCCCAAGGGTTCAAGACCAGCCTGGGCAACAAGGTAAGACTCTCTTTCTACAAAAAAATTTAAAAATTAGCCAGGCATGTGGTGTGTGCCTGTAGTCCCAGCTACTGGGGGGAATGAGGTGGGAGGATCATTTGGGCTCAAGACTGCAGTAAGCTATGATCACAACACTGCACTGCAACCTGGGAGACTTAAGAGGAAAATAAATAGCTTTAAACATTTACCAGGAAATAAAAAAGGCTAAAAAAAAAAAAAAGAAAAAGAAAGAATATTAATTGGTAAATCTCTATGATGAGCAAAATAATTTGCTTTGTAACATTCTTACAACATTCTTAAAAGTCTGAAATTTCTCCCCACAAACAGCAAATTAAAAGGGATTTAAAAATACGTAAAGAAGAGGCTATATACTGGTGAAAATGACAAGAGAATATATCTACCCACCATAAACAAACTCACTTCAAACAACAGGCCTTAAAATATATTCAACAATTAACAGAACTGTCAGAGAAAAATCAACAATTACTCTTAATCAACTCTGTTCAGAACTACTGACAGATTAAGCAGACAAAATATAAGCAAAAAAATTCAAGTCCTCAACAGTACTAACAGAAGGTTCCAATTATGGCCAGGCACGGTGGCTCACTACTGCAATCCCAGCACTTTGGGAGGCCGAAGTGGGCAGATCACGGAGGTCAGGAGATTGGGACCATCCTGGCTAACATGATCAAGACCATCCTGGCTAACACAGTGAAACCCCGTCTCTACTGAAATTACAAAAAATTAGCCGGGCGTGGTGGCGGACGCCTGTAGTCCCAGCTACTTGGGAGGCTGAGGCAGGAGAATGGCGTGAACCTGGGAGGCAGAGCTTGCTGTGAGCCAAGATCCTGCCACTGCACTCCAGCCTGGGCAACAGAGCGAGACTCCGTCTCCTATTAAAAAAAAAAAAAAAAAAGTTCCAATAACAAAATACTTATATTAAAAAAGGAAGGCCTAATAGCAATGACCTACGCTTCCTTAGGTCAAAGAAACATTACATGCCAATGGGCAGGGGATACATTCTTTTTCTCACATACCCTAAACATTTATATTACTAAACCATGTAGAAGGCATAAGGGCATACAGATTATGTTCTAATATAATACAATGAACTCAGGAATCAGTAATTTTTTAAAATCTTCAAATTTGGAAACTAAAAAAATATAACTTAATAACCTTTATGTTAAAAAGGAAATCAATAAAAATCAGGAAACATTTAGAAAATACATGTTAGAGCCAACGAAGAACTTAAGAGGAAAACATACAGCTTTAAACATTTACCAGAAATAAAAAGATGAAAAAAAAAGAAAAGAAAAACCTAACAGAGAAAAGCCAAAGAAATAAAAAGGAAAGAAATAATAAAGGACAGAAATCAATGAAAATCTAGTCCAAATGAACAATTAAGAAGATAACAAAACCAAAAGCTGTATCTTGGTAAATATTAATAGCCTAGATAAAATTCTAGTAAGATTCATCAAGAAAGAGACAAAGAAGATCCAAAAGAAGAGGAATAACAAAATTATCACAAGAAATGAAGAGGATTTGAATGGATTGAAAGAAAATAGGTTGAAAAATAGATCAAAAGATTAAAGGAACTGAAATGGCAATGCACCTCTCCAAACAAAGTAAAACAAAACCAACTCCGCGATGAGACTTTTTTTAATAGGTGGATTCTACTAAGCTTTTAAGAAACATTCTATTCTTACCTTATACAAGTTTTTTCAGAAAGTTAAAAAGAACAAAAACTACCTAGGTCGTTTTTATCAGGCTAGTAAATTGAATCTAAAATCAAATAACAACACTATAAAGTTAGAGCCTAAATAAAATACTGACTAATCAAATCCAACAGTGTTTTTTTGTTGTTAATTATTAAAGGCTCAAAGAAAAAACTCACGTGGTTATCTTGATAGAAGCAGGAAAATAACTGCACAAAATAAGCACCTAATTAATAAGTTTTTTAATCTATGCAAACCTGGAATAGAAAGGAGTTTCCTTAATTTAGCAAAGGATATATATACACATACACACACACACACACACATATATATATATAAAAACCTGTAACAAATATAAAATAACACAGAAACTTCAGAAGCCTTTCCCTAAGTCGACAAATATGACCATGCTGTCTAGCACAGTGCCAGACTGGCCAACGCTGTAAAAAATAAAGAGTGTAACATTTGAAAAGAAAGAGAGAAAACTGTCACTGCTGCCAATGACATCATCATCCATCTAGAAGTACCAAAACAATCCACAAATAGAGTAACATTTCTCCACCAAAATCAATCTATAAATGTAATGCAATCTCAAATTGCCAGTTTGATTCTTTAAGGAATTCAATAAGCAGCCTAAAATGTTCATGCTAAAATAAAGGTTAACCAACAGCTAAATCAACCTCAAAAAATAATAATAATAATAAACTTGCTTGACCAGATATTAAAACATACTATGAAGTATAGCCAACAGTGAGAGATATGAGCACAAAAACAAATGCCCAAATAGAACCAAATGAAAACTTACTCTGGGACACAAAGAACTAAATGATAATAAAAGATTAAAAGGCACAAATCAATGGCAAAAACAACAGAATATTAGTTAATGGTTCTTGGCTATCCAAAAAGTGAAGACTCAACCTTTAAACAGTCATTCTCCCTAAGTAAAAATAAATAATTAAGCAAATATTTAGAATTATAACTTCTTAAAAGCTCAAAAGTTTAACTACACAGATGGTTCTTTATTATATAGAATCCGAGATACATATTTTAAAGCTCCTAAATTATTAAAGGAATAACCCCGAAATACATTGAAATATGCTTCTATAAAATTACTTTTATTAATAATTACACATTAACACTCAAAAATAGTCAATGAAAGTTAGAAAAAAATGTACCTGCAAATATAACCGTGCTTTTCCCTTTCTCCAAACCTACAGCTCTGTTCATGTTTAAATTCAACACTAGTATCAAACTTCCATTTCAAAAGGAAAGGAACTGCTATGTTTATTCTACCACAGCCTCAAAATGTACAAAGGCATTTATTACAGGCATGCTCTGGCTACCCAAGTGCTATGAGTCATGTTTATTTTCAAAGACAACACTTTGAAATCAATCAGAAGGACTGTGAAAAAGTACATTAAGAAAAACATTGGTATTTACCAAATGTAAAGTTTTCAAAATTACAGCATCGGCCAAGATACAAACTTGTAAAACTGAAATCACTACACAGAATTTCACAAATTTAAGTAGCTAATAGCTATGGGTTTAAATGGTCAAAATAAAAATTGCTGATCACTTAGAATCAACCATAAGGAACAAAAAGAGTATGGTGAAATCACACGTGTGTTATATAAAATTAATGAAATTATTACCCAGTAGCCTTTTGCATACCGGGTTTTCAGGGGGTCACTCATTCTAAATCTTACTTATTCAAAACTTTTTGTGAGTGCTATAATTTCGACTAGAAACTTCTAATAAGCAAAAACTTGCATGTATGCCAAAGAATCTTTAATAACAGTACACACTATGAGTAATAACCCTGTCATTCTACTAATTAAACTCAAATTTAAACAAGCTACTTTCAGTGGCAGACATAAAAACCAAAATTCCACATTGATTTTGAAAATAACACTCTTAGGAGGTATTCTGGGCATAATTAAAGTCCAGGCTCTCTCACCATTTTTATTCAGTGAAGTTATTACTGTTCTCTTAACTTTGGAAAATGTCAAAGACTTGCTGAGGGAGAACAGGCAGGCAGAGCTAGAGGAGGAAAATAAGGGTTTAATATAAATGGTGGGGGTAAATAGGTGGGAAAATATGCCCCAGACAGCTATTATAAAAAGGGAGACTACATATTGTGTGCCTTATCCACTACAAAAACAACAATATTTTAAAATTGTACAAGGGTGGCCAGGCACAATGGCTCACACCTATAACCCCAGCACTTTGGGAGGCCGAGGCGGGCAGATCACTTGAGGTCAGGAGTTCAAGACCAGCCTGGCCAACATGGTAAAACCCCGTCTCTACTAAAAATATAAATAAAAAAAAAAAAATTAGCCAGGCATGGTGTTGGGCGCCTGTAGTCCCATTTACTTGAGAGGCTGAGGCGGAGAATCGCTTAAGCAGTAAGCTGAGATTGCACCACTGCACTCCAGCCTGGGCAACACAGCAAGACCCTGTGTTGGGTCTTGCTCAACAAAAACAAAAACAAACAAACAAAAAAAGGACAATTGATAAAAGATTTAGAGAGGGCTGATAAAGATATGAAAAACATTAATGTTGGCTAGTAAAGAAATGCAAGTTAAATAAAACAAGATATCCTTTTAGACTTTGATAATTAGGAGAAAACAGTAGAGTGGGAAAAAGGCATCCTCATATATTGCTGATAAAAAAGCAAAGGCTCTTGTCCTTATGCATCAAGAGCCTTTGAAATGTAAATATCCACTGACTCAGCAGATTACACTTCTGTAGGTTTCACTTAAAGTATGTAAAATGTTAAACTGAACTATATGATGGTTGCAAGTTCTGACAAGCCACTGGGTAAATACATTTGTAGATTGAATCTTAAGAAACTGCTGATACTCAACCACTTGTGAATAGAAAGACTAAGCAATTTTAAAATGATACATATGTACATTTGAAATTGACACCTTCTGATATTAAATAAGGGTGAAAGACACAAAACACTACTTTGGGGAGTGGAGGAGAGAAAAGACAAGTAAGAACGTAATATTTAGAAGTCAACTCGATGTCAGGCACTTTTAACATACATTGTCCTTAGATTTCTTACCATCACTCTGTGATGTACAGTTACTCCCAGTTCATAGATTCGGAAGCAAGTCTCAGAGAAGTTACAAAAATTTAGGGAACTATTAAGAGGCAAGGCTGGAGTTCAAACCAGGCCTACCTATCTGACTACAATGTCCGAGCTATTTCCACTTCATCACACTAATACACTCCTTTCTGAAGTGTATCGGAAATGATACTCCTTTAAATGCATGAGATAATAAAAATATTTGTTATGTGCTGAACTGTGCCCCTCCAACATTCACCAAATTCACATGTTAAAATCCTAACCCCCATTACCTCAGAATGTGACTGTATTTGAAGACAGGGCCTTAAAGAGATAACTGAGGCAAACTGAGTATAACAGGTGGGCCCTAATCCAATACGAATGGTGCCCTTATAAGAAGACAAGATTAGGACAGATCACTGGACACAGAGAGGAGAGCCATCTGCAAGCCAAGAAAGAGGCCTCAGAAGGAACCAACCCTGCCAACACCTTGATGTTCTAGCCTCCAGAATTGTGAGGAAAGTATTGTTTAAGCCACCCGGTCTGTGGTATTTTGCTATGGTAGCCCTAACAAACTACTACAACACTCTTACCTAAAAATACTGAACATCTTAAAAACCTAAACCTCACATTCCCCTTTTATTATTATTTTTTAATGTTCCTTTTGGATAGATTATGCTTAAAATACCAAAATGGAATTTTTCACAAATACTTTTAATGTTATATTAGACGATTTAAAAAATATACCTGAATGTGACCTATTAGAATTATCATATTTTGGCCAGATGCAGTGGCTCATGCTTGTAATCCCAGCACTTTGGAAGGCCAAGGCAGGTGGATCATCTGGGTTCAGGAGTTCGAGACCAGTATGGCGAACACAACAAAACCCCATCTCTACTAAAAATACAAAAATTAGCCATGAGTGGTGGCAGGCACCTGTAAACCCAGGTACTCGGGACGCTGAGGCAGGAGAACTGCTTGAACCCAGGAGGCAGAGGTTGCAGCGAGCTGAGAACGCACCACTGCACTCCAGCCTGGGCAACCCAGAGCAAGACTCCATCTCAAAAAAAAAAAAAAAAAGAATTACCATATTTTAATGTATTAGTTGATAAGCACTCGTAGTAAGCTATAATGTAGCCCATTCAAAGTCAGTCAACTTTTGGCCAGATGCAGTGGTTCACGCCTGTAATTCTAACACTTTGGGAGGCCAAGGCAGGCGAATTAGTTGAGGCCAGGAGACCAGCCTAGCCAACATGGCAAAACCTCGTCTCTACTAAAAATACAAAAACTAGATGGACGTGGTGGTGCACACCTGTAGTCCCAGCTACTAGGGAGGCTGAAGCAGCAGAATCCCTTCAACCCAGGAGGCAGGGATTGCAGTGAGCCACCATAGCACCACTGCACTCCATCCTGGGCGACAGAATAAGACTCTGTCTCAAAAAAAAAAAACAAGGCCAATTTTCAATAAACTTAACCAATCACAAAACTAGCCCTTCTCACATAAATCCAATAAAATAACTACCCACACCCCAAGGTCCTAAATAATGTAGCTGAGAGTGCCAGGCACACAGACCTGGGAAGGCCTCACCATAACAGCTCACCCTTTCCTCGGCAGAGTGGAGTAGAGTGTTTCTTACAAGTCCAACACTAAATAATAAATAATTTATAAATGCAGAGACCACAAACAAAAAAAAAGGAGGACACTACAGCAGACTCTAGATCAGGAGTGTGCCATCTTTTGGCTTCCCTAGACCACACTGGAAGAAGTGTCTTGGGCCACACATAAAATACACTAACACCAACGACAGCTGATGAGCTTTAAAAAAAAAAAAAAATCGTTCAACAAAAATTTCATGTTTTAAGAAAGTTTATGAATTTGTGCTGGGCCACATTCAAAGCCATCCTGGGTCACATGTGGCCCAGAGGCCGTGGGTTGGACAAGCTTGCTCTAGATACAAGCATAATTTTGAAAGCTGGAAAGCAGTTAGATTACAGGTAACTGACTCAGACTGAAGAAAACAGAAACTGTCTAGCAGAATTACTGAGGGAATGCACCAAGAATAAAGCCTAGAAAAGTTCAGGAATCCAGAGCAGGGCTGGGTGGGGCCGCGGCGGGGTTGAGGGGAACTGGTTGACACTCTAGATAAGGAGCCATTCATCAAAATCCCAGATACCACAACCCAAACAATGCCATCAGACACTCAGCCCATTACTCTGGGAAGTTTACACAGGACAGACTCTAAACAAAGGCATTCTGAGGGAGGTATGACGGGAATTAAATGCAAGTCTAAATACTGAATGATAACTAACCACCCACCCACCACCCTCCTTTTCCCCAATTCACCACAGAATTCTGGCAGTCAAGCTTAGACAGGAAAACAAAACAGCCTAAAAAAGAGAGGCCTGGAGACACTGACAGCTGAGGGTCCCACGGAAAGCCAGACTCACCAGTTCATCCCTCAGAGAGGAAGATCATGTCACAGGCCCATGCCATGGAAAGACTTCCTAATTTGCTTTAAAAATAAAAAAAAATTTTCAAAGCCTCATGCTTAAGTCTGAACAGATAGGCAAGGAACATCGACCATTTAAGAAAACCTTTAATTTGAAAGGTAGGAATCAAAACAGAGCAAGAAAAAAAAAAAAAAAAACGCAAAGAACAGAATCATAATATCCTCAAAGGGTCAAAAAAAAGACACGTATCCGTGAAATAAGAATGATTAAAAGAAACATTCATGAAAGAAAAGCTTTTGAAATTAAAGACAGTAGAAACTTTAAATCCAATAAAGGAGTTGGAATATAAAGAACAGCAAAAAAAAAAGAGACAAAATCAGACAGCAAAGAGAAGATAAAAGAATTCAGAAGACCCAAAAACCCCCTAATAAGGAGTTCTCCCTTTTCAGAGTCCATTACCAAAGAAACAACTTTCTAAGCATTGAAGGGCATATAAAAAGATCCATCAAGGGCACAGCACAATGCACTTTTTTTTTTTTTTTAAACAAAGACTCACATTAAGAAATACCACTGTAAAATTTCAGAACACCAGGAATAAGAGAAGATCCTAAAGGTTTCCAGAAAGAAAAAAACAGGTTTCTTATAAAGGTCTTGGAGGCCGGGTGCCCTGGCTCACGCCTGTAATCCCAGCACTTTGGGAGGCAGAGGTGGATGGATTACCTGAGGTCAGGAGCTCGAGAACAGTCTGACCAACATGGCGAAACTCTGTCTCTACTAAAAATACAAAAATTAGCCGGGTGTGGTGGCAGGCGCCTGTAATCCCAACTACTCCGGAGGCTGAGGCAGGAAAATTGCTTGAACCCGGGAGGTGGAGGTTGCAGTGAACTGAGATCATGCCATTGCACTCCAGCCTGGATGTCAGAGTGAGACTCTGTCTCAAAAAAAAAAAAAAAAAAGTCGGGCGCGGCGAGTCTTGGAATCAAAATGACATCAGACTTTTCAGACTTTTCAGAGCAACTCTAGAAACAAGTCACTTGAGTTATGCCTTCAAAATTCTGAAGAAAAATAATTTCCAACCTTGACTTGTAAATATAGCTAAGTTATCTATCAAGAGTAGGCTCTAATAGATATTCTTAAATATTCTAGGTCTCAAAGAATTTGCTTCCCATGCTTCATTTCTAAGGGAGCTACAACGAAAAGCAACAGAATAAGGCTGGAAGAATTCCCATGAAGATGGTAAAAATCTCACTACAGGACGCAAACCAAGAAGGCAATCAGTTCAACTGGAACAGAAAGTTAGAAGTATCCAAAATAAAAAATAAAAAGAAACTGAAAGATTACCTGATGTGTTTATTGTACTAAAAGGAGAGTTAAACTTTAGTAGGACAGTCTGAGCTGAGTAAGTGATGAACGCATGGAAAACAAATAAACACAAAGATTCATTAAATCCAGCTAAAACAAAAAGCTGTTTCCAAAAAAAAAAAAAAAAGTAACCATATTAAAATAGTACACAGCATGGCTCCAATGTGAATAGTTATATAAACTTTTATTAACCAAAATTGGTTATATAACCATATACAGAAGACGGAAAGTACGCATCGTGGGGAGAAGAAAATGTAAAACAGCTAAACCACTATCTTCCATCATGGCAAGTCAAAAGATAAACCTAAAATTGAAAGAGTCAAAAAAGGTTAGTTTAAACATGTTATCTGGAAATAAAAAACTACCAAAGAAACAAGTCAATGTTGATAGTGTTTCCTCTTGAGAGCTGGATTCTAGCAGGAAAGGGAATGGACTTTTTTTTTTTTCTTTTGAGATGGAGTCTCTCTGTCGCCGAGGGTGGAGTGCAGTGGCGCCATCTCGGCTCACTGCAACCTCCACCTCCCAAGTTCAAGCGATCCTCCTGCCTCAGCCTCCCGAGTATCTGGGAGTATAGACATGCGCCACCAGGCCCAGCTAATTTTTTATATTTTTAGTAGAGACAAGGTTCTGCTGTGTTGGCCAGGCTGGTCTTGAACTCCTGGCCTCAAGTGATCTGCCTGCCTCGGCCTCCCAAAGTGCTGGGATTACAGGCATGAGCCACCTCGCCCAGCCTACTTTTATTATTATTAGCCTTGTAAAACTACATGACTTTATAAATTATTAATATGTACATGTACACCATTTTGATAAAAATTAAATTTTTAAATCATGCTCAAATTTTTTAAAACCATGCTTTAGAATAATACTTAATTACAGAGGAAAGTATTCACAGTATATTTAGGGGAAATCACATTAAAGAACATTATGTTCAATTAAAAAAAAACTAGTATTGCCTAAAAACAAACAGGAAGTGTACATACTAAAGTGGTTTTCTCTCAAGTAGTGGCATTTTTTTGATTTTCTTATGTAATTTTCAAATTTTTTATAATGTATATGCATTATTTTGTAATTTTAAAAGAAAGTAAGAAAAGATATAGAAGGTTACTAGAGCTCAAAAACCAAACAATTAAAACAATATTGCTTTCTGTTCCAATTAGTCTCTAGGACCTACTGTGGGGTTATAATAAATTTGTGATTTTATAATTACTATAAAAATATTGGGGGATACTCAACATTTGGTAAAAAAAGAAAAGAATGATAGGTCCCCAGTAAGAAAATACTCTCTTTTTTTCAAGTATGCTTGCATTTCATTCATCTTAAACTTCATACCAAGATTATGTGACTCAGAGAGCTGACTTCCAATTTTAAAACTCTGGATGAAGAGGTTACAATCCAAACTTAAAACTAACCAAATAAACGAACAAAAGAAAACCACTTACAACTTCTCCATGCCTAAACAGAACTAAAATTAAAAGAAAAAAAAAAAGAAACAGCCAACAAAGTAGAGGAATTATTTATACCAATGGCGACATTTTAACGCTAGTACAACCACTCCAAAAGCTGTATTTGGCCCACACACACGCTCAAGAAAAAACAAATAGCAGAAATAGCTCAAGAAAAAACAAATGCAGAATATAACAATAAATTATAATGTCTTATAATTTAGACATTATAAGATCCAAAAACTGCAACCAGTCCAAATGTCCATCAGCCTTAGAATGAATAAACTAGTATTTCACACAATGCAATAAAATGTAAAAGCCAGATACAGAATGTGTACCATGTGATTCTATTCACATGAGTACAAAAGCAGGCAAAACTAATCTACGCTATTCTGGGTCAGATGGGGTTACTCTTTGGTGAAAGAGTAACTGTAACTGGAAGAGGGCATAAAGTGATAGTTACACGGGTGTATTGAATTGGTGCTATGTGCCCTTTTTTGTACATCTTATACTTCAATAAAAATTTCAAGTTGAAAAAAGAAAATAGTCCCTGTAATCCCAGCACTTTGGGAGCCAAAGGTAGAAGGACTGCATGAGCCTAGGAGTTCTAGACCAGCCTAAGCAACTTTGTCTCTATTAAAAAAAAAAAAAAAAAAAAACATTGTATTTATTTATTTACATATTTATTTATTTATTGAGACAGAGTCTTGCTCTGTTGCCCAGGCTGGGGTGCAGTGGCGTAATCTCGGGTCACTGCAACCTCTGCCTCCCAGATTCAAGTGATTCTCCTCCCTCAGCCTCCCGAGTAGCTGGGACTACAAGCACGTGTCATTTTTATATATTTTGTAGAGATGGGGTTTCACTATGTTGGCCAGGCTGGTCTTGAACTCCTGACCTCGGGTGATCCACCTGCCTCGAGCCTCCCAAAGTGCTGGGATTATAGGCGTGAGCTACCATGCCCAGACAAAAAAAAAATGTTTTAATTAGCCAGGTGTGGTGGCACATACCTTTGGTCCTAGCTACTCAGGAGGCTGAGGTGGGAGGATCAGTTGAGCTCAGGAGGTCAAGGCTGCAGTGAGCTATGTTCACACCACTGCACTCCAGCACAGGTGACAGAGTGACAAAAAGATAGTACCCAATGGCCAACAAGCACATGAAGAGATGCTGAATACTTTTAGTCATTAGGGAAATGAAAATCAAAAACCACAATGAGGTACTACTTCACAGTCACTAGGATGGCCATGATAAAAAACAAAACACACAAAAAATTAAAAATAACGTATCATGAGGATATGGAGAAATGAGAACCCTCATATACTGCTGGTGAGAATGTAAAACCAGGCAGCCAAGGGGGAAACCAGTTTGGCCAGTCCTCAATGAGCTACATGGAAAATTACCTGTCATGTGACCCGGCCAATTCCATTCCTAGATATATGTCCAAAAAAACTGAAAACAGGTATTCAAATACCTGTACATAAATCTTCATAGCAGCTCTATTCACAATAGCCAAATGGTGGAAATGGCCCAATGTCCATCAAGAGATGAATGATCAAAATGTGGTATAGCCAAACAATGGAATATTAGTCATAAAAAGGGAAGATGTACTGACACTGCTATGACATGGATGAACCCTGAAAACTTTACGCTTAGTCACAGAACGCAGACACAAAAGGCCATGTACTATATAATTCCATTTACATGGAATGTCCAGAATAGGCAAAGGATACAGAAAGCAGATTCATGGCTGCCAGGGGTTGGTGGGGAACAGGGATTGGGAAATGACTGCTTGATGGGTACAGGGTTTTCCACTTAGGGTGATGAAAAAGTTCTGGAAGTAGACAGTGGCAATGGTTGCACAACACTGTGGATTTATTTAATGCCACAGAATTGTACACTTTAAATGGTTACCATGGTAAATTTTATGTTATCTGTATTTTTCCACAGCAAAAAAAAAAAAAAAATTCAAAACAAAAATAATACTTAATGCTGGCCAGGATACAGTAAACACTCTCTACACTTTGGTAATTGGAACATAAACTAAAGCTTTTGCCAAATATTCTGGTAATAAATACTAAATAATTCATACCTTTGCCCCAGTTTATATTTTGCCTTCTGAGGACCAACCATAAGAAGCAAAAAAGTTTTATACCCAAAGTGCTCACTGTAACACTTATAATAATACACAAAAGGGGGAGGGATCTAAATGCCAAACTATTGGGGAATGGATAAGTCAACCACAATACATTTACAAAATTAATTGTGTTGACACTAAAAATGTTTACTAAGGTATGAAATGAAGAATATTCATATTATGAAGCAAATATTAAAACAGAATACAAATTCTATAAATACAAGCCAAAGTATGCATCTACAAAGACTCAAAAAGTATGTTCCCTATGGACACTATTTTCTTCCTACTTTCTGTCCCTTGAACAAAGCAAGCTCATTTTCAATGCAAGGCCTTTGGACCTCTTCTGCTTTAGAGTACTCTCCTCCTGCTCTCCAATGACTGCCTCCTCATCTTTCAGATCAACTCAAATGTCCCTCCCTAAGAAGCCTTCCATGACCACCCCAACCAAGTTAGGCCTTGCCTTCACCACCCATCTTTTCTCACTACACATTTTATCTTCTTCACACTTACTGAGAATAACAGACTTATTGGTACATCCTTCTCCATTCAGCTACCACAATGTAAGCCCTCTGGGTACATGACTTAACTCCATTTCCCCAGGGCAGAGAACAGTGCCTGGCGGTAATAATAAATATCTGTCAAGATAATAAATATTTGTTGATTAACTTGTTTCTTCTACTTTTTCAGTTTGTCAATTTTGTGTGTAATAAACACGTTTTCTTTTTTAATACTATTTTTTAAATATACAACTAGGTCAACAAACAACACTTACTGAACCAAAGAAAATGTGTAACTTTGCTAGATATTTTCTAAGAACAAAGCAAAGGTCTGGTTCAGTCATAACAACAAAAATAACTAATTATAAACCCTTCCTAATAAGGGATAATGCTCTACTACACCTTATAGCGTATTTTATTATAAAGATAGGTGAAAAAAAACTGTTTTTTCTACCCTCACACAACATACTTCTGACACCAGATTATCTGGCAGACACCAAGTGACTTATGATTTAATTCAATTCTGACACTATGTGGAAATAGCATCACATCCCATAGGTTAAGGGATCAGTTCCAGAAGACCACGCCAACTTCTAATGCCAATCTCATGCCCCGGGTTGTGTCCTGTGCTTCTGGCCCAATAGCTCTAAATCAGGGTTCCCATAAGTTCTCCCCAGAGTTTAATTTGCTAGCGCAGCTCACAGAACTCAGGAAAACACTTTACTTATGTTTATGCATTTATTACAAAGATTTTTTTTTTTTTTTGAGACGGAGTCTCATTCTGTCGCCCAGGATGGAGTGCAATGGCGCAATCTCTGCTCACTGGAACCTCCACCTCCTGGGTTCAAGCAATTCTCCTGCCTCAGCCTCCTAAGTAGCTGGGATTACAGGCGCCCACCACCATGCATGGCTAATTTTTGTATTTTTAGTAGAGATGGGGTTTCATCATGTTGGGGAGGATGATCTCGAACTCCTAACTTCAGGTGATCCACCCACCTCGGCCTCCCAAAGTGCTGGGATTACAGGTGTGAGCCACTGCGCCCAGCCAATACTAATTATTTTAAAGGATACAAATGAATAGCCAGACGAAGAGATACATGGGGTAAGGTCTGGAAGGGTCCTAAGAGCAAGAACTTCTGACCTCCTTTAGCTAGGATGTACCCCCAATCCCTGCACTTGGATGTGTTCTTGCTCTTCCATCTGGAAGCTCTCCAGACTCTATCCTTTGGGTTTGTATAGAGGCTTCATTAGGTAGACATCACTTGCCACTGTTTATCAACTCATCCTTCAGGCTCCTCCTCTTTCCTCTCCCATGAGATTGGTTGGTTGGTTTCCCTAGCAACCAGCTCCCCTAGCCTGAAGCTATTCAGGAGCCACAGCCACCAGTCATCTCATTAGCATACAAAAAGCCATTTATTACAGTACTTTGGTCAGTCCGAGGGTTTTAAGAGCTGTGTGCCAGGAACCAGGAACAGAAACCAAATATATATTTCTTATTATATTACAATTCCACATTTACCTATTTTCAGCACTCAGAAACCTGTCTCAAATTTCCTATTCCATAAGGTACTTAGTAACCCTTCTTCCAACACCAATCCTATTTCTATTCCACAACCCCAATACCCTTCCCCCTACACAAATAAATCCTTAAGAGTAATACTTTAAAATAGTCACACTTAAGGAATGAGAATTATTTCAGACTCATTGGTGACAATATGCCAATATTAAATAATGTTGAGAAAAAAATTTTAATGAATTTGAGTTTATTCATACAAGTAAATTTCAAATTAAAATACATTTAAAAAGGAGCCTAACTACAACTAATCTTCTATGTTGATGTATGGTTGAAATGCGGATTCACAAGTACATGCTATATATAGTATTTATAATTATATATTGCATCTATATATAAAAATTGAAGAGAAAATATCCTTCTATGAAAAGATAAGCTAATTGAGATGCTCAAAAATCAAAAGTGATACCACCAATCAGAACTCCAAAGTCAATCTAAGTATCTCTGGAGGTGGTAATTCCAGACTCCAATAAAATACAAGCATTCAAAATTTATGGTTAGTGAGTTTCTACTAGTGATTGGAAAACTGACTCCATCCATTAAATTAAGATTTGAAGCCAGGCATGGTGGCTCAGGCCTGTAATCCCAACACTTCAGGAGGCCGAGGCAGGCAGATCACCTGGAGTCAGGAGTTCAAGACCAGCCTAGCCAAGTGGAGAAATCCCATCTCTACTAAAAATACAAAAATTAGCCAGACATGGTAGCAGGCACCTATAATTCCAGCTACTTGGGAGGCTGAAGCAGGAGAATTGCTTGAACCCGGGAGGCAGAGGTTGCAGTGAGCTGAGATCGTGTCACTGCACTCCAGCCTGGGCAACAGAGCAGGGCTCCATCTCAATAATAAAAATAAAAATAAAAATAAAAAAAAGATTTGAAGATGTCCAACTTAAGTGCTGACCTCAGACCAACAAATGCAAATGCATTATCAGACATGAAAAAGAAAGGAACATTTCCATCTGTCATTCTTGTAGTTAGTTGAAATACACATGTCCACTGACACCTATGACATCATTTCTAAAAGTGAATTTAAATTCTACTCACAAAGTAACAACTAAACAAGCAAATATGTAAATGTACTTCCAGGCCCTGTACGTTATCCTTCCATACCACAAAAGATGTTCTAGTACTGAATGACAGCTTTTAAAAGGTTATGCTTAGATAGAGATTGGGGTTATTAGGATCCTGGCTCAGGATTTTAGATACATTATCCGATATATAAAGGTCAGCGTAGACCCAAATTAAAAGCACCCATTGAAAGTTCTTATATCTGTGGTATTAAAAAAGTATTTTTTTAAAAACTTAAAACTTAAAAAACTGAAAGGATCTTAGCTGTACAGTGCTAAGTGGACAGTGTGGTCACAGGATGGCAATTAATTTAGTCGCTTCCTTAAACTCGACTTACTTTGTATCATCACAATAGGTCAGAGGTACGATTCACACATGCTACTCCAACCCACTAGTAAGCTTACGAACAGCCAGCTAAGTAAATTTTACTACTAATGCTTCCAAAGGTTATTAGAATTTACATTCCAACACACAATATGAATAAATCTCATGTGATACTGCCATCTAAATGATCAGAAAGCACCTTAAGTCTCTCCCATTACCAAAATGGTTAGATAATATACAGTTAATTTTGAACTGAAACGTTCTGTTACCACCAACCTATGATTAAATCCTGAGCAAAATCTTAAGGGAAGGCATAACATTTTTAATTGCTCATCGTAGCTATCAATTATTCTTTCAAGGAAGCTCTCTTAAAAGAGAAAGGTTTTATCAGTTAGAAGCATTACCAGCCAAAGCTAAGTGAATGTAACTGGAATGAGCAGAAAAACATTTATCCTTGAGGCAAAGGAACATAATTTCAGGAACCAGGAGGCAGATTTCCACTACATACCAACTTGCACCTAATCCCAAACAGATTGTTCAGCAGCTGTTGCCCTTGCCAAAGTGGTCTCCATTCTCATCCAAACATCTCCCTGGAGGAAAATGACAATTCCCTGAAAGCAATCAGCCTTACTAGCAATCAACTTTTCCAATAACTGGGGAGAAAGAATAAGTGAACCATGGGCCAATATCCCTAAAACCTAATAAAACAATATCCTGCCAGCAGCTCTTTATATGAAAGGCTTATCCATGTCTCTTAAAAAAGAATGGTCATCCAGATACAAAATTGGCCACAGGGACTTCTTTCAATCATCCGGCGGCCAATTTGGAACCTTTTTCTCCTCACCTCTCCAAGACAGCACAGCACAGAAAAAAAAAAGGGGGGGGAAGATAATCACCTCTCTGTTCCTACTCTCACTTCTGCTTCATCATTCACTAATAAGTAGTTCACTGACCCTAGACAGGTGCTCAGGACTGTCTCCACCCACTCCACAAATCTATCAAGTGCCTACCTACCAGGAATTAGTCTTTCTTGTTTTCCCCTGAAATACAGATGAATTCTCAGTGATCACTCTACAAAAACTTATAAAGTTTCACGTTCTACTTACAAAGTGAAATGAGAACACTATCTCTGTGCTTTAGGTTTTCTGTTTTTAACCACCTATACCAGCAACTACCAGGAATCACCTTTAAAAAAAATTCCAAAGGATTCTACTCTATACTAAACTACATTACATTACATGCAGGTAGTAAAGGAAAGACATGAGGCAGAGTTCAGAGGAGTTTGATGGCACCAGTGGAGAGAGAGAAGGTCTACTTTCTGGCCCACGATAGGAAGGTCCCAGGACCCCTACAATGGCTTACCTTCAATCCCCAAGATGCCCAACCTACATCAATTCATCTCCCAAATCAGTATTACTCAAATTTTTAAGGCCTGTGATAAATACACTGCATATACAACCCAGTACAAATACACACACACACACAAATGCACAGAGACTAAATGTTTCATGAAACAACACTTGCCATTACCATGTGCAATGTTTCTTGAATATTTTCTATTCTCATTTGTGATAACTCCTGCTAATAACCTACAGTTAGAAAAACACCATCCTTGCCAGGCGCAGTGGCTGACGCCTGTAATCCCAGCACTTTGAGAGGCCAAGGTGCGCAGATCACTTGAGATCAGGAGTTCGAGACCAGCCTGGCCAACATGGTAAAACCCTGTCTCTACTAAAAAATACTAAAATTAGCTGGGCATGGTGGCAAGCGCCTGTAGTCCCAGCTACTCAGGAGGCTGAGGCAGGAGAATCACTTGAACCCGTGAGGCAGAGGTTGCAGTAAGCCGAGATCCTGCCACTGCATTCCTGCCTGGGCAACAGAGTGAGACCCCATCTCAAAAAAAGAGAAAAAGAAAAACACCACCCTAAAATACTCCCACCTCCCTAGTCTTATTTTGGGGATGGGGGAAAGGAGGATGACTATAGAGAAAAAACCTATCAGAACCTTGGGATTAAGGAGAATCCCTGGGGCAGAAGGGCCTTCAATCTCAGACATCCCAATGTAAAACCCTGAATGGTCTCAGAGAAATGCTTTTAAAACACAGCTATCAGGTCAATTCTGCAGTCTCAGTGTTTTGTCAAATAAACGAATTATAGACATCAAATGTCTGGTGATACCAAAAACTACTTGTACCCTAAAAGTACTGAAATAAAAAGTACATAAATGATAATAAATTTTAAAAATTCACTAAGCTAAAAAAATGTCTGGTGATAATTAAATGTACTGGATTGAACCATATGAAATTGCCAATGTCTGGTCATTTCTGACTTCCAAAAACAGTAATTTCTTATAGTTTAGCCTAATAGTGTAACACATACTTCAAAGATACGATGCATTAAATGGTCTTGTGTGTACCACCTGAGAACCTACTAGCCCTCATTATAACATAGTTCCCACAAAAAGATACGTGCTAAGCTCCTACCAAAAATCTGATTTGAAAGCTGGAACTATCTGCAATTAAGACGTAATATGATCTAGTATCTCTGAATGCTTTTCAGTGTGACCACTACTGGTTTCAACACTTGATCACCAGAAGAGTCCCAGGCCTTGCGCAGTGGTTCACACCTGTAATCCCAGCACTGTCGGAGGCTGAGGCAGGTAGATTACGAGGTCAGGAGATCAAGACCAGCCTGGACAACATGGTGAAACCCCGTCTCTACCAAAAATACAAAAATTAGCTGGGCGTGGTGCCACGTGCCTGCAGTCCCAGCTACTTAGGAAGCTGAGGCAGGAGAATCACTTGTACCGGGGGCCAGAAGTTGCAGTGAGCCAAGATCAGTCACCGCACTCCAGCCTAGGTGGGTGACAAGAGTGAAACTCTGTCTCAAAAAGAAAAAAAAAGAAAAAAAAAGTCCCAGGCCTCTAATATAAACCCATTACTTTTCCATGAAACTTGGGATACTTGATTCATTCTTGTTTTCACACAATTACCAAATCTGGAGCCTCAATCTCAGCCTGCTACTTTCTATCATATCTATCTTATTTTCTGAAAGTATGTTCACTTCAATCAGATCATAAGCTCCTTAATGTGGAGATAGGGCCAGGCGCAGTGGCTCACACCTGTAATCTCAGCACTTTGGGATGCCAAGGTGGGCGGATCACCTGAGGTCAAGAGTTCAAAACCAGCCTGGCCAACATGGTGAAACCCCGTCTCTATTAAAAACACAAAAATTAGCCGGGCGTGGTGGCGGGTACCTGTAGTCCTAGCTGAGGCAGGAGAATTGCTCAAACCTGGGAGGCAGAGATTGCAGTGAGCTGTCATCTCGTCACTGCACTCCAGCCTGGGTGACACAGCAAGACTCCGTCTCAAAAAAAAAAAAAAAAAAATTGTGGAGATAGTCCTTTGTACTCTTTGAAAGCCTCCTTCCATAGTGATATATTATCATTTGATAAAATGTGTCCTGAATTAAAATAAATCTGGGGAAAATCCTTGCCCATGTCCACTTGCCTAAAATCATCTTTTTAGGAGTGACAATGCTATCATCCTATTACCAAATTCCAGAACCCTGGTGTGACCTTTCACACCAACCATTCTCATTATACTTATCACCCTTTTGACTCAGTATGGCCATGGGAATTACTTCCTTAAACCTATCTGTTAATCAACCACAAAGATTATTTTACACATACACCATAAGGGCCCAGTCACTCAATCTTCCAAATCCTTAATTGGCTTTTCTTTAACTGCATACATCATCAAATAAAAACATTTCCCACATGCTACATGGACCTCTAACTGAATAAATCCCAAGCAGTCACTCTTAAATTTACCATTTACCTTAGCACGCAGCTTCAGTTTCACCTAATCAGAAATTAGCTGCTCTCTGTGACATACCTATCCTCTTCTCAAAGCTCTACTCAGTCCTTGGAGACAGGAGTATTTGCCTTGGAACAGGGGAGACCATTCAGAACTACCTGTGCTCTCTTTGATTCTCTCATAGCCTCCCTCTTCGTATCTCTCACTTTAAAAGAAGCTAAAAATGTTTCTACTTATAACATGAAGCAATCTATGTACTATCATCTTAGATGTGTAAAGAACGTGTTTTTAACATGCCATTGCTCAACTCTTTAAAAAGTCATACTATTAAGATCATGTAACGACATGGAAAAGTGTTCATGGTCACGTTCACTGAAAAAGGACACCAAAGGTTATTATACATATTGAGTGTTAGAGCTTATGGGGTGATGTCCATTCAAATTTGTGTTCATATGGTTACATATTAGGAGTGGATATGTTTGCTATCTTGATTGTACACCTTAAATATGGGACATTTATTGTATGTCAATTATACCTCAATAAAGCTGTTGGCCAGGTACTGTGACTCAAGCCTATAATCCAGCACTTTGGGAGGCTGAGGCAGGAGGATCCGTCGAGTGCAGGAGTTCGAGACCAGTCTGGGCAACATGACAAGACCCCATCTCTATTTTTTTAAAGCTGTTAAATGTTATAAATTGTATTAAATATTTGATAAGCCATGTGTCTTAGTTGTTCCTGCTGCTACAACAAAATACCTTAGACTGAGTAATTTATAAACAATATCAATGTATTGCTCACAGCTCTGGAGGCTGGGGAAGTCCAAGATCAAATTGCCAACAGATATGGTGTTTGGTGAGGGCACGCTGTTCAGGGATGGCACCTTCTATTTGTCCTCACATGGCAGAAGGGCAAAAGGGGCAAGCTCCCCCGACCTAATCACCTCCCAAAGTCCCCACCCTCTTAATACCATCACCTTAGGGTTTAGGTTTCAACCTAAGAATCTTGGGAGGATACACATATTCAGACCATAGCACTATGGCAGAATGACATAACCACAAGCCTTAAGCATGTAAGGGCAGCTTATAAGAGCTGGGGGATAGAGGATCACAGAGAGTAATTTGCTCCAGAAACTAACTCAAAGGATGGATTTCAAAAGGAAAAAACTAGCAACAGTGAGGGGCACAGGGTAAGACATAAAGAGAAATCCTCCACCCCACCACCCCCACCGTGGCCCAGTTTACAGAACCTTCTCAACTTGAAGCACAAAAACTTGCAAGTTAAGATTTTAAAAGTAGGGGAACTTTTTTATTACAGAAAAGGTTCTGGATTATGCTAAAATGCAAAAGAAAGGCAGCTAGAATTTTTCAAGACACTAGAGTTCTTACCATGGATTTAAGAGATCTCTGAAAAAATAAGCTTGAGAAAAATAAAACAAAGGTGGTTTTAATTTTGTCTATAATTAGCAAAGTAAATTCATTTCTTTGTTTTTCTAAATTACATTTCCCAATTTTTCTGTTTGGCTTAATATTGGTAAAAATGCTTCCCCTAAGGCTGTTAGATTATAGGTTATCTCATTTATGTTGTTGAGCTCACCAGTATTAACCTGGTGACTGAGAAAAGAAAAAAGGAAATTAAGTCTTTATCAGCAAAGACTCATAATTTCATCTGTATATTCAAAAATACGATAATAACTTCCATTAACAAATATTTGTTTTTTTTTAGATTCAGGGGTATGCAGGTTTGTTACACAGGTACACTGCATGATGCTGAGGTTTGGGTTTCCTGCCCCGCAAGTTGTGAACATAGTACCCGATAAGTAGTTTTTCACTCTTGACTTCCTCCCCTGCTTTTGGAATCCCCAGTGTTTATTGTTCCCATCTTTGTGTCTGTGTGTACCCAGTGTTTAGCTCCTACTTATAAGTGAGAACATGCGGTATTTGGTTTTTTGTTTCTATATTAATTTGCTTAGGCTAATGGCCTCCAGCTGCAAAGAACATGATTTTGTTCTTTTTTATGGCTGCAACAAATCTCTTGAAAAACATAAAAACTTTAAATACTAAAAGCTTCATAGGCTGAGCACTGTGGCTCATACCTATAATTCCACCACTTTGGGAGGCCAAGAGAGGAGGATTGCTTAAGTCCAGGAGTTCGAGACCACCCTGGGCAACACAGCAAGACCCTGTCTTTAGAAAAAAAAAATTAAGATTAGCTGGTAGAGGAAGAAAAGGACAAAGAAATATTTAAAAAATAAATATGGCCAGGCGTGGTGCCTCACACCTGTAATCCCAGCATTTTGGGAGGCTGAGGCAGGCAGATCACTTGAGGTCAGAAGTTTGAGACCAGCCTGGCCAACATGGTGAAACCCCGTCTCTACTAAAAATACAAAAATTAGCTGGGCAGGTGGTGGGCGCCTGTAATACCAGCTACTTGGGAGGCTGAGGAAGGAGAATCGCATGAACCTGGGAGGTAGAAGTTGCAGTGAGCCGAGATCGCACCACTGCACTCCAGCCTGGGCGACGGAGTAAGACCCTGCCACTAAATCAATTAACAAATAAATAAATCAATATTTTAAAAATAAATAAAAATTCCCCGGGTGTGGTGGCGCAGGTCTGTAATCTTAGCTACAACCTGTCCTAGACAATGAAAAGATGCTCCGATCTCAACACTGGACTCTATCTACCATGGATGAAGAAGCCGAGATTAAGGTCCCCTAAAAGGAAAATACCCCAGGATTTGGCTTGTGTTATTTGTCACAGGGTTGATTCTTCCCAGGTCACAATCTAACATGGTTTCTACATCACTGCATCACCAAGTAAGTGGGAAAGCTAAGGAACTAAGTGCTCATCTAACCTGGTGGGATGTGAAATGACTCACCCCTCGATGTGACTCATAGCTGATGGTGGAGAACTGTGGTCAACAATGGGGATGTTGGATGTTCGGAATTCCAGTGTCCCTATTCTCACACATAACCCGTTCCTGAAAAGCGTGTGAAAGCAGAAGAGCTGAGCGATAGGCTAAATTTCAAAATGGGTTTTCATTCCAGGAGTCAAAAGATACGAAAAATCCTTAGTTAGGCTATGAATGTTTAGTTTTAAAAGGGTATAAGCAATCACTTAAAACAAGATAAAGTAAATATGAAATGCAGATAAAATTAATTTTCTTAAATTCTTAGCTCAAATTCTAGTCTTCTTGGCACACCTAAAGCAATATTTAGTTGACAAAAGTAATTAAAAAAAAACTGCTCAGAGACTTTGCAAGAAATGAGATGTCTTACCAATTTTCTTTAAAAAATATCTCAAGACACAGTTGAACTCCTGCCTTTTCTTCTTTTTTTAAAAAAGAAGTCTTGCAAGTTACATTCCTCCACAAACTCTATGGTCCTGTCAATATAACAGATTACTAAAACAATCAACACGTTTCCTGTATTTTTGTTTATTTTTTGAGATGGAATTTCGCTATTGTTGCCCAGGCTGCAGTGTAATGGCATGATCTTAGCTCACCCCAACCTCCACCTCCTGGGTTCAAGCAATTCTCAGCCTCCCAATTAGCTAGGATTATAAGCATGTGCCAACATGCCCGGCTAATTGTTTGTATTTTTAGTAGAGACAGGGTTTCACCATGTTGGTCAGGCTAGTCTCAAACTCCTGACCCCAGGTGATCCACCCACCTCAGCCTCCCAAAGTGCTGGGATTACAGGCATGAGCCACCACACCTAGCCTCCTGTATTTTTTAAATATAACTTAATTTTGCTATTGTCCTCTTTAGTTGAATATCATAGTAGATATCCATTGCCAGCATTCCTTCTTCCATTTTAGAACTCTGTTCCTTCTACCTACTAGTGCCCACCACAGTACCTCATCCCCCAATAAAAAAGGGACAAAGATCCAAGTCAGACTTTACCAGTCTTTTTCAGGATTTTCCTCCCTGAAGATTACAGGAAACATCCTTTGACTCTCCATTTATGAAAGCTGGAAGAATGGGAATCTAGAAAAACCATGAAGAAAGACTTCAGGGAAAAAAAACAAAGCTAAGCAAATATAAGAGAGTAACTCCCATTTAACCAAAATGGTCAGCTCTGTTCTCATCCTTGAGGTCCTCAAGCTGCCTCCAGCTCCAGCAACTCTCATTTGACTCTACCAGGAGAGCTAACTTGAGTTTCTATCAGTGCCAACAAAAAAATCTTGTCTGATAAACAGTCAGCTTAAGTACAAACTGGGTTATCGTTCTACTGAGGTTAAATGCTATGGTTTGAATGTATGTGTCTCTCCAAAATCCCTACATTGAAACTAATCACCAAGGTGACGACATTACAAGGTGGGGCATTTGGGAGGTGAATAGGTCACAAGGCCTCCAATCTCGTGAATGGCATTTATGCCCTTAAAAAAGAGCTAGGCCCTCCTGCCTAAGCACCTTCTACCATGTGAGAATGCAGCAACAAGGCGCCATCTATGAAGCAGAGAGCAGCATTCAACCAAACACCAAATCTCCTGGCACCTTAATATTGGGCTTCCCAGGCTCCAAAACTGTGATAAATTTGTGTTTATAAATTACCCAGTCTAAGATGTTTTGTTACAGCAGCAAGAACAGACTAAAACACCAAAGAATTACCACTTTTGGAAAACCAAGTGACTTCCATCTTTATCTCAACTGTGTTAGCATTAACATTTCCTTTCTTCTATTCTCTACTCATTTTTATAAAGGCAAAACCACAATAACGTTCAAATAAATACACTACAAAGGCATTGATACTAGTGAAAATGAGCTGAGTGGGCAAGTTGTATCACCATCACCATGCAATACAGTTCAAATCATTGTCAGCTGACATATGAAATGCTAAACTGAGAAAGAGGAATGGTTTTTCATAACACAAGTACGTATCATATGAAAAACCACAAAAATAAAATCCTCTAGTGAGAATTTTTGTTCTTAGTCATTGGGAAGGAAATAGGTAAACTTTCTTCTGGCCTATCAGAAGGAAAATTATGGGCTCTACAGTTTATAAAATGAGAAAGACGGTTTTAATACAATATGTCTTAAATTGATATTATTTATAACGTAGCTCCCTACGTTACTTTTATGGTTGAAACTTTGGGAAAAACGTTACCGAAACACCTAAGTATAAACTTGTATGAAAATATCACAACACTCTGATTTGGACAAATGGTATTTAAGGTGCCTATTAGTTACACAAAGAGAATTAAGGTGCCAGCAGGGCTCAGGAGCAAGAGCTAGGTAAAAAATAAATCTGGGAATCAGCAGCACACAGGTTGTAAAAGCCCAGGGAGTGAGTAACATTGTGGAGGAGGGGAAGTCTGATGAGAAGAAAATGAAAAAGGAGGAAAGGAACAAGAGATACAGCCAATGAGATAAGGAGAGAACCAAGGGAGCTTAAAATCACTGCAAAGTGGCTCGAGGCCAGAATGGTCAACTGTGCTGAATGTTGTTATGAGGCCAGAGGAGACCAGATAAGACCTCTCTGTTATCAACTTTCAGTAGGAATGGTGTCCCCTGATCCTCCTTCTATTCAGGGAGAAAAATTTCCATCCATACTTAACACTAAATTATCTAACAAGTTCTTAGGGAAAAGCTACTTTACCTCCAGAGTTGTTAATGATTTTCTAGCTAAAGAAGTAGCAGTGACTCAGGCTACATCTAAGTAGCACTCCTGGACAAGGTGGCTACCGAATGTGACTTTTAGACACCTCCAGACACACCAAGTCCAGTGGTGGAGTGGAGAAGAGAGCCAAACCTATCCCAGCTCTCAAGGGAAATGTCATGTGAAACATACACTGTTTTGTCCCCTATCAACTTATAAACATACACTGTTTTGTCCCCTACCAACTTATCAAAATAATTAACGGGGCTGAAAAGCAGAAAAAGGCAGTTACTTCATGTTTCCAAAAGGCTGCACCTTAACTGGGCAAAACAGAATATAAGCAGCTGAAGGAGGAGAAACTGGTAAACCTGGCTTTCCTTCTTTCTAATCCAATCTCAACCACGATTATAATTCTGAGTGTAATTCAGGATAGAAGCCTAGCAGAGCTGTAAATCAATTCTTCTTAGATTTAAAGGTCAGCATCAAAACATTCCCTCCTATTGCTGGCTGAGGTGAAATGGACACTCCATATATTTGCTGGCTGGCATGAAAACTGGTACAACACTTTTGGAAAGCATTTTGGCAACAGGATTCAAGAGCTTTTAAAACTGTTTCTATTCCTTCAGGGATCTAATACTATTTCTGGAAATCCATCTTAAGAAATTAGTCTGCAATTAGGAGGGGAAAAAAAAACCTTTGGGTTTATGAAAGCATTATTCATTATACAAAATCACTGTAAACCACATAAATAGCCGTTTTAAAGGAAATAGGTAAATTACAGTGAAATATGTAACTAATAGAATTCTAAGTTTTTAAAAAACATAGAAAATGCAAAACATATCAAATGAACAAGGCAAAAAAATGTATCAAGTATAATCACACATATATAAATGCACAAAAATAAAAGAAGAAAAATTTTTTAAAAGATGGTGCAACTGTGAACAGATATGAAAAGCAAACTGACTATAGAGTAAGTCTGGTTGAGCAAGACAGAAATATGGGCCAGGCGCAGTGGCTCACCACTGTAATCCCAAGTCTTTGGGAAGCCAAGGTGGGCAGATAACGAGGTCAAGAGTTCGAGACCAGCCTGGTCAACATGGTGAAACCCCATCTCTACTAAGAATACAAAAATTAGACGGGCATGGTGGACCGTGCCTGTAATACCACCTACTCAGGAGGCTGAGGCAGGAGAATCACTTGAATCCAGGAGGCAGAGGTTGCAGTGAGCCGAGACCACGCCACTGCACTTCAGCCTGGGTGACAGAGCGAGACTCCGTCTCGGAAGAAAAAAAAGAAGGCAGGGAAAGGCCGGGCACTGTGGCTCACACCTGTAATCTCAGTACTTTGGGAGGCTGAGGCAGGTGGATCATTTGAGGTTGGGAATTCGTGACCAGCCTGGCCAATATGGTGAAACCCCGTCTCTACTAAAAAAGCAAAAATTAGCCAGGTGGTAGTGGAGTGTGCCTGTAATCTCAGCTACTCGGGAGGCTGAGCCAGGAGAATCACTTGAATCCGGAAAGCGGAGGTTGCGGTGAGCCGAGATCACGCCACTGCACTCCAGTCTGGGCAACAGAGTGAGACCCTGTTCCAAAAAAAAAGTAGAAGGTGGGGAAAAAAAATCAAAGAAGGAAAGGTAAGCTCCTTAAAGAATGGTAGTAGAGATATTACATGGCAGAAAAAAAAGCAGTCTGCAAAAACTCATCCCTATTCATCAGCTGGAAGTTAAATGACTCCTTGCAATGCTTTTCTCCCTTTTTACTCCTCCCTATTGCTCTTTATTCTAAACTGCCAATACTACAATTAACTCCAGATTATTCATGAAAAAAAAAGATCATAAATTTAGAGAATACTAAGTGGATGATCCAATGCCAACTGGCTTTAGTCTTTGGATGGCATCATATTAAAATTCTCTAACAACAGTGTACCTTCCTATTTATATTAAATGACCAGAAAATAATTTGCATTCTATATTGGAAGGAATGGCATAGAAAAATAGTCCAGAAACAAAGTGAAAAAGGAAAGTATATCCTTTCTATATAATTAACCATAATATGTATAATTTCATATACAAATAACATAATATATAATAACATAAACTGCATCCTTTTGAAGTATTTAGGAAAAAAGTCTAGAAGACTGCAGGGATTTATAGCCAAACTAAATTCATTAACAGTCCAAAATGCTGTTAAACTGCATTAACTTGACTTGGAAAAGCTACAGAAAGTATTTTTTTTTTTAAATCAAAGATCTTACCACTAAACAAAAAAGAAAGTAATTCCAAAAGAGGGTAACATAGCATAATAGTTGAGAGCACAGAAGAGTTGGACTGTTGGTGACTGAATTCCGGCTCCACTAATTACTACTTTTGTGTTCCTTTTTGGGCCTCACTTTTCTCATTTGGAACAAAAGTACTTATCATACAGGGCTCTTATGAAGATTAAATGAATTAAAGGATTTAGAAGACAGCCTGGACTAAGTTACTACATGGGATGCAAAAGGTTGTTCCAGGAGATGAAGAGGTGATGTTTGCACAACTATGTGAAACACTCGAAATGGTTAAAACAGTAAATTTTGTGTTATATATATTTTATCGCAATTTTTAAAAGGCTATTAGCCATCACCCATTTGCTATAAAGGCATTTTAATTTCTCCTGGCAGAAAATAAATTATCATACATGAGACTCCATACAAGTTTAGGGCTCATATTTAAAAAATTTTATCAATAAAAGGGTTTTTTGGGGTTGTTTTTCAAAACTTAAATTTAAAAATAATATGAAGTGCTTACAACAAACTTCTGATGTTCAAATTACACAACTTGAATTCTGAAGCTCAAATTTACTCTTTGGAAGTTGGCAATATTACCCCTGTTACAGTAACAAAACAAAAATACATTGCTCTAACCTGAAACAACTTGGAAACAGATCTATAAACCCTTTGAACACTAGCATTTTATTATATCTTCTAATAAGTACAGAGAGGCTTCACAGACCTTAAATATAACCAATTACAAATAGCAACAAAAATTTTTAAGTGCTTGTTTTAAAATAAAACCTTGCAAACTAGCCCCAAACCACTTCTCTCAGATTACAAAATGAGCATGTGGTGAAAAGGGACAGAGAATACCAATTTACTATACCCTATACTGACTGACAATTTTTGTTGCATAGCAACAAGATTCTGCAGTCTGAAAACAGCACAGAACTCCTTTTCTTGATTTGCCAAGCCACAATTAACCCCATCAAGGCTGAGAAGTATTCAAAACAAATTTGTATAAGGGCCAGGCACTGTGGCTCACGCCTGTAATCCCAGCACTTTGGGAAGCGTGTGGATCACCTGAGGTCAGGAATTTGAGACCAGCCTGACCAACAACACATAGTGAAACTCTGTCTCTACTAAAAAAAAAAAAAAAAAAAAAAAAAAAGGTAGCTGGGCGTAGTGGCACACGCCTGTAGTCCCAGCTACTTGGGAAGCTGAGGCAGGAGAATCACTTGAACTCGGGAGACGGAGGTTGCAGTGAATCGAGATTGTACCACTACACTCCAATCTGGGTGACAGAGCAAGACGCCGTCGCTCCAAAAAAAAAAAAAAAAAAAAATTTGCATAAACTACTACCAATATTAAAAGTCTAATAATATAAATTCTAAAACTATAAAATTACAAGCCCAAATTCCAGCCTATTTACAACTTGAAAGTACTAATATGCCTTCACTCTGAAAGTTTCTCCATGTACCAGCAAAAAGTGCCAATGCTCATTTTTGGACTACATTTCTTTTGAAAGCATCATCTGCAAGAGTTAGCAGTTTTGTTTTTTTAATCCTAGGTAACAGCATACCCACAGATTTAGTTTCATAATTTTAAAGACATCATTTGACCCTTTCAGTTTATTTTCTAAAAATTATAATTTATAAAAAAGGACTATAATGTCCTAACAGTTTAAGTTTTTCTCCTACTCATAATTTGTTTGTACTATTTTTATGGATTGCCTTTGTACGTAACCAGTTAACAATCGACAAAAAGTTGTGTTTTTTCCCCAAAATTCTACTTCACCTAGACAACAAAAAACAAGATTGCATTTATTCTTGCCGTAGCTTTAAATACTTTCATTGTTTAGAGTTTCCTCCTCTATTTTGAGAATGTTAAATGGCTGACAATCAAGAGACAGATTAAATATAGAAAAAATCTATGTAAAACAGTGGTTCTCAGCTGGGTGCAGTGAGTGGCTCACACCTGTAATCCCAGCACTTTGGGAGGCCGAAGTGGGCAGATCACCTGAGGTCAGGAATTCAAGACCAGCCTGGCCAAGTGGAGAAACCCCATCTCTACTGAAAATACAAAAATTAGTTGGGCATGGTGGCGGGCATCTATAATCCCAGCTACTCGGGAGATTGAGGCAGGAGAATCGCTTGAACCCAAGAGGCAGAGGCAGCAGAGGGCCGAGACTGCGCCACTGCACTCCAACCTGGGCGACAGAGCAAGACTCCGTTTCAAAAAAAAAAAAAAAAAAAAAGTAGTTCTCAACATTTCCAAAGATGAAAAGACCCTTCAACTTCATGAATAATTGTTCTACTTTTAATACTGCATATGTTGACTGAAAAAATGTGATTTAAAAGCACATTAAATTTGCAAGATTTTAAATGAATCAGAACATTATCAGAAAAGCACATATACTTGAAATACAATGGCTGGCATCTTTGGATTACAGACAAATCTTGCTATACCTAGGGGTTCAACTATTCTTTAAAGGAATGGCGCAGATGCCCCCCAGCGCTCACAAACTGGAAGTCATTAATCCACTGGAAAAGTTCAAATTATTTTGAATAAAACACTTAGGGTAAGAAGCATATAAGCTTGGAAATGAGACAAAGGTGGGTTCAGGTCTCGGTGCCACTACTTACTACCCATGCAGGTTTGGCATTAATGAAATGTTCCCTGCATGGTGACTTACGGACTGGAAGACATAATGTACAGGAAGTACGTGGCATGTTAGTTTTGTTCCTTAAACTGTCAAAGTCTTTTTTTAGACAGAGTCTCTCTCTGTCACCCAGCGCCCAGGCTGGAGTGCTGTGGCGCAATCTCGGCTCACTGCAAGCTCCGCCTCTCGGGTTCACGCCATTCTCCTGCCTCAGTCTCCCGAGTAGCTGGGACTACAGGTACCCGCCACCATCTGAGCTAATTTTTTTTTCATGTATTTTTAGTAGAGACGGGGTTTCACCGTGTTAGCCAGGATGGTCTTGATCTCCTGACCTCGTGATCCGCCCGCCTCGGCCTCCCAAAGTGCTGGGATTACAGGCCCGAGCCACCGCACCCGGCCAACTATCACTCAAAAGTCTTAAACAACCCAGCCCAACTGCCATATTTTCTACTGCTTCCAACACAAACTCCAACATGAGACTTGAGACAGCATTGGATGTAATCTTAAAGATGAAAAATGAAATCTGAGAAACAGCATTGAAAGGTAAAATAATAAGAGGCTATAGAAAGTATTAAGAGCAAGGGCTTTGGAGTTATGCAGGACTTAGATCTGAATTTCAGCTGTCATTTATCTACTGTATGACTTCAGCCAAGTCAGTTAAGTATACTAAGCCTTGGTTTCCTACACTGTAAAACAGCAATGAAGACATGAATCTCGTGGCTTATTTGAATCCATTGAATGAAATTATCTATGTGAAGTTGCCTGGCCTATCTTTAAATATTCAACAAATAATACCTATTAATATTACTTATCAAAGTTATCATATATGTAATTGGTTAGACCACTTAATTTGCACCAGAGGTGAACAAACATTATCCAAAGGTTAGCCTCAGAGATGCTCTGGCCTGTGGCGAAGGACTTACACCCTGTGGCAGGCATGTTTTGGATATTCAGCTATCAGGCCTCTGGATCAGTAAGGACATTTAATATCAGGTCTTTGGAACTCAAAAGCTAATCTTTAAAAATAAGTTTAAGTATTTGCAATAAATTAACAATGAAGTACCCAAACTTCTTTGAAAGTGTTTTATTTTTTCCATTTCACTTACGTTAAAATTCAAAAGCTGATTTTTTTTCTTCAGGCAGTTCCAATTTATAAATGAGCTTATGATTTTTAGGATACAAACTTGAAACTGCTTATAATTGTGGCTGGGGTACTAAGACAGCCTATTAAAGTTGAGGCACCCAAACAGGTATGTCCATTTTGTAATGAAAGTAAGAAACGGCATGAACGCCCCCTCATTTCACTTAAACATAAAGCATTTAAGAGTTTAAAATATGTTGAACATATTTTTAAAATGTGTAACTTATATAGCAGTTGCTGACATTTTACAGAATTTAAAGAGGTTCTCCAAGAGTGGTTTTAGCCCTCATAAACATCTGGCAGTGTGTAGAGACATTCTGGTTGTCTCTTCTCCGGGGAGAAAGGTTAAGGGGTGTGTGCTACTGGTATATGGTGGGTACAAACTAGGGATACTGCTAAACATCCCACAATTCACAGTACAACCCTGTAACAGGGAATTATCTGGCCCCAAACATCAATAGTGTTGAGGTTGAGAAACTGTGAAAGTAGGCACTGATGTTTTAGGAAAAAAAACACCAAACTCTCTTTGAAAAGACCTGGGAATATAATTTTCCTAGCATCATTTGAAAAGATTATCCTTTCTCCCCGGAGAAAGTTCTTGTCACAGTCATCAAAAATCTATCGAATGTGAGGGTTTATTGGGTTATTCTATTCACTGGTCTATAGCTCTGTCCTTACTATACCTTTACCTGTTTTGATTACTGTTAACTACAAAGTTAAGTTTTGAAATCGGGAAGTGTCTCCTCCAACTTTGTTCTTTCTCAAAATTATTTTGGCTATTCGGGGTCCCTTGAAATTCTGTATGAATTATTTTTGCAAAAAAACGCCATTGGGATTTTGATAGGGATTACACTGTGTCTGCATATCAATTTGGGTAGTACTGTCACCTTAACAATATCAAGTCTTTAAATTCATGAAGACAAAGTCTTTTCATTTATTGACGTATTTTCTTTCAGTAATATTTTATAGTTTCAGTGTACAAGTCTTTTACTTTCTTGGCCTAGGTGTTTATTTCTTTAGATGCTACTGTAAATGAAATTGTTTTTATATAAAACTTATTTTTAAAGAGAGTCTATGTTGCCCAGGCTGGTCTCAAATTCCTGGCCTCAAGTGATCCTCCCATCATAGCCTCCCAAAGTGCTGGGAATTACAGACACAAGCCTGAAATTGTTTTTTTTCAATTGTTCATTGCAGGTGTATAGAAATAACTGATTTTTGTGTAACAATTTTGTACCCTTCCACTTTGCTGAATTTGTTCATTAGCTCTAGCTGCTTTACTGTGGAATCTTTGCATAGATTTTTAATGTGTGCATGTATGTCTCCCTCTGTATCTGTCATCTGAGACAATTAGTTCATCTGACTAATGAGAGAGATGAATGAGATCATTGTGGTCCATATCCAAAGAGGAAACTCAGACAAGAGGTTGATGTTGAAGTCCTAAACCTCAATACATCACAATGTGACCTCATTTACAAGCAGGGTCTTTGTGTAATTAGTTAAGATGAGGTCATACCAGAGTAGAGTGGACCTCTTAATCCAATATGGCTGGTGCCTTTATAAGAGGAGGAAAACATCAACTGAAGACAGACACAGAAAAGACAGCCATGTGACTGTAGAAGCATGAGACTGAAGTGATGGACCTACAAGTCCAGGAATGCCAAAGACTGCCAGCAAACTCAAGCCAGAGAAAGCAATTCTGCCTCAAAACTAACACAGAAATCCTCCTGTTTCAGTTTCCAGTTACTGACCTGCTCTGCAAATTTCAGACTCAAGATGCAACGTCAATTATCTTGCCTGAGTTTCCAGCCTGCCTGTTGGCCTTACAAATTTCAGACTCCCATAATCATGTAAGCCAATTCCTTTAAATAAACAAATACTGGTTCTGTTTCTCTGGAGAACCCTGGCTGATAATGATGGGAGCATTTATGGAAACAGGGGAAGAGTAGATGTGGAGGTCACAAAAATAAACTGCTACCTCGGAAGTGTACCCAAGATCTGCATAAATTTTTGTACTTATAAAGTTTTTATAAAGCCCTTACTTTATTAGTTTTTAATTTTAGTAACTTTTTACAGACTCAGAAAAAACTAACAGTCAATATGCTAAAGGGAAACAATTGCTGATTGGGTGACAAGATTCTTATTTTGTATAACATTTCCAGGCAGGAAAAATAAAACCAAATATATTTGATGTCTTGTCTTTACATTTTCAAGTGCATATTAAAAATTTTTGTTAAAATGTTATACCATGACATCTTCACTTTGTCACTTACCAAAACATACTATGTACAATATAAAATTGTTTAAAGGACTGTCCCAATACCTTTATTAAAAATCAGATGATTTAGCTAAAGAATAAAATGAGGGTTCAGTAGCTCACAGCCATAATTCCAGCACTTTGGAAGACTGAGGTGGGAGGATCACTAGAAGCCAGGAATTTGAGACCAACCTGGGCAACAAAGCAAGACTCTCATCTCTACAAGAAATAAAGAACAGGCCGGGCGCGGTGGCTCACGCCTGTAATCGCAGCACTTTGGGAGGCCGAGACGGGTGGATCACGAAGTCAGGAGATGGAGATCATCCTGGCTAACACGGTGAAACCCTGTCTCTACTAAAAATACAAAAAAAATTAGCCAGGCATGGTGGCGGGCGCCTGTAGTCCCAGCTACTCAGGAGGCTGAGGCAGAAGAATGGCATGAACCTGGGAGGTGGAGCTTGCAGTTAGCCGAGATTGTGCCACTGCACTCCAGCCTGGGCGACAGAGCGAGACTCCATCTCAAAAAAAAAAAAAAGAACAAAATGAGAAGGCCTAGAACAATCAATAGTCATGAGTTTAGTTTTTTAATTTGTTCAAAAAGGTTATTAAAAGTATCTCAATGAACCCAGCATGATATAAAGTGTTCAGAGAAATGTGTCATGAGCTCTTACTCCATTTTTTTAAGGGAAAAATATATGTATGACATATGAAAAGAGCCAGTCAACAGAAACTATGAAAAGAGAGAGACTCAGCCTGTAACAATCACTAAAGACAAACCAGAAGAGGAAACTAAAGCAAGAATGAGATTGAGGTGAGCACAGAGAAGGCAGCTTTCCAGAAGACAGAGAGAATAAAAGTAATGAAACCAAGACTTCACTGGTACCTTTGGAAAACAATAAACGACCGTTAGGAAGTGAATTCACATAGGGAGTTCTGAAAAACACCACTGAACTGTTTTTCGAGGGCCCTGAAGGCCAGGTTAAGACATCTCTTCCATGTGCCCCAGGGTGCAGGGGAAGGTTTTTTCAGTAAATTGTTGTTTTTTGTTTTCTGTTGTTGCTGTAGTTTTGTTGTGAAACAGGATCTCATTCTGTCACCCAGGCCGGAGTGAAGTGGTGCGGTCTCTGCTCACTGCAACCTCTGTCTCCCGGGTTCTAACTATTCTCATGCCTCAGCCTCCCGAGTAGCTGGGATTATAGGCATGCGCCATCACGCCCAGCTAATTTTTGTATTTTTAGTAGAGACGGGGTTTCACCAGTTAGCCAGGCTGGTCTAGAACTCCTGGCCTCAAATGATCCACCCACCTCAGCCTCCCAAAGTGCTGGGATTACAGACATGAGTCACCGTGCATGGCCTTTTTTTCAGAGGAAAGTTTAAATAGGATGGCTGACCACACGGGAACCACACATTATGAAGGGAAGGGAGGGTGAGAGATCTAGGGGAAGAACTTGTTCTAAGTAATGCAAATAACCATTCCATGTCTGGGTGCTGGTTTTTAATTTAAATACTCATCTTAAATTATAAACATCATTTTAAAATACAGGAACTCTTAAGAATTTAACTGGCCATTTGCTTTCAGAGTGCCTAGAAAACAGAAACTTTCATATTAAAAGTTAAAAAAGGCACACTGGGTGTGGTAGCAGGTGCCTATAGTCCCAGCTCCTCAGGAAGCTGAGATGCAAGGATGGCTTGAGCCCAGGAGTTACAGGTTGCAGTGAGCTATGATCGCGCCACTGCATTCCAGCCTGTGTAACAAAGTGAGGCCCTGTCTCAAAACAAGAAAAAGAAAGCAAGCAAGAAAGAAAAAAGGCAAAACAACATTCAGAAGCTTGAACTTTATTTTTTGTTTTAATCTCATGGTACAACACAAAGAAAACAATAAATAGAATATGCCCAATCCATAAAACCTCTAACTACATTATGGCAAATCTTAAAACAAGGCAATGAATTATTAATTCCATTTTACAGAAAAAGAAATTAAGGTTTGGGAAAGTCAAGGTCTCACAGCCAGTAAATAGCAGAATGGCTTTGAAGTCAATGCTGATTCTATTAAACTTGACTAACCCCAAAATGCAAAAACCTTGAAAAAAAAACTGCCTCAACCTTCCGGGCTCAAGTGATTCTCCTACCTCAACCTCCTGCGTAGCTGGGACTACAGGTGTGTGCCACCACACCCAGCTAATACTATTTTTCGTAGAGATAGGGTTTTGCCATGTTGCCTAAGCCAGTCTTGAACTCTTGGGCTCAACTGATCCACCCACCTCGGCCTCCCAGACTGCTGGGATTATGGGCATTAGACACTGTGCTCTGCCAGCTCTTGAAAATTAATGCCTCCTCCCCCACTAAACTGTAAGCCTAAGGCAATGGGTCATACCTATGCACACTTTTACTTTTTTGTAAGTTATTGTTGAGGATTTTTCTTATTGAGTCATTTTACTTACTTCGGAATCACTGAGAAAGGAAAATCATGCAGGACTTAAGCCACAATGAGGAGGAGCCTGGTGGAGCTTGGTCTTAATTCCAAGAGCAATGGGAAGGCACTGAAGTAGTTCAGACTCAAGATTGAGCTGATCAAATCTAAATTTCATAAAGATCTAACAGCTCACAGCTAACAGACTGCATGGGAGTAATAGACCAATGCAATAAATTAGAGAATCTAGAACAACATATATGTAAAAATGTAATACAGAACAAAATAGGTACAAGGGTCTTACAATGAAAGTTCATTATCAGATTCACAGAAGTTGCCAGGGAAGCAAAAGCAGTCTTAACACAAAAATATCCACTAATGAACTAAACATTTATAATATCAGTCCCCATTAAACATCCCTCCCAAAGCAGCATTAGCCTCTATGTCAGGCCATTTCACCTTTGCCCTGTCAGGCTCTCAATGACTGACAGGTTATTTCAATTACAAAGCAACACAATGCATATCATCTACAAAGTGAAACTGCAAACATTCCAAAATATGTAGGCCTTTATGAAGTCACTGAAAATGATGAAAACTCTTTACAAAGCAACTGAAAAAAATGAGTATTTGGAAAGATACTGACTGGGAAGGGGCATTAGGGAACTTAATGGCCTAAGTGTCTTCTGTATCCAGACCTGGTTGGTGGCTACACAGGTATGTATACATAGTAAAAATGTACCAAGCTATATGTATACATGATTTATGCATTTAGCTGTATATAAATGATACCTTAGAGTTGCTATGGTTTGAATCTTGAAACTCATGTTGAAATTTAACTGTAACAGTACTAAGAAATGGTTCAGCCATGGGCATCCACACCCATCAATCGATTAATACCATTAGGATGGGAGTGGGTTACAGGAATTCAACCCTTTTCTTCTGTTTTGAGCATATACCATCTCACTGTGTGACGCCTTCCACCATGTCATGAGACAGCAAGAAGGCCCTCACCAGATGCAGCCCCTTGATCTTGGACTTCTCAGCCTCCAGAACTGTGAACCACATAAATCTCTTTCCTTCATAAATTACCCAGTCTGTGATATCTGTTATAGCAGCATAAAATGGACTATGGCAGGACTAAAAGACACACAAGAAGGATGGTCCTACTTCCTCCAAGAATCACTGGGTCTGAATTTGAACCCTGGAAGCCCTATGGTCTACTTGTTACCAATATAAAGATGAGTGAATACCAAAGATGGCAAAATGTACCTGTGTCCTCAAAGACATCAGTGACCCACTGACTGTAGTATGTGTGGAGCCTACCCTACCTCTGGACCTCAATTATATGAGATAAATTTTCTCAATATGTAAGCACTTTAAGCCGTAAACAGTTACTTGCAGCGCTGAAAGCATTTTAACAGATTGTAGTTAATAACTGGAGAACTAACAAAGATGAGATTACCAAGAGGTCAAAAGAAAATGTGAAAATCAAAGTCAGGAAAACTAATGAAGCCCTTGAATATTTTGGCAAAAAGGACTGTCTTTATGACCATACCGCAAAAGTCCATCATAACATGGATAGTTTCACGTGATCTTGCAATTTTTTCAGAAAAATTATGTAAAACTTTTTAAGCAACCAACACTTGATCCATTCTTCTTTCATTTTAAGAATTTAACACATAATTGCAACCGTAACATGAATGTTTTCATAATTTTGTTTCATTTTTCAAGATTAAACCCAAATAAAGGCTTTTCTCCCCACCCCAACTATGTACTATTATCTCTGAAATGTTCTAGGTCAATTCATCCTACAAGATCTTGTTCTTATGCCAATTATTTTCAGAGAATAAAGACCCCCTAAACAATGAAATCACAAGGAGAAATAAATTACTCACACATTAACATTTGGAAAATTCAAATATATGCTTCAGTTCAAAAGTTAACCATTACAAAGAGTTATGTGGTTAAAAAGAGCTTACTGGTTAAAAACCATGGGCTCTGGAACCAGACTGCCTGAGATGGAATCCCAGTTCCACTGTCTACTAACTGGGTGACCCTGGGCAAGTCACTTAACTCTCTGTGGCTCGATTTCCTCATCTATAAAATGGAGATAACAGTTCCATCAGTGTTAAATGAGTTAATACATAAAGGTTTCAAACAGTAAGCACTCAATAACAGTTAGCTATTACATTTTTTTAAACTCTAAGAAAACTGAAGAATATAAATGCCAACAATGAAATTAAGTTAATTAGCAAAGGAAAAACATTTTTTAAAAACATAAGCTTTACGGTTTAAATACAAGTAATACTTTTTTTTTTTTTTTGAGACAGTCTCTCGCTCTGTCGCCCAGGCTGGAGTGCAATGGCACCATCTGGGCTCACTGCAAGCTCCGCCTCCCGGGTTCACACCATTCTCCTGCCTCAGCCTCCCGAGTAGCTGGGACTA
>NW_012105920.1:343276-353746 GCF_000951045.1 Mandrillus leucophaeus
TGATAAGAGCTTTCATACTAGGGCATGCTGTCATGAGGAGGCTGCTACTGTTAAGTGAGCGATGAGGAAGAGGGATGGGACACACACACCAGATGAACCTAAGTGAATGAAAACACACGAATGAGTCCAGGTAAGAAGAGCTGCCCAGCCAATCCATATAGCACATCTGTAGTCTCAGCTACTCAGGAGGTTGAGGTGGGAGGATCACTTGTGCCCAGGAGTTCAAGGCTGCAGTAAGCTATGACTGAACCACTGCGATCCAGCCTGGGTGACAGTTTTACTAGGATTTGAGATGCTTTGTTAAACAGCAGTAGATATCGGATACGATATATGTATATGCACTATGAAGAGTTAATATCCTCATTATTATAAATAATTAGAAGAAAAACTAAACATCTCATTGGGAAAATAGAAAAAGTACATGAACAGACATCCACACAAAAATAAAGATGTCCAATAAACAAAGAGACCCTACAAGTAATCAAAGAAATACAAATTAAAACGATAACACCTTTTGCCTATCACATTGGCAAAGACTGAAAGACTGATAATGGCCTGAGCTGGCCAGAATGTGGGATAACCAGAACTCTCATCTACTCTTGCATATTTGGTATTGTGTATCAAAAACTGATACAACTCCTTTCAGTCATTTTATTATTCACTCAAATACTTACTGCATACTCACACAGGCCCGTGTGGGGAACTTGAAATGCAGAGCCAGGTCACGCAAGACCTTAATAATTTTGGTTTTATGACTAATTTGGGTTTTAGTCTAAGATGCCACTGAAGGCTTTAGGTGGGAAATAACAATATCTGATTTCCACTTTAAGAGTATTCTGAGTGATGCATGGAGAATAGGGGACATGAATGGAAATGAGGAAACACTAATAGTTCAGGTAAGAGACAACAACAGTGGCCTGAACTTGAGGCAGTGAGATGGACAGAAGCAAGTGAAGGTAACCTGGTAGGACAATGATAGACTGGATACAGAAAAGTAGAGCAATAAAAAATTTTTTAAAAAAGCACTACTTCTTGATTTTAATTCTAGGAATGTATCCTAAAACCAAATCAGATATGTACCCAAAGACATATAACCGAAGATGTTCATAGCAGTGTTTTTTATAATAATAAAAACAATGGAACAAATCTAAAAGTCCATCTTTAAGATTTAAGTAGACAAAGTCATCCATCCAAAGCAATGGAATATTATGCGGTCACTTAAAGTTATGTAGCTATATAGTTAGGAACAAGAATTACTAGCTGGGCACAGCAGCTCATGCCTGTAATCCTAGTGCTTTGGGAGGCTGAAATGGGAGGATGACTTGAGGCCAGGAGTTCAAGACCAGCCTGGGCAACATAGCAAGACCTTGTCTCTACAAAAAAAAAAAACTAAAAATTAGAGTGCGTGGTGGCACACATCTGTAGTCTCAGCTACTCAGGAGGCTGAGATGGGAGGATCGCTTGAGCCCAGGAGTTCAAGGCTGCAGTAAGCTATGATTGCACCACTGCACTCCAGCCTGGGTGATGGTTCAAGACCCTATTTAAAAAATAAAAATAATAAAATGTAAAGAAATATAGATATTATATATATGGAAAGGGACCAGCTACAGAATACACAATACAAATATAGTATAAGTCCATTTTCAAATAGTATCTTACTTTTATATATAATCATATGCACACGCACAATGATGGCTGCAAATGCACTACAAAAAGTTTAGAAATCTACACATTAAAATATTAAAATTCTAGATGGCTTGGATTTAACATTTCATAAATGTTTTATACTTCCCATGCCTTCTAAAATCTGTACTACTTTATAATAGAAGGGAAAACGTAATTTAAAAAAATACCAGACAGATGGACAACAGTCATTGATTTATTTTTCTAAAAATACTGCAAAGACCACAATTAAGTAGACTGTAAGTAAAAGTTTTAAATGAAAACTCAAGACACATAACTCTCAAATTGTTAAAAACTGAACAGTCACAATTTTGCTTGCAATATCAGTCTAACATGAGAATTCGGGGGAGGAGAAGAAAGACTGCAGAACAAAGCAGATATTCAAATAACCAGTATTTAATAATTATTAAACCTGCATAGAAAGATCCCTTCACTGAACTGTAAAGGAACAATTTGGACTCCCTTGAGATCTGACCTAAAGAGCCACTCATTTTATTTTACTTATGTTCTTGGTTCTTTATAAAGTTCCCCTCCTGCCAAATTGCAAATATAACAGATACCAAAAAGGACAGAAGACTGGGGACCTCTAAAGCACAGTCAAAGGTAGTCATTTGATTTCATATCATCAGATGTATTCTTATCAAGACCAGATGTTCCTTAAGGCCTTCACCACTGGAAAAGGGCTCAGTTTATTTAAAAATATCATGATTACCTCATTCCCCAAAGACAAAACTTTTGGTATTTGAGACTACTGTAAACAAACCCCAGAAAATCACCACCCAGATTTAAGTTTGCTGAAGATTCTGATGGATTTGCTTCATCACATTTTACTGGTGACCTTAGTCATCCTTACTTACAACAGGCCTACCAAAGAGATGGCTGTCTCCTCAGCACGAATATACAGCTCCAAAATTTGTTCAGGCCTTTCAATGGCGCCACTATCAAGGTTTCCACCTCAGCACTCCCACCTGCTTGTTTCCCTACAGAGAAATGTCCAGTGGTTCTATCTTCAATCTCTCTTCTTTAAAAAGGATGAAGATGACAATTTAAAATATTAATCCAAAGTAATAAATATGTCAGAAACAACTTAATGAGATCTTCTTCTCGTGTTATTATATAGATCTGCCTATTCTGGACATTTCATATAAATGGAATCACGGCATATATCGCCTTTTGTGTCTGGCTTCTTTCACTTAGCATAATGCTTCCATCTATGCTGTGGCATGTATCAGAACTCCATTCCTTTTGATGGCCAAATATTATTCTGTTGTATGGACATACCACATTTTGATGATCTATTCATGAACTGAGACACATCTGGATTATTTCTGCTTTTTGGCTATTACAAATAATGATACTATAAACATTTGTGTACAAGTTTTCCTGTGGACAAATGTTTTCATTTCTAGGAATGGAATTGCTGGGTCATATGACAACTCTATGTTTAACTTTTTGAGGAACTGCCAAACTGTTTTCTAAAGCAGCTGCACCATTTTACATGGTTTTTCACATTCTTAACATAAACTTAAGAGATGTCAGACTTTCATAGAAATAGGGGATTTACTCTTATCAAGCTCATTTTGTGTGCCAAGTGTTATGCCAGAATTTTATTTAATTTTCCCAACAACTCTATAATTCACAAAGTATCTCTATTTTACATAAGAAATTCAATCCCAAAAAATGTTTATAACCCACTCAAAAATAAATTATTTAGTAAATGTCAAACTAGAGTCAAACCCAGAGTTGACTTCAAAGCCTGTCTGCTTTATCCTACACCATTCAATCTCTACACTTAGATATATGTACACTGCCTCATACCCAAAGTAGTCTTTGGAAAAGTTGCCTGTTAATAAAACTTACTTAAATAATTGTAAAATAGAAGGTTCCCAATGTAAAGATATTTCTAGAAAATTTAACAGATAACCTTGTATAAATCAATTAACCCCCCCCCCAATTTATCTTCTTTAGCAAACAATTTCTGGTTACTTAAAACAAAACTTATCTAAAATTCATCTAAACATTAAACAAATTATTTTCTTCCAAAGTTGTATGCGCTGACAAAAAAAAAAAATGTAGTTATCTTCTGCTATAGAATGAACTGTGTTCCCCTAAAATTTACATGTTAATACCCTAACCCTCAATATTTGGAAAAAGGGCTTTTAGGAGGTAACTAATGTTAAATTAAGTTATAAGGGTAGGGCCCTAATTCAATAGGGTTAGTGGCCTTATGAAATGAGGAGAAGAGAAATTCCCCCCCATCTCCCCGACCCCAGGATTCCCATACCCACCCTACCAAGCGAGGACACAGAGAGGAGGATATCCTCTGCAAGCCAGGAAGAGAACCCTCACCAAAACCCATCCACACTGGCAATCTGTTCTCTGACCTCCAGCCTCCAGAACCATAAAATAAATTTCTAGGCCGGGCGCCGTGGCTCCCGCCTCTAATCCCACGAGGTCAGGAAATCGAGACCATCCTGGCTAACACAGCGAAACCCCGTCTCTACTAAAAAGTACAAAAAAATGGCCGGGCGTGGTGGCTCACGCCTATAATCCCAGCACTTTGGGAGGTCAAGGCGAGCGGATCACAAGGTCAGGAGATCGAGACCGTCCTGGCTAACACTGTGAAACCCCGTCTCTATTAAAAAATACAAAAAATTAACCGGACGTGGCAGCGGGCGCCTGTAGTACCAGCTACTAGGGAGGCTGAGGCAGGAGAATGGTGTGAACCCAGGAGGTGGAGCTTGCAGTGAGCTGACATCGCGCCATTGCACTTCAGCCTGGGAGACAGAGAGAGACTCATCTCAAAAAAACAAAAAAAATTAGCCGGGCATGCCGGCAGATGCCTGTGGTCTCAGCTGCTCAGAAGGCTGAGGCAGGAGAATGGCGTGAACCCGGAAGGCAGAGCTTACAATGAGCCGAGATCACCCAGGCGACAGAGAGAAAGACTGTCTCAAAAAATGTATAAAAATAAAAAATAAATTTCTGTTGTTTAAGCCACCTGGCCTATGGTATTTTGTTATGGCAGCCCACACTAATACTTCAAGAGTATCATGCACTACCCAATGATTAGTATTTGAAGCACTGATAAGAATCAAAACAAAGCAAGCACTAAATGGGGTAAAAATAAATTAAGAGATGCATATGCTTGTAACTCGAAAATACAAGTTCTTTGGTCAATGAGACTTAAAAACAGATTTGATGGCCCTTTTAGTAATTGAGAATTTAATCATGAAGTCAAGGAAATATGGTATCCTCCAAAGGGCTTAGGATTTAGACAATCCTGACACTTGTAGCCACTTCTGAGCTCTATGTTAAGAGTAAGAAATAAATTCTGGCCAGGTGAATTCAAAACCTGCCTGGTCAACACGGCAAGACCTCGTCTCTACAAGATAAAAATTAAATTAAAATTTAAAAAAGAAAGAAAGAAAACCAAATTCTACACCTATTCCTGTAGTCAGGATGTGAGTTTTTGCTTGCTTAATTAAATATTATTAACATTTAGCATCCACCAAATACTACACTACACCCTACAATATCCAGTATAGCTTCTAGAACACTACAGGTATTCCAAAAACGGGATTGTTAGTGAATAGATTCTATAAAAGGACAACGAAGTCAAAGTCAAACACTTACACAGGCCACCCACTATTTGCCAAGTATTTTGCTAGTACCATAAATATAAAAATGCAGTCCCTGTCTTCAAGGAACTTAAAAGGAAGAGGGACAAAACCAACCACATAATTATAAAACAACAGAATAAATGCAATAGGAAAAAACATAGAAAGTGCACTGGAACACACAGGAATAGTGGGGGACAAGGGGGTTGGGGGAGCATGTTAGGAGCAAGTCAAGGACTATACTCCAAGTCTGACAAGGAATCCCCTTCTTGTTTCTAGTCGGGATAATTTCATAAACCCTCATCTGAGGAAGTATCCACTGAAGTACAGCCTCAGCTCATATTCTCTAACTTTTACTTCCACTCAATTCCATTCATCAATTTCAAACAAGGGTGAGAAAAGAGAGGAAAAGACAACTTTAAGTTGGCACAAGTAGGGTTTAAGTACCCTTTTACTCCCTGACAACCAGGTAAAAATTGAAATCACATTTTTTCAAATCTTTCTTACACTCATGATAAAGACTAGATGTTTTACAAGTTATACAATCACCCCTGTTTTAAGCCTTCTGTAAGATAAATCACCAAAACCTATTCAGTATGTAATTTCTTCTATACAAGCCAAATGGTGCCTCCATAGTTATTTTGCTTAATCCAACTGGGCCAACAAGGTATCCAACACCTTGAATACTGAATAAACTTCAGTAAATTTTCTCCATTAATCCACACCCTTATTCAAGATTTATTCAATTAGTAAATTCCTACAATACAATACTGACATCCAAAAAATGAAGATTTGGCTCTTGCTCCTAAAATAAACCTCTGTGGGAAAGTCACACATCCAACAGCTACGAGTATAAATGAAGACCCATGGGAACAAACAGACTACTATTTGTATCCTTTCATGGATATCTCACTTGACACTTCACAAAACAATCCTGTGAAATATAAGATTATCTTCTTTTTTTTTTTTTAAACCAGTTTGCTCAATTAACAGGTCAGCATATAAAACCTGGATCTTCTGACCCTTGATTGTACCACACTCTAAAATGTATACAAAATTTATCGTTACCACAAATGAAGATACTTCAAAAACCCTAAGGAAGGAAACACACAAGAAGGAAACAGCTTCCTCACCTATAAAATAAGCAAAATGTGGCCTTTTTGACATCTTTGAGCTAAATAAGGTCGCAAGGTGGAGCCCACTGCCCAGAAGTTTTACCCAACTAGTCTAACATAGAAATAGGCCTGGAAACTGGAGGAGTAACATAAATTTAAGGTTTACCAGTATATAAAGCATCTTCTATTATCATTTGATCCTCACTACTCAGTTAAGAATTATCTCTATTTTTACATATTTTTTAAAAATGCATCAGTGGAATAATGTAATTAGTTCAAGGTTACCCAGTTAGTAAATGGCTTGGACAAATCCTCATAACCCTATTACACCTTTTTATATAAGAAAGTCAGAGTAGCTAGTGGAAGCCTGGACTATTTAATACGGATCCAAGAATGTAAATACAAAATCTTCTGAGCTCTCCTTAGCCACTAGGCTACATGCAACTATTTTAGATGAGACAAGCTCCTCTTTCAGTAAAAAATATATATATATATATCTTAAGTAACGAACCAACTAATTTTAAAAATGCACTTAAAAGGCACACAATGTACATGCATACACACGCATTCACATACATACACACACTTCAATCACAAAGCATCTTACACTTTTAAAACATTGCATAAATGAAAAATAAGAATAGAACTAAACAGTCAGATAGGACACTAAAAGTACCAGCTTTTTGGTCTCAACCTATGCACTGTCCTGTACAAGTAATATGCTTTTTCATTTTTTAAATATTCATCTTTAAACAAATTATTAACAAGTAAATCTACATACTGCATTTTACTAATGTAAAATGCCTATGACTGTTTCAGGAACATAAACTATTATTCAGTTCTCTTCTGTGTAAGATTACATTATACACAGTGAGCATGCTATTCCTAAAATTAAAAGTCATCTGAGAGATATCACTAATATTTATACCATAATGTATTTATCATATCCTCTGTTCAAGATTCTGACCGACTTAATTGGAAATTCCTGTTCACGCATTCCTATTTCTAGGTGGCCTTTGAAACATCAGAAATACTTCTTAATATAACCAAAAAGGACTCAACTTAAAAGACTAACATTTATGTCCCACAGGCCTTGAAAACATGAAGACTAAGCATATATTAATACAACCTGAAAAGCACTTTCTTAAGCACCAAAATATTCCAAAGAATATTTCAAAGACTTTTTTGCAAGCAGCACAAGAACATTCTATCTCATACCAATCTCACTTTTACAGGTATCTAAGCATTCTAAGCACTACCTAACCACCTACCAAATAATCCAGTTCCTTCCAAAGTGAAAAGCTGACCCTCTTTCCTGCTCTTCTTCAAAATTAGTGTAGAAAGAATTACTGTAGACTGCTTAAATAAACTTTTCAGACCTGTGTACCAAGTTCTATATTTACGTTACTGGAAAACATCAGTGTGGTTCCTCTCTCTCTACACTTCACAAGGAACAGAGCAAGAAAAGAGCTTAAAAAACAGAAGTTACTTTCTATTAGAAAAGCAATTTTCAAGTGAAGACATAATTTACCTGTGACAGACTGACATCTATACATGACAGTGATTAAACTTTACTGAATACCCAAAACGGCAACTTTTTTTAGTTCACAATCTTTGAATTACACAACTATACCTGTTTTTATTTAAAAATAACCCACTTTTGGCCAGGCACAGTGGCTCACGCCTGTAATCCCAGCACTTTGGGAGGCCGAAGCGGGTGCATCACGAGATCCAGAGATGGAGACCATCCTGGCTAACAAGGTGAAACCCTGTCTCTACTAAAAATACAAAAAATCAGCCGGGCATGGTGAGACGCGCCTGTAATCCCAGCTACTTGGGAGGCTGAGGCAGGAGAATCGCTTGAACCCGGAGGCGGAGGTTGCAGTGAGCCAAGATCGCACCACTGCACTCCATGGGCGACAGAGCAAGACTATATCTTTTAAAAAAAAAAAAAAAAAAAAACTTTCACTGTTTTATATTTCTCAATGTTAAGCTAAGTTTACCCAAAGTTTGAAACAACTGATAACTTCTGGTCTGTAAGATCCCTACGGCATTAGATCTCTAAAACAGAAACCAACAACATATTATATTACAAGATACAACAATATGTATATTACAGTTCCTGAGTTTTCAAGGACATCAGTAAAAAAAGTCATGCTCAAACATATGACTGAAAGTTTTCAAGCCATATTTTACAAAGACTGTGTTTTTTGGTTTGTATGCTATAACTACTATTTAAACTGATCGCTTACATTTGAAAATAACTTGTGCGAAATCATCAAGGGAAAAGGGGTCAGTCACCTAGAGACACAACATTAAACTCACTCTTTAAGGCCATCATAAATACAGGTAACTTGGAATCAGAGAAAAAAATTCAAATTCATAGTAAGCGAAAGTGAAAATTCAACACAGATATATCACAAAATATATACATACAAAAGCCAAATGGAAACACGCTCAACCTTGATAGAAAAAAAATGAAAAGCAAAGTTTAAAATGGAAACCACCGAAATTGAGAAAGAATTCCAATGACATGACATTTTCTTGCCAAAGCGAAGGAATTTGTAGATTATATCATTCAAATCTCATTGTATTACATTATAAAGGTCTTGGCAACGGTTGACCATTAATCTTTAACACAAAGGAGATTCAAATCCAAATGAACTGTAAGACTATCTCTTCCAGGAGAGAGAAATGGAGTAATTTACTTTATCCACAATTGTTTAACCCAAAAGGAAGGCCTTTAAGGATGATAACGCAGAATGGATCAGCCTTCAGTCTACCAAGTCCCATTTCTCACGAAGTCTTGCACCAATCCGAAAAGAGAAGGTTATGGACACAAAACAGGCTTAGGAAAGGCTGGAAGAAAAAAATCTCCAATGAATGACACACCACATCATGGTTTATTCTCCTACACAATTTGAGAAACAATAAAGAAAAATATCACACCATATGTTTCAACGTATCAATTAAAAAAATATTTTACGACAGTACATTCAATTCTCTTCTTCGGGGCCGCAAAAATAATTTAGCTCCTGTTTTACTGATTACAGAGCAAAGGGCAAAAGCAGCTGCTGCAATGCAACACAGGCTGCTACAGAGGAAGGGGAGAAAAGGCTTTTCCAAACAAATCCGTTCCCCGCCCCCCGTTACACACCCCTACCAACTTATCCCAGTCTTTTACTGCCCCCACCACGTGAACCTAATCAATTCTTTCCCTTCCCCCACCATCGTGAAATTTCACGTTTTACAGCTCCTTTACCTACCCCTACCAGAGGCACTTTATTTTATCCCGCAGAGATTTCAGACCTTTCAAACTTTTCCTCCTTTTTTAATTAAACACGAGAGTTCGGAGGCAAAAGTGCATGAAATTTTTACATATATACGAAAAAATACCTGTTTCCCAGCAACATGCACGCTTCGATTCTCGAACCCCTCCCCATCTCCCGGGTTTCGCTTGCAAAGGCTGGGGGGAGGGAGCCAGGCGCAAATTAAATTTAGGAAGGGAAATCCTGGGTGAAAGAAGAGCATTTGAGGAAAAATGAGAGACCGATGAAGGGAGACCCCCAAACCACAGGGGTTGGGGAGGTTTCCAAGAAAGAAAGAGAAATTGGAAGGGACAAAAGGGGGAGGGGGGAGAAACAGACCGGAGACCAGGGGAGACGCGCCGGGCCGGGAGAGGGAAGGCGGGGTCCAAGGAGAACGAGGGTCGCGGCTCCCGCGGCACAATGGCCCGCCCGGCCCCCGCCCCGCGCGCCCCTCACCTCATGGTGCCGGCGGCGTAGAGGCTTCCCCACCAGCTGGGAGACGCGGAAGGCGCCGAGCCGAGGGGGTCTCTCCTCCAGGGGTGGGGAGCAGCTCGGAGACTGGAGACAAGTGTTCGGCTCCTCCTTCGGCGGCCAGGGGGCTACACCATCTCCTCGCACAAAGCCGAGGCGCCGGCCCGGAGTGTGGGAGAAGAGGGTGAGAGAAAGGCTGGGGAGGGGGCGGAGAGGACGAGGCGCGGAGCGGGTCCCCAGGCGGCCGCCGCCTCCCACCTCCTCGTGGTCCTGCTC
>NW_012105920.1:353976-357591 GCF_000951045.1 Mandrillus leucophaeus
CTCCAGCCTGGGCGACAGAGCAAGACTCCATCTCAGAAAAAAAAAAGAGCCAAAGAGCCAGGTATCGTAGCACACTCCTATGGTCCCAGCTACTCAGGAGGCTGAGGCAAGAAGATTGTTTGAGCCAGGAATTCGAGGCTTCGAGGCTGCAGTGAGCTATGATCTGGCCACTGCACTCCAGCCTGAGAGACAGACTCTGTCTCTAAACAATTAAAATCAAAAACCAAAAATTAGCTGAGGTTGTGTTGGCTTGGCTGAATTGTGGAAATCATTTGAACTCTTCTCTCATAAGGGTTGCCAGCCCAAGGCCCAGTGGCTGGCCCATCATGTAGGCACCTAGGTATTTAAAAGGTGAATGAATAAATGAGTGAATGACTTCTCTAATTAAAGAGAAAACTATTCATCAAAAGAAATATACTCTGTTCTTAACATCAAGTATATAGACCCCTCAACTTTCCCTCAGATAAACTTTCACCCATGCTTTTTTTTTTTTTTTTTTTTTAAGACGGACTCTTGCTCCTGTCTCTTATACAGATCGGGCCAGGAGACTCGGGGTCGGCTCGCGGCCGAGTGCCTCGCGCGGGGCGAGTGCTCAGCCCGCCCTGTTGCGGTCTCAGGACTGGGACGAGGGAATCGGGGGGCATCCCGGTGAGCCCAACCGCCCGACCCCGCCGCGGCTGCGCCCAGCGATTCCTGCGGAGTTGAGGAGGGGCATATAAATGGAAAATATGGTCATCATTGTTCCCTTCGCTCCTTCCCGAGGAATCCCAGCGTGCTGCGCCGATGGAACAAGCTGATGTGCACACTAGGTATAGGGATGACTTCATCCCCAAACGAACGCAGCCGACTCTGGGGGAAACGCAGTCGCCGGAGACGCGCGCGGAACCGTGTGTTGCCGTAAGAGTGGAAGAAGAGAAACGCAGCCAGTGGAACCGCTTTCCAGCGTCATTAGCAGAGGGAATCCCGGGCAGGGGCGGGGAGAAAGAGGAACTAATGATAATTTTAAATCTTCCGTCATTCCCAATGGTCTTGAAGTCACCTCCCTTAAAAAGTAGATATAAAATACTGGCAAGGCAATTTCAAGTCAAGTCGGGGAGGAGGGCATCCAGGAAGCCAGAATTGATAGTTGTTGTTGAGGTTTTGTTTTTGTTTTTTTTTTTTTTTAATCTAAAAACAAATCCAATAATAAAAATTTTAACTGTACGAATTACAGCCCCCTTTTAGTCCCGAAGACAGGGATGTACTTTCTGTATAAAAGATGAGGATGAGAAAGGATTGTTGCTACAGGGATCCTATTGCTGAAGGATCTCATCCAAAATGGAGGACCTGCCATGACTCCAGGAATCCGTTCAAAAGTTTTGGTGTTTTGTTTTAAGATGCAGGTACCATTCAAAAGATAGTTATAAAGGTTGGGATAATGTACACTTCCAAATGAAAAGACAAGTTATAGTGATCCACGGTCAATGCCTGACTTGCCTGTAATAGAACTGTGTAGCCCATTTTTAACCATAAAAAAGCTTCCTGGTTTCAGTCGGGTGCGGTGGCTCACACCTGTAATCCCAGCACTTTGGGAGGCTGAGGCGGGTGAATCATCTGAGGTCAGGAGTTCCAGACCACCCTGGCCAACATGGCAAAACCCTGTCTCTACTAAAAATACAAAAAAAAAAAAAGAAAGAAATAGCCGAGTGTGGTGGTGCATGCCTGTAATCCCAGCTACTGGGGAGGCTGAGTCAAGAGAATCACTTGAACCCGGGAAAAGGAGGTTGTAGTGAGCTCAGATCACACCACTGCACTGCAGCCTAGGTGACAGAGCAAGACTCCATCTCAAAAATAAAAAATAAAAAAAGCTTCCTGGTTTCAGAGCTCAATACCGAGTTATTTTCTTTTTGGAACTGGCAGCCTTAGACCAACAGCCCTATAGAAGCAGTGACCTAGAGCTATGGCACAGGATCAAGGTGGCCTCAGGTAGCAGAAAGCATGATGCCTCTGCCTTAAACATGGTGTACTTGAAGAACGCTAATTTCCACCCACGTATCTAATTACAGCTTACCATTACAGAGGACATTTTATTCAAGGATCTCCAAGCACTGGAGAGAAAACAAACTTGCCAGTCAAATGTCCTAGTTGCCATATTGCAAGTAGAGACAGGGAAACAGAGCTCAAGTAACTGAATCAATCAGTGCAACAGGCATGATTAAAAATCATAGCTACCAACTATGAGGGTCATTGTCTTACAAAAGTTTCTCCCTGTAGTTTGAAACACATACCTCAAGTATTTAAACATGTGCTGTAGAGACTTTTTTCTTGGAAAAATTAAGATATACTGAACCATCTTGGAAAAGTATTAATAAAACATAATTGACCAAAAAGAAGTCACACCAATTTGCCTTAGTCCATTCATAGCAATACAGTAAATCCGACAGAGCTTATGTTTCAGGGAAAACTTACAAAGGGCCAAAAGGGGTGGAGAGAGTGCTGTAATGACTCAAGCTATCTCCTGCCAGACACAAGAAACAAGGATAAAAATTCCTTACAGATGACTCCATAACCTACTTCTCATTTGTGAAAGTTAATCCATCCTGCGCTAAATAAGTGATATATCACATCATCTTTATTCTAACAGCAAATGTTCCAATGGTATGGGCACCAAATTAAGCAATCCAAGTGGAAAATGCTGTTCTTATTTTCTATGTTTATTAAAAATGTACCAGCCAAGAATTTTGGCTGCCTACAACCATTTCCATCCTTTTGGATGGCAGCCTGCCAGTTCACAAATTGGTCATAGCATTGCCTTTTGGATTTAGATATTGCAATGGGTGGCCTGACCTCCAAAGGTCATTCTGTGGAAGGGCAATTTGTTGGCTGTGACAAAATGTTATTGCTTCTTGTTCATATTTGGTTTAACATTCAAAGAGGGCAAAAGGGATACTTGAGGTAGGAAGTCACAGACTAATTCTGGTCACAAAGGAAATGCTGTGGAATGTGTTACCATATAGAATAAAAGAATTTTAGAGATGGAAGGAATCTTCAGTCCAGCCCACTCATTTTTCAGAAAAGAAATGTGAGACCCAGAGAGGTTAAGTAACTTGCCCACAACTTAAATTCAGAATTTCCAATTCTTGGTCCATTGTTCCTTCTACTGTATCAAACTACCTTCCTATGGGATGAGAGTGCATTAAGGCAATAAAAATTAAAGCTAATTCTCTTCTCATAAACTCTGGTTAAAAATTAGGTCTGGGCCTGGCATGATGGCTCATGCTGGTAAACCCAGAACTTTGGGAGACTGAGGCAGGCAGATCACAGGAGTTCGACACCAGCCTGGTCAACATGGCAAGATACCGTTTCTACAAAATTTTTTACAGATAAGCCAGGTAGCTGGGCACGGTGGCTCATACCTGTAATCCCAGCACTTTGGGAGGCCGAGGCGGGTGGATCACTAGGTCAGGAGTTGAAGACCAGCCTAGCCAACATGGTGAAACCCAGTCTCTATTAAAAATACAAAAAATTAGCCAAGTATGGTGGTGGGAGCCTGTAATCCCAGCTACTCGGGAGGCTGAGGCAGGAGAATCACTTGAACCCGGGAGGCAGAGGTTGCAGTGAGCCAAGATTGTGCCA
>NW_012105920.1:358301-365886 GCF_000951045.1 Mandrillus leucophaeus
GACTCTTGCTCTGTTGCCCAGGCTGGAGGGCAGTAGTGAGAGCTCTGCTCACTGTAGCCTCTGCCTCCCAGGTTCGAGCGATTCTCCTGCCTCAGCCTCCCCAGTAGCTGGGATTACAGGCGCCTGCCACCACACCCAGCTAATTTTCATATTTTTAGTAGAGACAGGTTTTACCATGTTGGCCAGGCAGGTCTCTAACTCCTTACCTCAGGTAATCTACCCACTACAGCCTCCCAAAGTGCTGGAATTGGGAGAATTCCAGCACTCCCAAAGTGCTGGAATTACAGGCATGGGCCACCGCGCCCAGCCACCCCTGCCTGATGTCACAGTAGGAGGCCTGCTCCAAGCCCTAGGTGTACAGTACAGAGCCATCACATTGGCCTATATATTTGTTAGCAGTGTGTACTCAGAAAAGGAAATAAAACTTGCTTCTGTTGAAGATGAGTTTGCTGCAGGAGTGTTGTCAGTCTGGCTCTGAGGGTTCACTTGGAACATGCCTTGTTTAAATTCATCTGATAGCATCAGTGTAGGCTTGTCCTCCATGTATGGGCATGAGGAGGATGCATGACTAATGCTACTCAGCAGTCAGGAAATCAATGCTAAGGATTGTAGGCACAGTCTCCCCCATCATCCAAAAAAAAAGGCTCTCCCTCGAAAAATTAAGAGTTACTTTACGGATGGGTGAGGAAGAGAAGGTAGTTTGGAGTGAATTTCATTGTACACTTTCTGCTTACACCTAACAGTATTGTGTTTTCTTTTGTGGCAGTTAGTTCACAGTGTAATTTTTGTTTGTGTCCCCAAGAATGGAAAAAAAAATAAGGTAGAACATGATATTCTGGTAGGATTCAAGATATTTTTATTTCTCATCTTTCAGCTTTAGCTGCCCATATATAATCTTGGCTCTAAAATATTATCAGGAGACACAGACATTAGAGGAAACTATTTGCCTCTCTGCCTTTTGCATTTTTCTTCCATTTGTCATTTTTCTCCCTTCCAAATTAGGATTTATTCAGTTACTTTCATTTCATCTTCCCCAGAGTCTCTTTCTTTTCTTAGCTCTACAGTGTTTAGATTTGGCAGAAGATTCCCATAGTCTGAATGGTTTTGGAGTAACATTAGTCTATAGAGGCCATATTCTATAAAATGCAATGCGTTTTTTTCCCCACAAAATTCAGCTATGGCTGCGATTTAAAGAATATGGCAAGTGGGCCCCATATCTAGATAACAGTCAAATCATAGTGCGTTAGAAATTGGATTGATGGCCGGGCGCGGTGGCTCAAGCCTATAATCCCAGCACTTTGGGAGGCCGAGATGGGCGGATCACAAGGTCAGGAGATCGAGACCATCCTGGCTAATACGGTGAAACTCTGTCTCTACTAAAAATTACAAAAAACTAGCCAGGTGAGGTGGCAGCCGCCTGTAGTCCCAGCTACTAGGGAGGCTGAGGCAGGAGAATTGCATAAACCCGGGAGGCGGAGCTTGCAGTGAGCTGAGATCCAGTCACTGCACTCCAGCCCGGGCGACAGAGCAAGACTCCGTATCAAAAAAAAAAAAAAAAAGAAATTGGATTGAAAATAAGTATTGAGCCTGGTGCAGTGCCTCATGCTTGTAATCTTGACCCTTTGGAAGGGTGAGGCAGGAGAATCACTTGAGCCCAGAAGTTCGAGACCAGGCTGGGTAATATAGTGAGACTCCATCTCTATAAAAAATAAAATTCTAGCTAGGCATGGTGACATGCACCTGTAGACCCAACTACATAGGAGGCTGAGGGTAGAGGATGGCTCAAGCCAGGAGGTTAAGGCTGCAGTGAGCCATAATCACACCACTGCACTCCAGCCTGGGTGACAGAGCAAGACCCTGTCCTAAAAAATAAAAAGAAAATAGAAAAGAACTATCATCAGCCAGACGCGGTAGCTCACGCCTATAATCCCAGCACTTTAGGAGGCCGAGGCAGTCGGACCACCTGACGTCAGGAGTTCGAGACCAGCCAGACCAACATGGAGAAACCCCATATCTACTAAAAATACAAAAATATTAGCTGGGAGTGGTGGCGCATGCCTGTAATCCCAGCTACTCAGGAGGCTGAGGCAGGAGAATCTCTAACCCAGGAGGTGGAGGTTGCAGTGAGCCAAGATCGCACCATTGCAATCCAGCCTGGGCAACAAGAGCAAAAGTCCATCAAGAAAGAAAGACAGAAAGAGAGGGAGAAATGAACTATCATCATAATATAATTCTGAACTCTTAGCTCCTATGTTATAAAATCTAGCTGGTAGCTAGGGAAAAAAAAAAAGATTAGTACCCTCTTTCTTGCATTGAAGTGATTTATTGTAACAAAACTAGAGAATACCACTTAATTTTCACAGACAATACGATCAGGTGACAACTGACCTTAGAGTATTTCCTCAAAGGAGATCAGAAAAAAAGTTATTAAAGATTATTTTCTGACTAATCACAGTACAGAAGAAAGATATTACCACTAGGATGTGTCCTAAGCAAGCTGTCTAAAATTAATTCACAGGCTGGGCGCTGTGGCTCACACCTGTAATCCCAGGACTTTGGGAGGCTGAGGTGGGCAGATCACGAGGTCAGGAGATCGAGACCATCCTGGCCAACGTGGTGAAACCCCGTCTCTACTAAAAATACAAAAATTAGCTGAGCATAGTGGTGTACGCCTGTAGTCCCAGCTACTCGGGAGGCTGAGGCAGGAGAATCACTTAAAACGTGGGTGGCAGAGGTTGCAGTGAGCCGAGATTGTGCCATTGCACTCCAGCCTGGGCAACAGAGTGAGACTCTGCCTCAAAAAAAAAAAAAAATTAATTCACACTGCTTAACACCACACTTTTATCCCACCTTTCAGGTAAGTTTCAAAGCTTATTAAAAATCTCAATTCTCTTTCTCTTTGAAACTATTGCTAAGCGTGGTGACCTAGCCAAATTCTACTTTGAGAAATTATCTTCAAATGTTCATTTTCTTGGGTTTAATGTCCAAATTCAACCTCTAGTCAAGTCTTTCTAAAATTGAAAGGAAGGAAATATTCAAAAAAATAATGTCATTATGTGTCATTAGTTATAATACTTTCATTTGACCTCCAAACATTCTAATACCCTTAACTCATTTATCATGAGTACCAACTTTTAATGAAGTAAAGTGTTGATATTTTACTCATTTTGTATATGAAGCTGTTGGGTTCTTTGATCAAAGTAGGCAGTGATTGAATACTCTATTTGGTAGTAAATGAATTGAACTGCAAATCAAAAATTAAAGCCATTGAGGGAAGAATTTAAATTTAACCTCTTATTTCAGGGCCCTCTGTACCTCTCTGTGGGAATACCTACCTTAGATGGAATCTGACACGAACAAGCTTTCTATTTGAGAAAAATAATGTTATTTGAGTGGCAGGAATGTAAGAGATGAATGTAGCTAAGTGATTGGTTGACCAATAGAGATATTTACTCACCTGCTAGGCACTTACTTATGTTAACTCCATTAATCATCACAATATTCCTGTGAAGTGGATATCATTATAGTCATGCCTGCTATACAACTCATGAAAGTGAGGCACAGAAAGGTTAAGAGATTTGCCCAAGTCACACAGCTAGTAAATGAGAAAGAAAGGCCAGTTTCATAGCCCACACTCCTAACCTTTGCACCACAGGATCTCTTCTATTTCACTTTACTTCCTCTGATTAAAAAAAGAGAGGAAAAAAAAAAGCCTCAAGTCCCACTTAGGAAATGGAAGGTAAAAATAAAACAAACAAAATACTCTCAATTCCTTAACTTCCTCATTCTGCTGCTAGAAACTACAGAGATATCCCATCTGGCAAATCATGACACTTCTATCTCCCAAGCAATAAATAAGGTCTTCCCTTAAGCACAGATTTGATTCCCAGTGCCTAGGCTTGTGGCTTTGTGCACTTTAGGGGCTCAATAAATGAGTTAAATGAGCCTCCAAATTAACGTTAGGACTTCATTTCCAAAACAGTAATGCTACTGAGAAGTAGCCCATAGCCATTCATTCATTCAGCACTCCTTCAACTTGGATACTTCAGGCATACAACTAGTGGAGGTTTTATAAAGCTTATAGGGGTAGAGTTACTTAAACCAACTCAGTAAACAAAAAACTCATAGAAATGCTAACATTTTTTGTTGAACACAGAGTGATAAACAAAGCCAAGCCAGTGAATGCGTGTGTGTTGTCTCTTGTGTTTTTGTAGTTTTTTTAAAAAATGACTGCCTATATTTAATGTATAGAATTTGCTGAGTTTGGATATATGCATATACCTGTAAGCCACTGTGTTTTTAAAGGTGTTCTGAGAATGTCTAACATTCTCTTTATTAACGTTCTAATTAGAATCAGAGAGTAACTAAGGGATACTGAACCCCAAAAGTAACCTCACGCTATATTTAGCTTTGGTTGTCTGCAAAGCAATTTGGCATAAAAGTCTTACTCTAGGATGAGATGTACCAAAATCTTTCACAGTAACTCATCTATTTCTTCATTTATATTCTTGTGAAAAACTTTTTTTTAGGACTTGCTCATTTAAAATTTATCACCAGTGAGGGTGCTTATATTTCAGGGAAAGGTCCTGAATAGAAAACTGCTATCCCAGCTTCCCATTGAGGTTTTCTTGTCTAACTCAGGTGGCATTTTGTATCTGTCAACATCTCACAATTAGTCTTTGAATAGCTCCTGTTTTGTGTGGTTTTTTGTAATGTTCACTGAGCATCTCATTGTACTTGATTTTTTTCAGTGTGTCTCACTTGCAAATAATATTTCCCTTCAAAAGTTCACAGTCTGGTCTTTTCCTTCTAATTTTTCATTTTATTTTCTCTCCTCCTACTAGTGAGATGGTGATTCTTGATTTGCTTTATTTGAGTTATTTATATCTTCCGGCCTCTGTTTAATATCAAGTCTGGCTTGGCATTCTTTTCCTACTGAATGATGCCCAAATTAAGTTAAGAACCAATTCCTAAGAAAGCTGGCCTGTGATTCTTCATGGTCTTCTGGTATCCCAAGCACTGGACAGTCTGTTTAATTTTGAAAGTTGATGTAACTAGCTAAGTTAATAGTTTATGTCAGGTTTGATTCAAGAGTTGCTTTCCAGAGTAACTCTGTTCCAAAACTAGATGAGGAGATAGAGTAGGGAAGAAAGAATTAAAGCAGTCTAGGTAGAGGTGGCTCACACCTGTAATCCCAGCACTTTGGGAGGCCAAGGCGGGCAATTGCTTGAGTCCAAGAGTTCAAGACCAGCCTGGGCAACATGGAAAAACTTTGCCTTTACCAAAAATACAAAAATTAGCCGGGCTTGGTGGTGCATGCCTTGTAGATCCAGCTACTTAGGAGGCTGAGGTGGGAGGATGGCTTGAGCCCAGGAGGCAGAGGTTTCAGTGAGCTGATATCATGCCACTGTACTCCAACCTGAGCCACAGAGCCAGATCCTGTCTCAATAAATAAATAAATAAAGTTAGTGAGGCAGTTTGCTCTCTTGGTTAAGTCCCACTCACTTGGCATCAACCAATAGAATATAAGGCCCTTCGTGGTAGCAGGCACCTGTAATCCCAGCTACCCAGGAGGCTGAGGCAGGAGAATTGCTTGAACCCGGGAGGCAGAGGTTGCAGTGAGCCGAGATCAGCCGCTACACTCCAGCCTGGGTGACAGAGCTAGACTCTGTCTCAAAAAAAAAAAAAAAAGAATATAAGGCCCTTAACTGGCTCTCAATGATGGGGCTCCAAGAGAGAACAGTCAATGGAGTATAATAACGAGGGGTCCTGATGCCCTTAACTACTCCCACCATTACCATCACCCCCATTAAAGAAAAGGAGCTTTTCTGCTTTTACCTTCTATCTGGTCTTTTTGTTAGGATTCTGGTTGCCGGTGATAGAAATCCAATTCAAAGTAGCTTAATGTTACTGCATATTTTCAGTATGCTCTTCCGGCTAGCTAGATCAGGGGCTCAAACAATGGCATCCTCTCCATCTTTTAGTTCTGCCTATCTTTGCCTTTCTTTGTGTTTTGACCTATTTTCTCCTCCTATATATAGTCCCAACCGCACTTTCTACCAGTTCTGTGATCCCAAAGCTAGATAATCTGTCCAAGTAGCAAAGTCTCTCTGATTGGACCAGCAGGAGTCACATGGTCATCCTGAACCACTGGCTGCAACCAGGGTGAAGAGGTTCTCTTATTGGCCAGAACCAAATCATGGGCCCACCCTTGGTCAGAAAGACAGCTCTCTTACCGGAAGGGATGGGTCATAAAATAATATACTGGGCAACCAAATCCAAAACTACTCAAAGGGCCTCCAGCTAGGGAGCGTGGGTTTAACTAAACAAGAACAACATTCTTGAGTGAGGTAGGAGGAATGGGTAAGGGAATAATTTTTCTTTGGTGGTGGGAGTCAATTTACAAAGAACAGACCAGGTGGCTCACGCCTGTGTAATCCCAACTTTTTGGGAGGCCAAGGCGGGCAGATCTCCTGAGGTCAGGAGTTCGAGACCAGCGTAGCCAACATGGTGAAACCCCGTCTCTACTAAAAATACTAAAGTTAGCCGGGTGTAGTGGCACGTGCCTATAGTCCCAGCTACTCGGGAGGCTGAGGCAGGAGAATGGTGTGGGCCAGGGAAGCAGAGCTTGCAGTGAGCCGAGATCGTGACACTGCACTCCAGCCTGGGCAACAGAGCGAGACTCCGTCTCAAAAAATAAAAAATAAAATAAAATAAAAGCTAACTGATAGATCCATTCTTTTCTTCAACAACTTCCCATAAGTCCTTGAATAGAATAATGACTCCTGCACCGAGAGGAGTATTTGTGGTTGAAGCTCTTGCTCCAGCTGAAAGATGTTCACTTTCAGCCGGGCACAGTGGCTCACACCTGTAATCCCAGCACTTTGGGAGGCTAAGGCAGGCAGATCACCTGAGGTCAGGAGTTCGAGACTAGCCTGACCAACATGAAGAAACACCGTCTCTACAAAAATACAAAATTAGCTGGGTATGGTGGCGCATGCCTGTAATCCCAGCTACTTGGGAGGCTGAGGCAGGAGAATCGTTTGAACCTGGGAGGTGGAGGTTGCAGTGAGCCAAGATCGCTCCATTGCACTCCAGCCTGGGCAACAGGAACGAAACTCTGTCTCAAAAAGAAAAGAAAAAAAGAAAGATGTTCACTTTTGCCCAAGATCTCATATCCAGGCATATTCTTAAGACTTTGCAGAGACCATGAGCCTTGATGTACCACAACTACTCACCACTGGTTCGTTGACTGATATTCTTTGGAGTTCTTCCTCCAGAAGGGAGCAGAAAATCCAAGATGGGAAGGATGAGAATAATAAAAAGGTGGAAACTCTGAGGGCACCAGATTACATACAGTTAAGGCAGGAGTTATTATTTATTTATTTATTTTATGTATTTATGTATTTATTTATTTTATTTTTTTTGACACAGAGTCTTGCTCTGTTGCCCAGGCTGGAGTGCAGTGGTGCAATCTCGGCTCACTGCAAGCTCCGCCTCCCAGGTTCACGCCATTCTCCTGCCTCAGCCTCCCCAGTAGCTGGGACTACAGGCGCCCACCACCACACCCAGCTAATTTTTTGTA
>NW_012105920.1:366701-413772 GCF_000951045.1 Mandrillus leucophaeus
CAGGGTCTCACTCTGTTGCCCAAGTTGAAGGTAGGCGTTCTTGAGGCCATGACAAGAGCTGTAACTTGATGTCAGATGATCTAGATTCTTATTTCCCCCTCTGCTTATTTTCCTTTTGTTTTCCAGAAATCTTTGGTAAAGTTTTGTTGGAATGTTCCAAATTGCTCTCAGCTGATCCACAAGTTAGTAAAGGAAGAGTCTTTGTCCATGCTCAAGTTCAAGTTTCTAAGGAGAACAGCACCCCTCTCATGCTATCAGGTTGATGGCAGAGGAAGATACTCTCTTTAGTCCACCTAATAAATTCCTTAGGAATAAACACTTAGGAATCAGCTTCTACTCAGATACGCTTGGCAGAGTTCTCAGTGAGAGGCCATTGTCCATATGTCATGGCTAAGGAGGTGGGCATGAGTTGGGATAAAACTCATGTTTCTTTCCAATTTGAAAAAGACACTGAGGTCATCCCTCAGAAGAGTTTAGTAAGGCCATTTCTCTCGAACGGGGGAAGAAGGAAGGAAGCTGATATTCCTGGAGGTCTCAGAACAGTATTTTAGATCGTGGCCTCCAGACTTACTAGGCAGCAGTCCAGTGGAGTAACTGCAGTGAAGTTAGATTATATGAGGTCCAAGAAGGCTGTAATAAGGGAACAGAGAGCTCAAGACACTTAGATCTCAATAGAAGCTGACATCTGGGTCAGGAAGAGGAAAGAATCAAGGCTAATAGGAGGGGGAGGGAAATTCTTTACAAATACCTGCAATGTAGCCATCTGGAAGGGGTCCTGGGAACCAACTATATTGCATATCAATATAAACCCGGCCTCACAGGAGGAACCCTCAGTTTTTTTCACTAGGGACCCAAGCCACTCTCTGCTGCTTTGGAAAGATTAACTATATTATGATCGATGACAGAGGACGTATATATATATCTTGTCCACCTCAGCTTCCCAAAGTGCTGGGATTACAGGCATGAGCAACTGTACCCAGCCCAAGAAACCTATATTAATTACTCCTTTTAAAAAAGATTTCAATGACAGCCAGTTTGAACTAAGAGAATTCTTTCTCATGTAATGAAATCTCAGGAAAGGCAGGGATGAACAGCATCTCAAACAGGTCAGAACTCTTTCTGTCTTCCATTTTTTACTTCTCTGTGAGTATTAGCTTCTTTCTTTCAGGCTGGCTTCTTCGCAAAGCTGTAACCGCAACAGCCAGCAGCTCCTGGCTCGCCTCTTCCTTGGCCACCAGAGAAGGACGGACTCTTCCCCCAATAAACTATAGGTGGGGGGAAACTGGGGAAAGGCTCTGATTGACTTACTTGGGTCATGTGCCCATATCCCACCCAAACACTGGTCAGGAGGTAAAGTACTTTCATTGATTCTTCTCAGGTCACATGCCCAGCTTCAGAGCCCTCCTAAAATCCTTGGAGGCAGGGAAGAGAGACTGTCCTTCAAAGAAGGGAGGGATTACTCCCTGAAGACAGACATGAAACAATGCTAAGTTCTGATTTTCTTACCAAGTTCTGCTGCTTCCCAATGGATCACACATTTAAGGAGTAAGATGGAAAATAATAGAGAAAAACCTAAAATAATGGCATAATAACAAGCTCTGAGCAACGTCTTTCTCTTTTTTTTCACTTTATCACCCTCTGTATTTTACTTTTTCCCTAGATGTGTAATAAAAATTGTGAAAAGAAGAATGAAAATAAAAAGGAATAAATAATTTTTTGAAACCAGCAGTATTAAAGATAACCCAGTCATTGTATTAGGCCTAAATACATAAATAAAGCAGCAGAGATGCACTTGAATGTAGAAAAAATGACATCATCAACATTGAGGGAAAAAATAAATAAATGTAGAAAAATATTTTTTAAAAACTCTTCTAAGGAATGGAAGGGGTTACAAGAAGCCCTTAAAATAAATTCTTTCCAGTTTCAGGGGAGTTTATTAATATCACATTAACATTTAGTTGAGTTGTTTTTTGCTAACATTGGAACTGGAGCTCTGTATCGTATTGGCTACTGAGTTTTACTGCATAAATCCCTCCCCTCGATTAGCTGAAGGGAGTGAGAATCCTAAGTTTGTTTCCTGTCTGTTTGGACTGCATTAAGACATCAATTCATGATTACATAGAACCAAGGGAAAAGCCTATAAAATCAGATCAACTACCGTGTTGTTAGTTTATTCCATTAACCATCTAAATTCAATTATTTTTAATGAAATATATTGTGATATAACATATATAATAAAAGGCTCCTGTTAAATCTATATTATCAGTTTTGACAAATGTATATGATCATGTGACCACCATCACAATCAAGGTAGAGAACAACCCCGTTACCCCCCAAAATTTCCTGTAATCTTTCCTAGTTAATCTTGCTCTCAACCTCAGCCTGGTCTGCTCTCTGTTACTATAGATTAGATTTGTCTTTTCTAGAGTTCCATACAAATGTAATCATGTAGTATGTACTCTTGTGTCAGTTTCTTTCACACAGCATAATGGATTTATGGTATCAGCAGATCATTCCTCTTTACTGCTAAGTAATATTCCATTGTATGGATATACCACAATTTGTTTAAATTTGTTGATCCATTTATGTATTATTGGACATTTGGCTTGTTTCCAGTTTGGGGACTATTATGTATACAGTTGGTATGTACATACATATACAAGTCTTGGGCATATATTTTCATTTATCTTGGGTAAATAATTAGGATTGGAATGGCCAGATCACGTGGTAAGTGTATATTTAAAGAAAACTGCCAAGTTGTTTTCCAAAAATGTTGTGTCATTTTACATTCCCACCAGCAATATATGAGTTTCATTTGCATCACATCCTGGCCAACACTTGGTATGATCAGTTTTTAAAATTTTGACCATTCTAGTGGATATGTAGTGGTATCTCATTGTGGTTTATTTTTATTTATTTATTTATTTATTTATTTATTTATTTATTTATTTATTGTTTTGAGATAGAATCTCACTCTGTCACCAGGCTGGAGTGGAGTGGCGTGATCTAGGCTCACTGCAACCTCCACCTCCTGGGTTCAAGTGATTCTCCTGCCTCAGCCTCCCAAGTAGCTGGGACTACAGGTGCATGCCACCATGCCCAGCTGATTTTTGTATTTTTAGTAGAGATGAGGTTTCACCATGTTGGCCAAGATGATCTCCGTCTCTTGATCTCCTAATCCACCTGCCTCAGCCTCCCAAAGTGCTGGGATCACAGGCGTAAGCCACGGTGTCTGGCCTGTTTATTTGTTTGTATTTATTTGGTTTTTTGTTTGTTTATTTGTTTGGTTTCTTTTGTGTTTTTTTTTTGTTTTTTTTTTGGAAACAGAGTCTCCTTCTGTCACCCAGGCTGGAGTTCAGTGGTGCTGTCTCAGCTCACTACAACCTCCACCTCCCAGGCTCAAGCAATTCTCATGTCTCAGCCAACCAAGTAGCTGGAATAACAGGTGCACGCCATCATGGCTGGCTAATTTTTCTATTTTTAGTCGAGATGGGGTTTTACCATGTTGGTCAGGCTGGTTTCAAACTCCTAACTTCATGTGATCCACCCGTCTTGGCCTCCCAAAGTGCTGGGATTACAGGCGTGAGCCACCACGCCAGCCCTTATTGTGGTTTTAATTTGCATTTTTCTGATGACTAACGGTATTGTGTTGAACATCTTTTGATGTGCTTACTGGCCATCCATATACCTTTTCTGTTCCTCATTATTGCCACTCTTCCACATTTAGGCTTGTGATGGTTAATATCGGGTGTCAACTTGATTGGATTGAAGGATGTAAAGTATTGTTCCTGGGTGTGTCTGTGAGGATGTTGCCAAAGGAGATAAACATTTGAGTCGGTGGACTGGGAGAGGCAGACCCACCCTCAGTCTGAGTGGGCACCATCTGATCAGCTGCCAGCATAAAAGCAGGCATGGAAAGAGCAGATTTCCTGAGTCTTCTGGACTCCATCTTTCTCCCGTGCTGGATGCTTCCTGCCCTCTAACATCAGACTCCAAGTTCTCCAGCTTTTAGACTCTTGGACTTACACCAGTGATTTGCCAGGGGCTATTGGGCCTTCCGCCAAAGACTGAAAGCTGCGCTATCAGCTTCCCTACTTTTGAGGTTTTGGGACTTGGACTGGCTTCCTGGCTCTTTAGCTTGCAGACAGCCTATTGTGGGACTTCACCTTGTGATCCTGCGAGTCAATTCTCCTAATAAACTCCCCATTCATACATTCATCTATCCTATTAGTTCTGTCCCTTTAGAGAACCCTGACTAATACAAGGCTCTCATCATCTCCTTTCTAAAATATAAAATTCTAATTCGTCTCCAGCATAAACCAAGGTTTGATTGTGTCCTAACCCTATTTATAAGCCTTCCCTGGAGCCCTATTTTCTCAGAATAAAGTCCACATTTCTTAGAATGACATTTAAGGCTTTTACCAAATTAGCCACAAAAGACTAAAAGACCAATTTCCTTTAACTGGGGTGATTTGGGTAGGGTAATTTTTCTTCCCTACCTTTTCTGCTTGACCCCACACCCTCCACACTTGCACATTGGACTGTTGACTATTCCCTAATTTTCTCACACATGATCATGGGGTTGTGGCTTTGCTCATGCTGTTTATCCTACCTGGTTGCCCTTTGCTCTTTTCTTTTTTTTTTTTTTTTTTGAGATGGAGTCTGGTTCTGTTGCCCAGGCTGGAGTGCAGTGGCCTGATCTCGGCTCACTGCAAGCTCTGCCTCCTGGGTTCACGCCATTCTCCTGCCTCAGCCTCCCAAGTAGCTGGGACTACAGGCGCCCACCACCACGCCCGGCTAATTTTTTGTATTTTTAGTAGAGACAGGGTTTCACTATGTTGGCCAGGATGGTCTCGATCTCCTGACCTCGTGATCTGCCTGCCTCGGCCTCCCAAAGTGCTGGGATTACAGGCGTGAGCCACCGCGCCCGGCTTGCTCTTTTCTACATGACGGCATGTTGATACTTTAAGGCCCAGCTCAAAAGTCTGCTCTTCTGTGAAGCCGTCTCAGCCTCATGAAGTAGAATCGACAGCTATTTGTGCTCTTTGGTAGCTCTTAGTCCATAATTCTCACAAGCTCCTCACCACAGACTACTTACTGTATTAGTCGGTTGAGGGACTCCTGTCTCTCTTTGCTGGAGCTTAACTCCTTAAGAACAGCGGTGGTATCTTACTCTTTTTACATCCTGAGGGCCTCATATTAACTCCTGCTTGGTAACATGGTTGACTGAATGTGCAGATGAATAACTGAGGAAATAAATGAAAAGAAATCTGCCTTGGCTGGGCATGGTGGCTCATGCCTATAATCACAACACTTTGGGAGGCCATGGCAGGTGGGTCACCTGAGGTCAGTAGTTCGAGACCAGCCTGGCCAACATGGTAAAACCCCATCTCTACTAAAAATGCAAAATTAGCTGGGTGCGGTGGCATATGCTTGTGATCCCAGCTACTTGGGAGGTTGAGGCAGGAGAATTGCTGGAACCTGGGAGGCAGAGGTTGCAGTGAGCCGAGATTTCCCCACCGTACTCCAGCTTGGGCGACAGAGCAAGACTCCATCTCAAAAAAAAAAAAGAAAGAAAGAAAGAACGAACGAACTCTGCCTTTAAGCAAGTTGTTTACCCTCTCTAGACCTCCATTCCCTTATCTGTAAATTGAGAGAGCTAAAATCATTGATTTATAATACCTTTCCAGTTCTTTTCTTTTTTTGAGACAGGATCTTGCTCTGTCACCCAGGCTGTGATCATAGCTCTGCAGACTCCAGCTCAGCCTGGCTCAAGCAATCTTCCCACCTCAGCCTCCAAGTAGCTGGGACTACAAGTGTGCACCACCACATCCAGCTAATTTTTAATTTTTTTTTTTTTTTTTTGGTAGAGACAGGGTCTCTGCTTTGTTGACCACCCTGGACTTGAACTCTTAGCCTCAAGTGATTCTCCTGCCTCAGCCACTCAAAGTGCTGGGATTATGGGTGTGAGCCACCATACCCAGCCTCTTTCCACTTCTAATATATTTGATTTATTTTATTTTGTTTCTAATGTATTTTAAATTCTATGTTAATATTTTCAAATCCAGTAAAATAGTATATTTGAATGTATCCCAAAACTGGATGATGGATCAGATGTGCTAATTAGATAATGCTGGATTATCAGTGACACTTTGAGGGGCCACATCCTATTCCCTGTGAATTATAAGATGAAAATAGTGGGACCTTCCTCGGTTAACTTTGCTGGCAGATGTGATCATGAAGAATTATGATTTGTCACTATATTTAGTCTGAATCTACAGTGCAGCAGCAACAGTACATTCTCGCACATTCCTATAAATTTATGCCTTTATATATGTCTACATATTGTGGGTTTTTTCTTCTTTTATGGTCTGGGGAAAGACAAAAGGAAGAAGAATGATAATACTTAGGAAGCTGTAATCTACCATTTAGTTTTATTAGGAATTATTACTTAAATTGTAATTTATAGTATTTATAATGGAAAAAAGTTGTTTACACAAGTATATCAAGTTTAAAATATATAATGAAGGCTGGGCACGGTGGCTCACGCCTGTAATCCCAGCATTTTGGGAGGCCAAGGCAGATGGATCACATAAGGTCAGAAGTTCAAGACCAGCCTAGCCAACATGGTGAAACCCCGTCTCTATTAAAAATGCAAAGATTAGCCAGGTGTGGTGGTGGGCACCTGTAGTCCCAACTACTCAGGAGGATGAGGCAGGAGAATCACTTGAACCCAGGAAGCGGAGGTTGTAGTGGGCTGAAATCTCACCACTGCACTCCAGCCTAGGTGACAGAGCGAGACTCCATCTCAAAAAAAATAAAAAATAAAATATATGATGAAGACTTGTTTTCATATAGAATATAACAAATATTGCATTTTATTTTTAAATAATGCAAACATTCTATCATATTTTTTTGTCCTATAAACCCAGGAGTTTCTTTTCTACGTGATTATCCTGTAGAAATATTATCTTTTCTACATGATTATCCTGTAGACATTGAGGCAGTCTATGATAGCGTCTTAACTTCTTTCCAGTATTACAGCTTTCATTAGCTGGCAACAACCAGAGCCAAATCCACAATTTGGATTTCAGATTCAGTAAGTGGTAAATCATTTGTAAGACCCAAGACACACAAAGCTGCAGCAGTGACAATATCCTCCCCAAGCATTTCAGAAGGATCACAAGCACACTGCCAGCATTTATTAATTGCTCTATAAAAAGACACACATGAAGGCATGAGCCCCAAAAGGTCTGACAATGTCAAAACGTCACTGGGATTACTGTTAACTGTCATTTAATTCTGAAGCAAAAGCTGTTCATGGAATTATAGAACAATTAATAAACCTCCAGGTCTCCTTCATATATTTAAAGAGTTTTTGTCCAAATTATGGATTTTCTTCCTCCTCTGACAGTTTGAATGCTGCATTGAATTAACCTATTCTGCATGTCTCTTTCCCATACGAATATTGTTGCCCAATAGTCCTGCCATTTACAATCCAGGATCTAGAGATCCTCTGTAGGTGTCTTTCACATCTGTGAAATGGGGGTAACACTCTTGAAAAAGAGTCTACCTGGCCACACTCCTGTAAAAACTAAAAACAGGTTTATTAATTTACTTTTTTTTTTTTTTTTTGAGCCAGGTGGTCTTATTATGTTGTCTAAGCTGGTCTCAAACTCTTGGCCTCAAGCGATCCTCCCATCTCAGCCTCCTACCTGGATTATAGGCAGGAGCCACAGCACCTGTCTTAATTTTTTTTAACCCTGTAGTATCCCCAAGAAAGTCAAGTACGTGAAAACCTCCCAAACAGATGATGAGTGATTATATTTTTAAGGATTCTTACTAGACAGCTATTAAATGGTATGTATCTAAAGATTATGTGAAGATATGATGACATGGGAAATGCTCTTAACGTATTATGAAATGAGAAAACCAGACTACCAAACTGTAAGAATGGAATGATGACAATTTTTAGAAACCACGGTGTGTGCACACGTAGATGGATGTGTGTGTGAATGTATGTGTGTATATATACATATATAGAATGGAGGGGATGCACCAACATGTTCATTAAAATGATCTCTGAACAGTGGGATTATTGGTGACTCTTCTTTTATTTACTTTTCTATAATTCCCAAATTTTCTACAATGAACACCTATTGTTTGTAATAAGTTAATTTTCAAAATATATTTTTAAAGAGTTCATTATAGGCTTCTTTTAAATAGCTACTCTGTACATTTAAAATATGATTTTTGGCCAGGCGTGGTGGCTCACACCTGTAATCCCAGCTCTTTGGGAGGCCGAGGCAGGTGGATCATCTGAGGTCAGGACTTCAAGACAAGCCTGGCCAACATGGTGAAACCCTGTCTCTACAAAAAATACAAAAATTAGCTGGGCATGATGGTGGGTGGCTGTAATCCCAGCTACTCGGGAGGCGGGGGTTGCAGTGAGCCAAGATGGCACCACTGCACTCCAGCCTGGGCGACAGAGCAAGTCTCTCTCTCTATATATATATATATCTCTCTCTCATATATATCATATATATGATTTTTATTATTACAACTAATATGCAAAGCTAGACATGTCTACATAAGTTATTGATTCATGTTGGAAACACCCCCACCAATCTAGAGATCTCAAAGCCAGTAATTTTCACTCTCTAAAAGACAACTGAGAACCAATAAATTAGCAAAAAAGGCATCTGTCAGAAAAATAACAAGTGTGGGTGAGGATTTGGAGAAATTGGAGACTTTGTGCACTGTTGGTGGGAGTATAAAACAGCGCAGCCACTACAGAAAACAGTATGGCCGCTCCAAAAAAAAAAAGTATAAATAGAATTACCATGTGATTCTGCAATTCCACTTCTGAGTGTATACCCAAAAGGAATGAAAGCAGGGTCTTAAAGAGATATCTGCACACTCATTTTCATAGCAGCATTATTCACAAAAGCTAAAACCCAAGTGTCCGTTGATGGATGAATGGACAAAGTAAATGTGGTCTATTAATACAATAGAATATTCTTCAGTCTTAACACAGAATACAGAATACAATGGAATATTCTTCAGTCTTAAAACAGAAGGAAATTCTGACATGTGCTACAATATGCATGTAGCATATTAGAACAGTATGTTAAATGAAATAAGCCAGTCACGAAAAGTCAAAAACTGTGTGATTCTATCTGCATGAGGTACATACAGTTGTCATATTCATAGAGACATAAAGCAGAATGGTGGTTGGCAGGGACTGTGGGGAGAAGAGAATAGAAAAGTGTTTAATGGGCATGGGGTTTCAGTTTTGCAAGATGAAAGTTCCAGAGATGGATGGTGGTGATGATTGCACAACAATGTGAACTGTCTTAATGCCTCTGAACTGTATAGTTAAAAATGGTCAAGATTGTCCAGGTGCGGTGGCTCATGACTGTAATCCCAGCACTTTGGGAGGCCAAGGCGGGTGGACCACTTGAGGTCAGGAGTTCGAGACCAGCCTGGTCAACATGGTGAAACCCTGTCTCTACTAAAAAAATACAAAAATTAGCTGGCTGTGGTAGCGTGCACCTGTAGTCCCAGCTACTTGGGAGGCTGAGGCAGGAGAATCACTTGAACCTGGGAGGTGGAGGTTGCAGTGAACCAAGATTGCAGAGATCATGCCACTGTACTCCAGCCCAGGAGGTACTCTGTCTCAAAAAAAAAAAAAAAAAAATCAAGGTGGTAAATTTTATGTTATGTGTATTTTGCCACAATTTAAAGAATGATAATTTTAAAAAGGTATTTGAATGGTTTTAAAAATCAATGTACAAGAGCTCAGCCTTGACATATTCATATGAGGACTTCTTGGGCTATTTATTTATTTGAGATAGAGTCACACTTTGTCACCCAGGCTGGAGCGCAGTGGCACGATCTCCGCTCACTGCTACCTCCACCTCCCAGGTTCAAGCGATTCTCCTGCCTCAGCCTCCCGAGTAGCTGGGATTACAAGCACCTGCCACCATGCCCGGCTAATTTTTGTATTTTTAGTAGAGACGGGGTTTCACCATGTTGGCCAGGCTGGTCTTGAACTCCTGACCTCAGGTGATCCACTCGCCTTAGCCTCCCAAAGAGCTGGGATTACAGGTGTGAGCCACCGTTCCCGGCCTTCTTGGGCTATTTATTAGTGTTATTTCTAATCAATTCTGAGAAGTTTGACACTGGCTCCCTGGCCCTATACAATTAAAGACAGTAAAATAGAGAAAAAGGCCTCAAGAGATAGCGATGGGTGCAACAGCAGAGCGAGCCTGAGCTGACAAACAGGTGGTGGGGTGGGGTGGGTCGGAGAGGCGGGCAGATGAGGGTAGCCGAGGAGTCCCGCACACCTTAGAGGTCCTGAGCTGAAACAGCGAAAGAGCCTCAGCAACGAGGACCAAGAGCCTGCCACATCAGGGTCAGTGAAACGAATACATGTTTCAAAAACAAAAATGTTTTTAAAATTTGCAGCTTGAGTTCTTAAAGAAAGAAGTTGCTGTACCCGGAAGATTCACCAAAATTCATCAATACCGAGGAGTTTTTCTCCTCCCCAAGTGCTAGACAAAGGAGGTGTGATTTGTCCTTCGCTCGCAGCCGTTTGAGCCACCCCACACAGAGGCGAGCCTCGCAAGCGCCTCGGTTACAGCCCTTCCCGCAAGGCTTCATTCAGTGGCGCCGGGTCCGGGGGCGCTGCCTTCTCCCGAGCGGGTGCTTCGGCCCTCCAGACTCCGCCCAGGACTGATCCCCGCAGCAGCCCAGCCTCTCCGGAAGGCTGAAGGGGGCAGGCGCAGCCACAGCCGCGCTCCAAGGGTTGATTCCTCGGACTCTGCGGCCTTCCCGGGAGCCGCCGCCGGCCCTGGCTTAGGGAGAGAATTGATGGACACGTTGAAATCACATGTTGCACACGTTACTTGCCACTCCATCCGCTCATCGAAAGGGAATCCCCTGTTTCTCCTTTCTTTCCCTCTGGGTCACAGACCGTTTAATATGTGTAGCGAGTAGCATTTTAAGTGCTTGACGACCACTTAAGGCTGGTCCCAGGGCAATCACCAGAAACAGAGAGATACAACCCCATTTGGAGTTGGGTGACTTTCTTAGAGAAAGCAGTTTTGAAGGATTTGCGGGGGGTCGTGGAGCGGGGAGGTGGGAAATAACCAGCTTTGCGGCACAACAGGTAAATACCACCCTGATGGCTTGAGGGGAGAGAGGGCGCCAAAGTGGGCTTCCATAAGGCTCAGAAAGGCTTGGGGAAGTTCCAGTCAAACTAACAAGCAGTTGGTTCCACCTAGGATCCCTTAGGTCAAGCTGTGGAAAGCATCCCACTAGGGGAAGTTTCAGGAGTCGTTAGCCCCTTGGATCAGAGCAGTTTTGCCTTTGTTAGTTTTAAATTCTGAATACACTTGCCTTCGAAAAACCATAAACAGGCCGGGCGCAGTGGCTCACGCCTGTAATCCCAGCACTTTGGGAGGCCGATGCGGGCGGATCACGAGGTCAGGAAATCGAGAACATCCTGGCTAACACGGTGAAACCCCGTCTATACTAAAAATACAACAAATTAGCAGGGCGTGGTGGTGGCAGGTGCCTGTAGTCCCAGCTACTCGGGAGACGGAGGCAGGAGAATCGTGTGAACCCGGGAGGCGGAGCTTGCAGTGAGCCGAGATCGGGCCACTGCACTCCAGTCTGGGCTACAGAGCGAGACTCCATCTCAAAAAAGAAAAAAAGAAGAAAAGAAAAACCATAAACAAAACTTAAAAAAAAAAAGTTTCCGCTTCTAGAATGCAGGTAAAGGTTGAGGACATTTCAGTTGGAAGTTTGGGTTACATCCTATGCTCACTAGTTCCCAGGCAAGTCAACTGCTTGAGCCCTAGTTTCCAAGGATGAGAGGTGGAAATCATGCTATTTGTCTCACATGAGGTAACATGAAAACAGCTTGCAAGTTAGTAATACTTCACCCAGTCCATAGCGCTATTCAGCCTACCTCTGTCACTTCTCCCAGGATTAAAAACAACCAGCCTTGCTGGTCTCCAACTCCTGACCTCAAGTGATCCGCCTGCCTCAGCCTCCCAAAGTGCTGGGATTACAGGCAAGAGCCACCGCGCCCAGCCCCAATGCTGCCATAATCTTAGACTTGTCATCTAGCTCTTCTTAAATGTAGTTTCCTCACTTGTAAAATGTTTGTTAATACCTGCCTTATCCTCCCCATAGGTTTATTGTGAAAACCAAATGAAGCAACACTTAAGCTTTCGTGTTTAAATTGATGTAAAAATATTTATGTTGAATGTGTTAATGTACTGAAATTGTCAACATTTTTACTTACAAAATGTCTTACAGCGTAATTTGCCCAAGGCCTGATGTTATGAACTGCCTCCTTTTTTCTTTTTAATTCATGAAGAACTTGTAACATAATCCCATTTCAGTCAAATTGAAAACTCAGGTTTAAAACATTGCTGTTCAGAGGTAATGGGGGATTGGAACTTGCATTCCCTAATTGCTCATCTGGACAGGATTAAAATGGTCACACTATACTCTGGTTTCTCTTCAAATCATATAAATCTTTCACTTTAAAATGGTCACGCTGGCTTTATTATTTCTGTTAAAGGTTTTTCTGGTAGGCTTCAGTGGAATTTTATTAGTTAGAAATATTAACGTAATTCTTTTTTTTTTTTTTTTTTTTTTGAGACGGAGTCTCACTCTGTTGCCCAGGCTGGAGTGCCGTGGCCGGATCTCAGCTCACTGCAACCTCCGCCTCCCGGGTTCAAGCCATTCTCCTGCCTCAGCCTCCCGAGTAGCTGGGATTACAGGCATACGCCACCATGCCTGGCTAATTTTGTATTTTTAGTAGAGATGAGGTTTCTCCATGTTGGTCAGGCTGGTCTCGAACTCCTACCACAGCTGATCTGCCCGCCTCAGCCTCCCGAGTAGCTGGGATTACAGGCATACGCCACCATGCCTGGCTAAAATTGTATTTTTAGTAGAGACGAGGTTTCTCCATGTTGGTCAGGCTGGTCTCGAACTCCTACCACAGGTGATCTGCCCGCACTCCCAAAGTGCTAAGATTACAGGTGTGAGCCACTGTGTCCAGCCAGAAATATTAATGTAATTCTAAAGACACCTAAATCTCTCTCGTTATTTATTTATTTGTTTATTTATTTTGACAGTGTATCACTCTGTTGCTGAGGCTGGAGTGTGGTGATGCAATCGCCACCCATTGCAGCCTCAAGCAATCCTCCCACTTCAGCCTTTCGAGTAGCTGGTACTACAAGTACTCATGCTCAGCTATTTTTTTTTTTTTTTTTTTTTAAGATACAGGGTCTCACTATGTTGCCCAGGCTAATCTTGAACTCCTGGGCTCAAGCAACCTCTAGCCTCAGTCTCCCAAAGTGCTGGGAATACAGACGTAAGCCACCGTGTCTGGCCCTGAATCTCTTTAAACCATGGGTTCTAAACATGGGGGTAAAGGATACCTATGATAAACTGCTGCTGGTAGAACTTTTCTGGCAGATCTTGCTGCTGCCTACCTGGCTTCTCAGGGGAGCGGAGCCTGAATCGAGCATGGTCCTCTCTGCCTCACTCTGCATAGCATAGACATGTGGTTGCGCACACTGCCTCCTCTTTCTCTCCTCACCCACCTCACCTCCAACCCGCCACCTACTCCGACTCCCCAGTTGTGTCCAGCTCTGTCTAGTGATCTGGAGATGGGAGACATCAGAAAATGAAAAGGTATAGAAAGTAACATCTTAGGTGGAAACAACCTGTGTCTATTAATGGATTAACGGATAAACACAATGTGATCTACACATGCAATGGAATATTCTTCAGTCTTAAAAAGGAATTAAATTCTGACACACGTTACAACACAGATGAACTGTGAAGACACTATGCTAAGTGAAATCAGCCAGATACAAAAGAACAATATTGCATGATTCCACTTTCCACTTATATGAGGTACCTAGAATAGTCAAATTCATAGAGACAGAAAGTAGAGTGATTTTTGCTAGAGAGGGGGATGGGAAGTTACTATCTAAGGAGTACAGTTGCAGTTTTCGCAAGATGAATGGTAGTGATGGTTGCATGACAATATGAATAAACTTAATGCCACTGAATTGTACACTTAAAAATGGGTAATATGGTAAATTTTATGTTAGGTATATTTCACCATAGTTTTTTTTAACGTAACATCTCCTAACAGAAAATTTAAGGACACCTAGTGACGTGCCTTTTTTCTCCCACCAAAAGATCAAACTCAGGACCAGTTCAAGTTCCCTGATCAAAGTGTTAGAAATCAAAGTTAAGTGCCTATTACTTCTCTAGAATATCTTGCTTTGTTCCACTTATTATAGGACTGGCTTAGCCAGTAAATTATATCTTTATTTCTCATTCACCAATCAGCAGGAATTATAAGTGGATAAGTAGGATTTAGGCATATACTGAAAGTATAATTGCGCTGGTAACCTAAACTCTAGCAAATACTCTTAGCAATACAGGAAACCGCTAGCTACTTTTCCCTGTAAAATGTTTTCAGAAATCTCAGGTGTCTTTGTACCCTTTCAAAAAATTAAGATAGTATTGTGGTACTTTACTACCTGCTCATTTATAAATTCATTTGTATTAAAGGCAAATAATGTTGATGGAACCCCCAAAATTCAGTACTTTAAAGGCCTGAATACACTGGGCTGTATAACAAGGAATGCAGACGAATACTTGATTTAATTATAATGTTTGGTCCAATACTCCTAGCCTGGTTTAAAGGAGAGATTGCCTTTTTCAGTGGAATGACTTCTTTAACAATGAGCCATTCATTCTCTTGTGATAGCACCAGAAGGAGAGAATTATTGGTTCTTTAAAATCTCTTTTTAAAGCAAGAAATTAACCTTTTGGAGTGAGAAGGGCTAGAAACAGGTAAGGGTTAGGAAATCGGATCTAGGCCACCTGGGACTTGGAAGCCAGTTCCCAAACTCAAATTATCTGAATTCTAAACTAGGGACCCTATTCCTGTGTTTCACTGTTGTTGTTGTTTTCTCACTCTGTCACCCAGACAGGCATGATCATGACTCATTGCAGCCTTGACCTCCTGGGCTCAAGCAATCCTCCCACCTCAGCCTCCAAAAGCACTAGGATTACAGGCGTATACAATTGCACCCAGCCCTATTCCTGTTTTTAATGTAAATAAACCTCTATCACACTGAACACAACTGACACTCCTGAACACTTTAGCTGGTCTCCCCAGCAGAAGAAGCAAAAGCTAAGGGGGCCAAGTGACCTTCTGCCCCTCTGTCTCGAAGCCATGGTGGGGACAGGCGTGGAGGTGATGAAAGAAGGAGAACACTTTCTCATCCTCTTCAGAGGACCGTTGTTCCTCCAGAATTGTCTACATAGCATCCTTCATCTGAACTGAAGACTCCTCAGAGTAAAACGTCTGTATTTTACACATGAGAACAGAAACCATCTCCCTCCATTCCCACCCATACAGTTTGGACATGAGGACCGAAACCTCATGCTATCTACATTAACCCAATTTTTTTTTTTTTTTTTTTTTGAGACGGAGTTTCACTCTTGTTGCCCAGGCTGGAGTGCAGTGGCACGATCTCGGCTCACTGCAACCTCCGCCTCCCAGGTTCAAGCAATTCTCCTGCCTCAGCCTCCCTAGTAGCTGGGATTATAGGCATGTGCCACCACGCCCAGCTAATTTTGTATTTTTAGTAGACAAGGGGTTTCTCCATGTTGGTCAGGCTGGTCTTGAACTCCCGACCTCAGGTGATCCACTCACCTCGGACTCCCAAAGTGCTGGGATTACAGGCGTGAGCCACTGTCCGGCCCAACTTTATGATTAAATTGTGTTTATCAGAATTGCTTTTCTATTTTAGGAGATTTCCCGGGCAAATAACTTTATTGTTCATTACAGAAACTTCCAACTGTTTTCATAGAAAGCATCAACAGTTTATGTCCTAAGATTCTTTGAAACCTTGTCTCAAAATCCTCAGCCAACTATTGCCACCAACACTAAACCATCCTTTCAAAAAATTAAGAATTGGGTAATTCTTACCCAATCCTACCAAAGCCACATCGAAAGACCTGCTCTAAACCAAATTTCAAATTCTCGACAAATTCCAACCTTATCTTTTCCCCTCCAAGACCCTATCAAAGCTCTATGGACAAGGTGTTCTCCCTAACCACAGTAAGCAATGAACTCAGCTATGTCTTATCAACAGGCTGTGCTGGTGATATTTGCAGATCCAGCATTCGACATCCTAATATGCATAGTACATTAGAAGGTTAATTGATAATCATTGCTGGCACTTCAATAGATGAAAAATAGAATATTTAACATAGTATTATAGGGCTTTACAATTTACAGAAGGCTTTCCCATGGGTGATTTCACTGGGCTCATTTACAGTGCACTGTGAGAGGTGAGTGGGGTAAATATTAGTATCATGACCAAGTCACACATGAGAACACAGCCCAAAGACGGGACGTGATTTATCTGAGGCTGAATGGATCAATTAAAAGGCAGGGTAGAATCTTTATTCTAGGTCTCCCGATTTTAAATATTGACTATTAACCTACAGAAGTCCTAATGATAATATTTAGTATTTACATTAAGAGATTAAGCATTTTCTTAAATCTTAAAGAGCCAAAGTGTATTCATTTGCTAGGGCTTCTGAACAAAGTCCCACAAACAGAGTGACTTTGTGGCACCAAGGGGTTAATTTGATCTGGTCTGCCTGCCCTGCTTGCTTTTGCTCACTAGTTTTTTCTTTTTTCCTTTTTCCATGAAGTAGAAGGCCGTGGTAGTTGAAGGTCTTGCCACTGAACTCTGAAACTTAACCTTCACTGGCCACTTTATATATAACATTCATACATTACTATGGTAATGGCTGCTTCGGTTGTTTTTCAGGAACTTGGGCCAGCTCCTATTCAGTTCAAACTAGTTGAGACCACCAACTGACGCTTCCACCCACCTCAGCCTCCCAAAGTGCTGGGATTGCAGGCGTGAGCCACCACACCCGGCCAGTCCTCTCCTCATTCTAACTTGCTCTCTGTGCCAAAACTGTCTCTTGTCCTCATCTAAAACCTCATTTTTCCTCCTCATCACAAATTCCTCATGCCTCCAAATAGAGCTGTTTTATTTTGAGGAGTCTTCAATTCAGATTGAAGGATGCAGGCACTGGGCCCGCACAAGTGCCCGAGAAGTGGCCTTTTGATATTGGAGGGCCCAAAACTCCACCCTCCTGATCATGCTAACAGCACCATTTTCTGTGCATATGTCCTATAAAATGCCACAAACCCCAACTATGCTTGTACAGCATGAACCCATATCTTCATTTTTCTCCACCGCCAATCACCTCCCCCTGCACCTTAGACCACCCCACTCCCTAACCCATCAATATCCCTAAGCTTTATCTTCGGGGAGGCAGATCTGAGAACTGTTCTCCCACCTCCTTGCTTGGCAGCCTCACAAATCTTTTCTCTTTTGCAAAACCCGTGTCACAGTGATTGATTTACTGTGCACAGGCAGAATGGACCTGGACCTGGCTGGTGACATTAGAAGAACCAAAATTTGTTGTCTCACAGTTCTGGAGACAAGAAGTCCAAGATGAGGGTGTTGGCAGGGTTGGGTCTTTCTGAGGGCTGAGAAGGAGAATCTGTTCCAGGTCTCTCTTCTCACTTCTGGTGGTTTGCTGGTTTGCTGGCCATCTTTGGTGCTCTTTGGCTTCTGTTGCATCACCCAGTCTCTGCCTCCATTGTCACATGGTATTCTGCTTGTGCGTGTGTCTGTGTTCCCCCAATATTTTTTTTTTTTGAGACTACGTCTCCCTCTGTCACCCAGGTTGGAGTGCAGTGGCACAACGATAGCTCTCTGGAGCCTTGACCTCCCAGACTCAAGTGATCCTCCTGCATCAGCCTCTTGAATAGCCGGGACTACAGGCATGCATCACTATACATGGCTAATTTCTTATTTTTTTTTTATAAGCAGGGTCTCATTTTGTTGCCCAGGGTGGTCTCAAACTCTTAGGCTCAAGCGATGCTCCTGCCTCCACCTTTCAAAGTGCTGGGATGATACGCATGAGCCACTGCACTCAGCCACATTTCCCCTTTATGTAAAGACACCAGTTATATTGGATTCAGGGCCCAGCCTACACTAGTATGACCTCATCATACTTTAACTAATTACATCTGCAATGACCCTATTTTCAGAGCCCAGATGCTAAGCATTACACGATGACCCTATTTTCAAATAAGGAAATCTAAGGTACTGGGCTTAGGACTTCAACATGTGAGCTGGAGTAGGGGGGGAACACGCAATTCAACCCACAGCACAAAGATAATGAAAGTTTGGTCCACCTCTGCAAGCCCAGCAGTTCATAATTGATCCTTGTATTCCAGTAAATCCTTGGGACTAGGGATGGCTTTTAAGACAGGGAAATTTGCTTTAGTGCAGTAATGCTTATTACCTTAGGCAGATAGATTTCCTGGGCTGCTATGTGGCTAATTTTATTTTATTCTCACTAATAAGTAATCATGAATACTTCATGAATTATTGAGCAAAATGCTTGTCTGAAAGCCACTGTTTGTATTCAGTTTAAAGAATAAGTCCATTTGAACTGAATTTTGAGTGATAGCAGTAAATAAATTGTGTCCACTGGTGGCTCATACCTATAATCCCAGCACTTTGGGAGGCTGAGGCAGGAGGATCACTTGAGGTCAGGAGTTCTATACCAGCCTGGGTAATATAGCAAGATCCCATCTCTACAAAAAATATAAAAATTAGCTGGGTATGGCAGCACACACCTGTAGTCCCAGCTATTCAGGAAGCCAAAGTGGGAGGATCACTTGAGCTCAAGAGGTCAAGGCTGCAATGAGCTGAGATCGCACCATTGCACTCCAGCCTGGGTAACAGAACAAGACCCTGTCTCAAAAAAAAAAATTGTGTCCACAAAATAACTTGGTCCAGTCTGGTGCATGCTACATGCTACACTCCTACTGGTAAAGATGGGTTTGTGTAAAAATATAGCTTGAAGAAAATGATCTGTTTTAGTCTACAAAAGTAGATGGGGAACATGGTCTGTTACTAACTTGGGTGAATTTATTCTGAAACCTTTTCTGCTTTAACATTCAAAGGTTGATCCCAGGAGAAAACATTCTACTCCTCGACATGGGTCTTGCCTGATTCATTTACCAACTATAACAGTAAGTACTGATCCATTTAGTCAACGCTTTAAAAAAACCAGTGACGACAGCCTAGACGGGCTGTTCTTTTTCTTCCTCTCCTTTTTAGTCCTTTTTGTTGATTTTGATGGAAATCTCTATTTTGAGGGAAAGAAATATATTTGCTTACCGTACTCAGATGTTTTTTGAGCCAGTGCATTAGATGTTTTTATGGTTATATCAATTTTGGTTTTATATAATATTGAATATATTTAAGTATTACATAAATGTATATATACACACGAAATCTATCTGTAAATTATAAACTAATAATAGAATAAACATATGGGAAAACCACTTTCAACAACTTAAGAATCAGAATATAACTCTCATAGCTATGTTCTATATTCTATGTTCAAACAGAACCAGTAACTTTCTTCTTTCCTCCAGGGGTAATCACTCTCCTAAATTTGTGACTTCTTTGCCTTTAAAAAGTTTTCTTTATTTTTTTTAATCGACATATCATAGTTGTACATATTTTTGGAGTAAATGTGGTATAAAAAAGTTGGCCGGGCACAGGGACTAATGCCTGTAATACCAGCACTTTGGGAGGCTGAGGCGGGCGGATCACCTGAGGTCAAGAGTTCGAAGCCAGCCTGGCCAACATGGTGAAACCCCATCTCTATTAAAAATACAAAAAAATTAGCTGGGTGTGGTGGCAGGTGCCTGTAATTCCAGCTACTCAGGAGGCTGAGGCAGGAGAATCGCTTGTACCTGGGAGGCGGAGGTTGCAGTGAGCTGAGACCGCACCATTGTACTCCAGCCTGAGCAACAAGAGCAGAACTCTGTCTCAAAAAAAAAAGTTTTGCCACATATGGATTTATGTTGTTTTGTTTTGTTTTGCTGATTGGGGGTTTTATAAAAATAACATACTATTTTAGTCTTCTGTGACCAGCTCTTTTCTCTCAACATTGTGCTTCTGGGATTCACTCACATTGTTGCATGTAGCAATAGTTCATTCCTTTTCATTATTGTGTAATAGACAATTGTGTCAATGTTCCACAATTTATTTATCCATATTCCTGGCAATGGACATTTGAGTTGTCTGCAGTTTTCTGGTCTTGTGAATAATGAACATTCTACATTTCTCCAGGTACATGTGTCAAAGAGTTTACATTATAGGGCATTGGTTTCTAGACTTTAAAAAATTGTAATGTGTTTTATACACATATATTTTACAAGTACCATAAATACTTTACATCACAAGTTGTACACACCTGGTGCACATGTATGTGAAACCAACAATTTATGAAACAAAACTTACTCTTTTTTTTTTTTCACTCTAGCACTCAGGTTGGAGCGCAGTGGTGCAATCACAAGGCTCACAGCAGCCTCCACCTCCCAGACTTAAGTGATCCTCCCATCTCAACTTCCCAAGTAGCTGGAACTACAGGCATGCACCACCATGCCCAGCTAATTTTTGTATTTTTTGTAGAGACAAGGTTTCACCACATTGCCCAGGCTGATAAAATTTACTCTTACTATACTAAGTTTTTCCACTCTATTGAATTTTATTTTGTTTGTTTAAAAAAATTAAGTTGGTTGAGGCCAGAAGCAGTAGTTCACATCTATAATCCTAGTGCTTTGAGAGGCCGAGGCAGGAGGATCACTTGAGGCCAGATGTTCAAGACCAGCCTGGGTAACATAGTGAGACCCCATCTCCACAAAAATAAAAAAAGTTAGCTAGGCTCAGCTTAATGATGTGTGCCTGTAGTTCCAGCTACTCAGGAGGCTGAGGTATGAGGATTGCTTGAGCCCAGGAGTTGGAAGCTGCAGTGAGCTATGATTGCACCACTGTACTCCAGTCCGGGTGATAGAGCAAGACCCTGTTTCTGAAAAGAAAGAAAAAAAAAAAGGTTGTTTGGACCACCCAATTGTAGATGTTTGAAGAAATCCAGATCCGGAATACTATACCCAACAGTGAAACTGCTAGCTCCTGGTTATATGCATGTTTGCCTTTACAACAAAATGACACATCATTTATACCAAACTGTTTATAACAATTTACATGCCCATTAGGAATGTGAAATAATTCCTGTAGTTTCACACCCTCTCCCACACTTGGTAACATCAGTGTTCTTAATTTTTGCTAATCTGGTAGATGTAAAAGAATATCTCACTGCATCTGCATTTGCAATTACCTGAGGAATAATTAGCTGGGAGATTTTTTTTTTTTTCCCTGTTTGAAACAGGTCTCACTCTGTCACCCAGCTGGAGTGCAGTGGCTCACTCAGCCTTGACTTCCTTCTCAGCTCACTGCAACCTTGACTTCCTGAGCCCAAGAGATCCTCCTACTTCAGCTTCCCCAGTAGCTGGGACTACAGGTGCATGCCACTGCACCTGGCTATTTTTAAAAATTCTTTATAGAGACAGGGTCTTGCTGTGTTTCTCGGCTGGGGTCAAACTCCTGGCCTCAAGCAATCCTCTGGTCTTGACCTCTCAAAGCGCTGGGATTATAGGTGTGAGCCACTATGCCCAGCCAGCTTGAATATCTTTTGGATCTACTCACCCCCTTTGTGAAATGCCTATTCATGTTTTTTGCTCATTTTTTCTGTTTGAATTTTTTTTTTTTTTTTTTTGTCTTGCCATTCAGTGCATACATGAGAGGTTCTATCTTGGCTTACGGCAACCTATGCCTCCCAGGTTCAAGCGATTCTCCTGCCTCAGCCTCCTGAGTAGCTGGGATTACAGACACCCACCACCACAACTGACTAATTTTTGTATTTTTAGTAGAGACCGGGTTTCACCACGTTGGCCAGGCTGGTCTCAATCTCCTGACCTCAAGTTATCCGCCCACCTCTGCCTTTCAAAGTGCTGGGATTATAGGCATGAGCCACCGTGCCTGGCTTTGTTGGAATTTTTACAAGGCACCTGTTGGAGAATTTGCATCACATTCTGTGGCATTTTGTGTATTTAATCCAGGCTTAAATTGGAAGATTATTCCTTTGGGGAAGGATTAGGAGTCAAGAAACTTGATTTGGTCTGACAGGGTGTAGGAGGAAAACTATGGCTGCGTTTTTTGTTTTAGCCTTGTATTTCCTCTTGCCAGGAATCAAGCTGTGTCAGGAATACTCCCCTCTCTTAGCTAGGCCTGGCACCTCTTTTTTTCTCTTTTTTGAGGGTATAATAGCTGCTGAAGACAGTAGCAAGGAGGGTGTCAACCATTCTTCACTGTTGCTGCTTCAATATGGACAGCAGCCCCACTCCCCATTTCCTGCCTCGTCTCTCTTTGACCTCAACTGAGTATCTTACTCCTTTGCCCGTCTAGCACTGGGATTATGGGCTCCTGAATGCTCCAGAGCTCCTTTTAATGTCATTCATAATTAAATCTTGAGCTACAGTTCTTGGTCTTTTGGTTCACACACTTCATTCTTCCTGCATATTTCACTATAAGTAGAGAGAAAAATGCTGGTCACTGGGTGCTGGTGGTAGCCACGCTCTGACCAGGGAGTCCCTGTTCATGCCTTTTGTCCAGGTCCCTGCAGTTCTGTTCTGTAGTTGTCTCTGGGCCAGGGTGGGCCTTTTCCCACCAGTGCTTTTGGTAGCAACGCATTCCATGCAATTGCTTCATAAAGCAGATGATATTTTTCCAGGGTAGTCGTGTTATAATTAGGGTTTGTGTTATTAACTAAATCAATCATAATATAAAGCCAATCCAATATCATAAAAATAAAAATCAAGTGACACACAAACCTCTGTAATAATTATGACCCACATTGGGAGTACAGTTCATATCTGACACTGGTATGATCTGGAGCATTATTTCATCATTGTAGCGTTCATAGTGGCCCTAGTTTTGCTTTGATGACATCATCCTTGGTGTTAGCACTGGGCCCTACTTCCCATATCTCAAATTGGGTTCATTGGAACCCAACTCTTCTGGAGGAAAACTTTTGAGTTGACATCCAGTCCCTCAGTGTCATTCCGTAAGACACCAAGACAATGAAAGCAAGGAGGATACATGGGTGGCCAGAGCCTTGGGCCCTCTCTGTTTCAACCAGAGCAGTCTTTAAAAATATACACACACGTGCGCGCACACACACACACACACACAAACACAGAGAATCCCATGTAATAGTTCATTTTTATAAATGCACCTTCAGTTTAGAAAGTGTGAACATCCCTGGAGCAGCTCATCTTGAGGCCAAGGTCTTTAAAATAGCTGGGGCTGTAGCTGAAGAGGAAAAGCAGCTGATGTTTGCTGATGGTTTGTCTTCCTTCAAATAGACATACAGTTTCTGAAAATTAGATCGTTTTTTCTTTCCTGCTCCCACGACATTTTTGATGCCTGGTCAAGGGTCCATACAAGGCTCTACCCTGTCCCAGTTGGTAGAGTCTTCTGGTTCCTTACTGTGGCTGACTTTGGGCTGTCTCCCAAAATCTATGTTCCCTTCTTCCATAATAATAGAGTTTCAGCCCACACATCACTGCCCAGCCAGAAGCTTCATTTTCCAGCCTCCCTTATGGTTCAAGGTGACTATGTTCTCACCAATGGGCAGCACAGGGGATGTGCATAATTCCCACATCATTTGCTTAAAAGAAAATTGCTTACCTAGGAGCCCAGGAGCTGTGGCTCATGCCTATAATCCCAGCACTTTGGAAGGCCGAGGCAGACAGATCACCTGAGATCAGGAGTTCAAGACCAGCCTAACCAACATGGCGAAACCCTGTCTCTACTAAAAATATGAAAATTAGTCAGGCATGATGGGCAGCCTGTAATCCCAGCTACTTGGGAGGCCAAGGCATGAGAATCGCTTGAACCTGGGAGGTTGAGGTTGCAGTGAGCCAAGATCGTGCCACCGCACTCTAGCCTGGGCAACAGAGTAGGACTCCATCTCAAAAAACAAAAAAACAAAAAAGAGAAGAAAAAGAAAAAAAGAAAACTGCTTATTTAGGACTCTTCTTTCACTTTTCCATCTTCCCACAAGTTGAGCATTGACATGGTGCTTATGCTGCACACACACACCTTTACCCCGCTGCCGTGCAGACAAGGACAACCCTGGAGGATGGTGGGGAAACAAGACAGAAAAGGCTGAGTCCTGAAGGCTGTGCGAAGCTCAGGTGCCCCACGCAGCTGGAACAGCTCGCCTCCAGATTGTAATAAGGTTCTGTAGTCATTTGCCACATAAGTGGTCTGCAACCCTAGTTTCTAATGGAATTAGCAAGTCCAAGAACTTTAGAACTGAGAGAAATCTCAGGGTCATTGAAATGAGTTCTAGAATTTGCATCCTTTTTGGGTTGATAAGCTACTTTTGGATTTCTGAGGTCTTGAGATCATTGAGATTTGGGGTTTGACGTAGAAACATGTTTTACCCACAGCCTGGGAAGGCAGAGGGCTGCTAAGAGTACCTCCCTCCCTGCCTGGATGTGTAGCTGACTGCACGGGGTATAGGAAGGGGAGCAGGAGGGGCCCAGGCCAGGCTTGGCTTGCAGCAACACCACTAGCTTTGGTCCTCTGGCAAGCATTTGGGACCTTTGGAGACTCCTATCCTGGTCCAACCTTCTCTGTTTATAGAGAAAGAAATTGAGCCCAAGTTTCGTGTCAAAGGTCACATGGTGATTTAATGGCAAAATTGGGACTAGAACCCAGGTATCCTGACTATCTGAAGCTATGATAGCATGCTACTTTTGCAGTTGTCCTGACTGGCCCCAGATGTTCCCCACTGCTTTCAAGACAGCTAGGCTGATGCTTCTGGGCCCCAGCCCTGAAGTATAAGCTATATCAACAAGCCACGACAAAATGTTTGATCACATTTTGTAATCTTTCTGGAGTTTCTTCCCTAGAGCCTTGCCCTTAGCTGGGTGGCCCCCTTCTCCATCTTTTGGCACTCTCTGCATTCCCTCCCTTGACTTAGCAGACCCAGCTTTCTGATTGATCCTACTCCCTGGCCTCTTGCTTTTTATATATATATTTTTTCTTTTGAGACAGGGTCTCACTCTGTCATTCAGGCCAGGGTGTAGTGGAGCGATCACAGCTCACTGCAGCCTCAATCTGCCAGGCTCAAGCAATCCTCCCCACTTAGTTCCCTGAGTAGCTGGGACTACAGGTACACACCACCATGCCTGGCTAATGCTTAAAATTTTTTTGTAGAGACAGGGTCTCACTATGTTGCCCAGGCTGGCCTTGCACTCCTGTGCTCAAGCAATCCTCCTGCGTTGGCCTCCCAAAGTTCCACGCTTCTTTTCTCTCTTTCTCTTTTCTCAGTACAGCATAAAAATGGGGAGTGACCAGGGATCCCTCAGACGTCAGCCCGTAAGACACCAAGACAAATAGGGACAGATTACTGAAAAGTACAATCTAAAGAAGTCCAGGCCGGGCATGATGGCTCATGCCTGTAATACCAGCAGGATCACTGGGATCGCGATGGCTCATACCTGTAATCCCAGGTGGATCACTTGAGGTCGGGAGTTCGAGACCAGCCTGGCCAACATGGTGAAACCCCATCTCTACTAAAATACAAAAATTATCTGGGTGCGGTGGCAGACGTCTGTAATCCCAGCTACTCAGGAGGCTGAGGCAGGAAAATTACTTGAACCCGGGAAGTGGAGGTTTCAGTGAGCCAAGATTGCGCCACTGCACTCTAGCCTAGGCGACAGAGTGAGACTCTATCTCAAAAAATAAAATAAAATAAAATAAAATAGAAGCCCAGGGACAAATGAACCCACCTCCACCGTAGACACTGGGAGCCACATTCTCAAAATGAGTAACTACAGGGAAAAGACAGAATTCTCACAAGAGGGCATAACCTCCGCTCTTCATACATTTCTCCTGTAACACCTTTCTGATTGAAAAGAAAAAAGAAAGCTGTGCTTGACTTTCGCTCTACTGCTTTTTAAGATCAAGCAGGAATCTTATATTCTTTCATTGCCTTCTACATTTCTTTTCCTTCTTCCCTGTCCTCTTTCTTTTTAAATTCAGATCATTTAACAGACAAGGGTCATAGCTAAAAATAAATCTTCATTGTACTGAGCTACCTATGATGTCATTTACTGTATTCTTAGGTCTCCAGAGTCAACACTCCAGGCATGTAGAAACACACAGGAGAATAAAACCTCAGTTCCCAGGCAACTTCCAGAAGCTGTTGTATTGCTGTGGCCTGAGGCCTTGACTTTCCCAGGGGATAGGTATCCATATAGTTTGTGCCCTTCCAGATCACCTTTCATTCAGAGGTCTTACCTGGATTGGTAGCCAAGCATTGATACTCACACCTCCCCAAAGAGGTAAATTTTAGTAGGAAACTGAAGGAAACTGAGGCCCAACAAAATGAGGTGACTAGGCTGAGTGACTGGGGAAGTTTCCAGCCAAGTCAGATATAAAATTTGTACTGTGAAAAACTTTTATCTGTTTTTTGGTAAATACTGCCAAAAAACAGTATTGCCATGATCACTGCCATGATTACTCCATGCAGTGGTTTAAACTTGTAGGGGAAATAAATTCTGTGGTATCAACTCAGAACAGAACATATTGGGAATGCATAATAGAAAAACCGTACTCTCACTCAGCTTCATAACTCCAGCAAATTTGTGGATTAGGGTTAACCAAGTCTGGAATTCCAGAACTCAAGTTACCCAAGTGTGGCAGGCCAGGGGAATTTCTACTGGCTGGATGGGAAATCTTCAAAGTCAGCATTTATTTTCATCTGCACTCAATATTTTGGCCCAATATGTAAGTAACTTGCTTTCCATTCTTGTGTTGATAAGGAGCCTAAAAGCCTGGAACAGAGAAAGGAAAAGGTCACATTAGACCACTTTGGTCTAAATGTGATCATCAGTCGTGGAAAATGCTGACTATGACTATTCCCAATCAGCTTCTCATGCTTAGCACTAAGAGACACTGGACACCTTGGGCTGCAATGACTGCATTGTGTGTTTGTCACTTTACCATAAGCTGCATGAGTCCCCAGCTGGCTGTGTCAAAATGCTCCATCTTCCCAACAGCCACGTGTCCCTTGAAGGCAGGAACTCTTTTACATTTCTTCTGCAGCTCTCATGGTGCACCATGTTGCTTATTCTTTTTTTTTTTAATTTTTTAAAAATTCTTTTTAAATTTATTTATTTTTAGAGATGGGGTCCTGCTATATTGCCCAGGCTGGTCTCGAACTCCTGGCCTCAAGACATCTTCCCACCTTGGCTTCCCAAAGTGTTGTACAGGCGTGCGACACCATGCCCAGCCCATGTTGTTGTTCTCTCTGTCAGGACCCAACCAGGGAAGCAGAACCATGTGTAAGTTTTGAAGGATATATTAGGCGATGGTGGGAGAAGCTGAGGAAGGGTGCATGACAAGGAGTTAAAGGATCAGTCACAAGCCAGCCTTCCTGAAGCACTGGTGTGGATGGAACAAAGTTTGCCAAGGAATATAGGTAGCTAGGCACATCCAGTTGCTGAAGTGGGACAGTGAAAGTAGAGCTGGTAGAAAAGTCTATGTTTCTGATGGTGAGCCTGGCCCCACTAATGGTCTTAGGAAGAGTTGCTGGATGTGGAATGGGAAACTGAACAAGCTGGAACCCACCAGCACCCCTGCACCTACCAGCCGTAGCATCAAACCACAATGACCTTCAGAGAGTAGTGGCTGTTGCTTTACTTCCACCTTTCTAATCTTGCACAAATTTCTCTTTTGACCAGCTCTCACCCAGAGGCATACAAAGAAAGGAACTTGAGAAAATCATTCCAGTTAAAGCAAGTCAACCCAGCACAGTCCAAAATCCGTGCAGGTATGTAGTAGTTGCTCAGAGCTCATTCAGTTTCCAGCATTGTGAGAAAAGTCCTGATCTCAAGTCAGGATATCTAGGACTTCTGGTCATAGTTCTACCTCTAAAAATGTGTCTTGGGCTAAAATGTTAACCTCTCTGACCCTCAGGTCCTTAGGGAAAGAAAACGATGACTCATCAACTCTTAGAGGGTGCATACAGAAGTGGAGGAGTTAAAATGTTAGCAATGAAACTGTCAAACAGTACGAGTGGGGAGAAAAAAACAAACTTCCATCCAGAGGTTCTAAAAGATGCTAGATTCTGTAATGTTATTGTCTCTGATTTTCCTACTGTGTGTGTAAAGAATGTTTATTTACAGCTGAGTCTCCCTGCTAAAGCATGGGTTTGAAAATGAGAAATTCTAGGCTGGGTGTGGTGGCTTACACCTATAATCCCGGCACTTTGGGAGGCTGAGGTGGGTGGCTCATCTGAGGTCAGGAATTTGAGACCAGCCTGGCCAACATGGTGAAACCCCATCTCTACTAAAAAAATACAAAATTAGCCGGGCGTGGTGGTGGGCACCTGTAATCCCAGCTACTCAGGAGGCTGAGGCAGGAGAATCGCTTGAACCCAGGAGGTGGAGGTTGCAGTGAGCCGAGATTACATCACTGCATTCCAGCTAGTCAACAAGAGTGACATTCCATCTCAAAAAAAAAAAAAAAAAGAAAAGAAAAGAAAATGAGAAATTCTAGTTATTTTTTCCTGTAACTATAATCTCGGTGTGCTATGAAATTTGGAACAAGTCATTAAACCATTTTTTGTCAACATTTACTTATATACAGAATGGGATTAATAATATTCTAACAATAGTAATTGACCATTAGCTAAGTCCTTTAAAGAAATGAAGTCTCCAACATTTGTTGCGTCAAGGCCCTGCAGAGCTGTATGAGCTTCAGCCGCCGCTGAGTTCTACTGGACTCCAGGGCTTGCCTCTGTTATCTCCAACAGATAAGATCATGCCAGAGCACATGAAGTCAGCACTCGCCCCATTTAACCTTAAGTCAACACTATAGGGTTTGCTTCCTTTTACCAAGTACCAGCATACATAGAAAAACAATCAGTTTCCTGGTTCCAGTCTGATCGGCTGCAAAGAACAAAGAAGGGCCCGCCTTACTTTATCTACTGGATAAAGGGAACAGGGAGCCAAAAAATGATGTAGGAGATGATGCCAGGCCAGGGTTGAGGAAACAGGACAGAACCCAGGAATTTGCTTTCTCCCTGGACCTACTGCTTTCTACAGAGGGTCAGAGAGTTCGGCCAGAAACCTCCTCCAAGACCAAGGTTATACGTGTGCCTCCTTAATTAGAAAAACAGGCCAGACACAGCAGCTCACACCTATAAGTCCAGTACTTTGGAAGGCCAAGGTATGAGGATCACTTGAGGCCAGAAATTCAAGACCTGCTTGGGTGACATAGTGAGACCTTATAACTACAAAAATAAAAATAAAAAAATTAAAAAAAATAGCCAGTATATTAGTTCATTTTCACGCTGCTGATAAAAGACATACCTGAGACTGGGCAATTTACAAAAGAAAGACGTTTAATTGGACTTACAGTTCCATGTGGCTAGGGAAGCCTAACAATCATGGCAGAAGGCAAGGAGAAGCAAGTCACATCTTACATGGATGGCAGCAGGCAAAGAAAGAACTTGTGAAGGAAAACTCCCCCTTATAATAACCATCAGATCTCGTGAGACTGACTCAGTATCATGAGAACAGCATGGGAAAGACCTGCCCCCATGATTCAATTACCTCCCAACGGGTCCCTCCCACAACACGTGCGAATTCAAGATGAGATTTGGGTGGGGACACAGCCGAACCATATCACCAGGTGTGGTGGCATGTGCCTGTAGTCCCAGCTACTTAGGAGGCTAAGGTTGGAAGATTGCTTGAGCCAAGGAGTTTGACGCTGTGGGGAGCCATGATCGTGTCACTGCACTCCAGCCTGGGTAACAGAGCGAGATCCCGTCTTAAAAAAGAAAGAAAAAAAAATGACTACCCCCAATAACTCTGAAGGACACAAACTTCAAGCACACACACACATACACACACACACACACTCTTCATGAATTTCACCACTTAGATCTGGAGGGTTAACTTCATGGCAAACATAGGGGTTACAAAAACAACACACCAAAATATTTCCCCCCAAGTTTTTCATTAACAACATGAGCCTTCCTAGGTCTGAGTACTTTAGTGTCTATCCTTAATAATTAATATCTGGGCATTAAAAGTTTCAGCTCTTTCTACCTAGCATCTGTAAGTGTCAACTAGAACCTACTAACAAATGTGAACATACAACATTTGAACATAAAGTAATATCTCTGGCCTTCAAAGGTGACAAAACTCAGAGTAGCATTTCTCATCCTAAGCTTCCAGCTGTTGGCCTGAGCATATTCACAAAGGTGAAGCCTCGTACTACACCATCCACATTCTCTCCCATGTCTCTGCAGGCCAGGAGCATGCTTCAGCAAGTTGGCTGATGGTCTGAAGAGTTACATAGAGTCAAGGATAAACATATTTTGTTTTTTTTAAAACCCAGCATAAAAATAGCAGTACAAATATTTCACAATAAAAATAATCATTTCTTTTATTAGCCCTTTATTAGTTTGCCCCCTTTCTTAACTGGAAGATTTTTAAGTGACTTACAGCATTTAGGTCCAATGTCATGTTTGTTATGTTTATATAGTAACCAAAAACTCTGGATAAATATTTATGTAGTTACAAAACTTTTAACGGGCCCCAAACTTGGAATAATCCAAAAGAAACACAACGCTCCATTTTGGGCAGTTGTAAATCCCCTGTTGTCAACATAACTCGGACACTGGAAAGGAGGGCGTAAGCCTGAATGGCTCCCATATGTTTGCCGCAAGTAGGCTTCGAGGGATAGGGGTGGAAGGGAGAAAGGAGGAAGGGGTTGCCATGGCTGGCCCACATCAAGTGTCCTGACAGTCTGGTAATGTGCAGCGCATTGTTTTGCACTTGTCAGCTGTTGCCCAGGGATGCCTGTGTGATAAATGAATAATGGGCTCCACAGGGCTCTCCTTACACTAAAAAATTCAGCATATGTGGTTCTGGCCAGTTTTCTATCCATCCTATCTTTTGGTCACTCTGGAAGTACATTTGTTCCCTGGGCCATAAAAAAGAATATTATAGCTTTTAAGAGAGAATTGAGGCCAACAATTCAGAGCATCAGTCTTTAGGGACATGACATAAAGAAATCATATGTGAAACCTAGATGCAAGATCATCTAGAAAAGTACCCAGGATCAATGGGTTGGGAGAGTGGAAATAAAGGAAAATAATTTAACAAAGATTGCTCCCTTGAATACGTAAAGACCCAAACTTACTTTTTTGTTTTATTTCTTTTTTGAGACAAGAGTCTCACTGTTACCCAGGTTGAGTGCGGTGGCACGATAATGATAGCCTCAAATTCCTGGGCTCAAGAGATCTTCCTGCCTCAGCTTCTAAAATAGCTGGGACTACAAGTGCATGCCACCAGGCCTAGGTAATTAAAAAAAAATTTTTTTTTAGAGGCAGGGTCCCAATAGGTGCTTGGGCTGCTCTTGAACTCCTGAGCTCAAGTGATCCCCCCATCTTGGCCTCCCAAAGCACTGGGATTATAACCCTGAACCACTGCACCTATCTGGCTCAAACTGGCTCATTTTTAACTGGTAATCATTTGAGAAATTTTATGAGAGAGAGAGAGAGAAAGCAGAGGACGCTCCTAGACCTGTACATACAACAAGTTGGCTGTGGAGTCACAGTAATTTGGGGCCAGTACTCTATAAAATAGTAATAATAACTGTACTACCTCATAAGGTTGTTGTGAGACATATCTACAGCAATACAGAAGTTGCTTAGCACAATGTCAGGCACAGAGTAAGTAGTAATCAATGCTAGCTAGTATTATTCTTCCTCAACTCTTCAGACCCTCACTGCAGGGAAAGAGTTAATTTTAGCCATATTTAGCTGGAACGACTAGAAAAATTGAGCAGAAAATCTTTCCAAAAAGTTTTGACTTGGAGAAAGGAGGTTTATGGTTCTGTTCCCTGAAAGCTATGGCCTAGCAGGGGACAGTCTCTGCCCAGCAGGAGAGAAACCCTACCCTCACTGAGGCTAACTTAGCAGAATGCTGGTCTCTTAAGAACGGAGGCTGGGAGGGCCTTTTGGTCTTTGGATGGTTCAAAGCATTTCTCAAAGCTTTGCTAGTGGGGCAAGAAATACTCAGTAAAACCTGAAATAGTCCCTGCCAGGGCCGACAGCCAACAGCTGTGGGAACGGCAGCTGCTGTGACCCACGTCACTGCACCTGACCCAGGCATGGGGATCCCTGACAAGTGGTCATGAGAGTCTCACATTTTTAATCTGTCTGGAAGCCAATGAGAAGTGTAAGGAAGCCAGATTCTGATCCCAAACAGTGGCATCCAATCAATGTGCGTAAATTTCTCATCGTGATCCCTTCCTCCCTACCATGGAGTGGAGAGAAAGGGAGAATTCCCACACTTTGGCAATATGAAAGGACTATTCTGTAATCCTATTTTCAGGACAGTTTTCCTTCCTTTTAAAAATTCAGGTTGGTAACTCACGCCTGTAATCCCAGGACTTTGGGAGGCCGAGGTGGGCAGATCACGAGGTCAGGAGATCAAAACCATACTGGCTAACACTGTGAAACTCCGTCTGTACTAAAAAATACAAAAAAATTAGCTGGGCGTGGTGGTGAACGCCTGTAGTCCCAGCTACTCGGGAGGCTGAGGCAGAAGAATGGTGTGAACCCGGGAAGCAGAGCCTGCAGTGAGCTGAGATCGTACCACTGCCTGGGTGACAGAGTGAGACTCCGTCTCAAAAAAAAAAAAAAAAAAAATTCCTCCTGTAATCCCATCACTCTGGGAGGCTGAGGCGGGTGGATCATGAGGTCAGATGGCCAACCTGGCCAAGATGGAGAAACCTGTCTCTACTAAAAATACAAAAAAATTAGCTGGGCATGGTGGTGGGCGCCTGTAATCCCAGCTGAGGCAGAGAATTGCTTGAACCCAGGAAGCAGAGCTTGCAGTGAGCTGAGATCACGCCACTGCACTCCAGTCTGGGTGAAAAAGTGAGACTCCATCTCAAAAAAAAAAAAAAAAAATCATATAAATTTCTCATCAGAATTGCATTCTATACCTGGGGCCCTCTGAATACTGCTTTGAATGTTGAACATCATTTGAGGTGAAATAATGATGCTAACTCACATTTATTAAGCACTTACAATATATCTTGCACCCCTGCAGGCACTTTATATCTATTTAATTTAATCTTATAAAGCTTATCTCTAATACCAAGGTTACATACTAGTGAGTGCCAAAGGTGGAATCCAACTCACCTTTTTCTTTTCTTTTTTTTTTTTTTTTGCTATGGTCTCACTCTGCCACCCAGGCTGGAGTGCAGTGGTACGAGTTTGGGTCACTGCAACATTCACCTCCTGGGTTCAAGCGACTCTCTTGCCTCAGCCTCCCAAGTAGCTGGGATTACAGGTGTGTGCCACCAGGCCCAGCTAATTTTTGTATTTTTAGTAGAGATGAGGTTTCACCATGTTGGCCAGGCTGGTCTTGAACTACTGACCTCAAGGGATCCTCCTTCCTCAGCCTCTCAAAATTCTGGGATTACAGGTATGAGCCACCGTGCCTGGCCTAACTCACCTTTTTCTTTATAGAAAGCTGCCTGGTTTTTGAAGGAAGTCTTGAAATACTTTTTTTCTCTTAAAAGCATTTTATAAAGTCTTTTGATTATAAAAATAATGTATGCTTAGAAATTTTGGAAAATGCAAAATGTGTAAATAAGTAGTAATTCTACTACTCCACACATAACTGCTGTTAGTATTTTAAATTTTCCTAAGGTATTTTTCTGCACATATATTGATAATATTTCTTTTTTCTCCAAATTGTTATCTTAAAACTTTTAGACTTTCCAAAGATTTTTTAAACTTCTTTGAAATACCAGAAAGCCCATCTAACCCAGTGAAGCAAGTATGGACTTTTGAAGTTCAAACATAGTTTGGAAAATTAACCACACGGTTTCCAAGAGGAAATTAAAATTGGCAAAATGCCCTTTTCCACCCTGATAAGGGCGTTAAATGCCTGACCATTTGTTTTGCTGGCAGCAGGACCACTTTTTAGTGGCAACCAATGACTATTAGTGCCAATAAAAGTTCTTAAACCTCTTACAGCATTAATCATGCTCCAGATGTTACAAAAGTTGAGTGACTGAAAATGTACATACATTAAAGTCTTCAGTTGCTGCCTCAAGGTCAGGGGGATTTCAGCTTCATTCTCTTAATTCAGAGTTAAGCCAGACCCCATCAGTGAGATTTCAGCCCCATTATACACCACAGAGGCTTCATTTTGCATATATTTCAGTATTTTCTATTTTCCTTTGGCCACTCTCATAGCGTATGTGTTCCTTTAAAACATCTCCTATTTGATGAATAGTCCTTCCTAGGGCCCTTTTGTAGGCATGAGAGATTATACTCTGTTTGGATTCTATCTTTGCCCCTGAGATACCAACCAGTAGCATTCTTCCCACTTTGTCTGATCAAATGGAATTATTTTTAGAAGAAGCTGCTGTGTCTGAAAGACAGCTTATAATCTTAAAAAAGCCCTTTACATTACAGACATATGGGCTTCCTGACAGTGTGTGTCTAGAATTGCAATGTTTTCTCTGCCCGGAGGACTACCTTTGAATTCACCCTTTCTGCTTGTATGTGTCTGTAAAAATAAATGAATTGCTTTGGCACTGAATATAGTAACTGTAGCGTGCATCATTTCTGACAACTACTTCCTGAACTTCTTTCCTGAATGTTGTACGAACTGTGAAACCCCATCTCTACTAAAAAGTACAAAAAATTAGCCGGGCGTGGTGGTGAACGCCTGTAGTCCCACTTACTCGGGAGGCTAAGGCAGGAGAATGGCGTGAACCCGGAAAGTGGAGCCTGCAGTGAGCTGAGATCGCACCACTGCACTCCAGCCTGGGTGACAGAGCTGCGGATTGGTTCTCCACAGAGCTCCTGGCACAGAGGAAAATGGACATCAGGTAGCGGTAGCAGGCTGGCGACCATAGCTTTTACACATTGCTTCACACAACCCTGTCCAGGAGTTTTACACACTCACTAAACAAACAGAAGGCACCATCCAATTCACTGGAGCTCTGCTGGATAAATATGGAAAGAATGTGGGAGATATGTCATGAACCACAATGGTTTTGTGTTCTGTGTAATTTGAAGATGAGATTCCTTTGCTGTGTGTCACCTCCCATATTACCACTGTCGCCCAACATTTCGTAACCATCAACTCTTTGCCAGTGCCCACATGCAAAGATGGGTTTGTATTAAAAAATAAATGAGAACAGCACATTCTGATGTGGTGTAGTATATCAGCATTTTCCACGAAGGCTCGTCGCCGGCCTTCCCCTTTTAGGAAACAAAGGACCCATGACAGAGCCTGCTTATCCCATTACAGCTCCTGGTGAGAAGGGCGAAGCGATGTCAGAAATAATAGAAAAGTCTTTTTCTTTGAAATATCTAGATGTTCAAAGATGGGAATGGCCACAGCAGGGAGAAGACTGCTATGCAAGTTGATCTGATTTTGTGGACCATCCATTTCCAATTGGGAAGCTCACTTACTTTCAACTTGAAGCATCAGAAAACCAGACTTACAGCAGCTTCAGCCTATAGGGGTTTATTTTTCTCATGTAACAAGAAGAACAGAAGTGGACAGTCCAGGCCTAATCCTCAAGGACTCAGTTTCTTTCTGTCCCATCAACCTTACCATGTTGGATTTTCATCTTTGTGCTTGTTGCCTTATGGTGGTAAGATGGCTGCAGCACCTCTGGGACTCACGATTGATTTTTAAGGTAGGAAGAAGGGGACAGAACTGTATTAGTCAGACGGCCTCCTTTCATCTGGAAAGCAAAAGGTTTCCCTGAATCCTCAGCAGATTTCTGCTGTCTTCCCATTGGCCAGAACTGTGTCACATGGTCATTTTTAATAGGGCTAAAAATGAGTTTTTCCTGGGAATATTACTGCTTGAACTAAATTGTGGTTCTGTTAGTGCAAAAGAAGAGGAGTGGGTGGAGTTTGGTCACATACCTCACACAGCCACTCTTCTTAAGATGTTACTTAGAGGAAGCATAGCGACCTCTTTGGAGACGTAAGTGACTGTCTACATCATGTGTTTGTAGAGCCATGGGAATCACAAATAACTCTTTCGATAGGATAGCAGTCCCAAACTTTTTGTTCATATGTGAAAATCTCTGTAATGAATTGTTAGTTCCCTGTTACAATTATTATGAAAATCTGTTGTGTTTAAATTACTGGGAAAGTGTAAGTGTGACTTTTAAAAGGCAAATCTGACCATTTTGCCCAGCCCCAGCTTAAAACCCTTCAGGAGATTTCCATGGCTCTTGACATAAAATGCACCGTCCTTGGCATGGGCTCTAGAGACCTGCAGGACACTATTTCAGCAGCCTCCTGTGTGTCTCTCTGCTCCAGGGCTCTCTCTCTGTCCCTCCTTCTCCCTAGAACCCTCTTTCCCCATTTGGGGCCTTGCAGCCCCTGCTCAATCTTCAGCTCTAAGATGAAGGATTCCTTAGAGAAGCATTCCCTTACCCATCAGCTTAGCTTTGGGGACCCCAATAGGAGCGCTGAGTGTTCTGATCTTCTCCTTAGCATTAATTTTTACTTTTTATTTATTTGATTTTATTTTTGAGATGGAGTTTCGCTTTTGTTGCCCAGGCTGGAGTGCAGTGGCACGATCTCGGCTCACTGCAGCCTCTGCCTCCTGGGTTCAAGCAATTCTCTACCTCAGCCTCCCCAGTAGCTGGGATTACAGGCGCCCACCACCACGCCCAGCTAATTTTTTTGTATTTTTAGTAGAGATGGGGTTTCACCATGTTGGCCAGGCTGGTCTTGAACTCCTGACGTCGGGTGATCCACCTCCCTTGGCCTCCCAAAGTGCTGGGATTACAGGGGTGAGCCACCACTCCCAGTGGTATTTATTTTTATAATTAATTATAAAAATTAATTAATTTTCAGTTAATTGTTTCAACTCTGCTTTTCCTGCTAGAATGTTAACTTCATAAAGGTCCCCTTGTTCTTTTTTCCTACTTGATTTGTAGCACCTAGTTGGGTGCCCGCTATGTAGTAAGCACTTAAAAAATGTATATTGAATGAATGAAATGAAATTTTAAAAGTATGAAGCTGCTTTGTTGATACCACATATTGGTGCCCATCAAAATACTATCCTTGAACTGGTGTTGGCCTGCAAACTGTTCACTATTCATGTGGAACAAGATAAGTACAGAAATTGAAAGGATTTAGAAACTCATAACAATTATCAAATTGTTTGTATGCAATGATTAGGACATTTTTTTTCTTTTTTGAGACAGGGTCCTGCTCTGTCACCCAGGCTGGGGTGCAGTGGCATGATCAAAGCTCACTGCAACCTTGAATTCCTGGGCTCAAGTGATCCTCTTGCCTCAGCCTTCTGAATAGCAGCTGGGACTATAGGTGTGAGCCACCACACCCAGCTAATTCTTTTTTCTTTTTTTTAAGAGATGGGGGTCTCATGTTTCCCAGGCTAGTCTTGAACTCCTGGGCTAAAGGGATCCTCCCATCTCAGCCTCCCAAAATGCTGGATTTACAAGTGTAAGCCTTTGTGCCTAGCCAAAAAAAATTTTTTTTTTTAGATGGAGTTTTGCCCTTGTTGCCCAGGCTGGAGTGCAATAGCACGATCCGAGCTCACTGCAATCTCCACCTCCCGGGTTCAAGCAATTCTCCTGCCTCAGCCTCCTGAGTAGCTGGGATTACAGACGCCTGCCACAGCACCCAGATAATTTTTGTATTTTAGTAGAGATGGAGTTTCACCATGTTGGCCAGGCTGGTCTTGGACTCCTGACCTCAGGTGATTTACCCACTTAGGCCTCTCAAAGTGCTGGGATTACAGGCATGAACCACCGTGCCCGGCCCCCAGAAATTTTTAAAAATAAAATCAAATTGGCTGGGCGCGGTGGCTCATACCTGTAATCCCAGCACTTTGGGAGGCCAAGGTGGGCGGATCACAAGGTCAGGAGATTGAGACCATCCTGACTAACACGGTGAAACCCCATCTCTACTAAAAACACAAAAAATTAGCAGGGCATGGTGGCGGGCACCTGTGGTCCCAGTTACTCGGGAGGCTGAGGCAGGAGAATGGTGTGAACCCGGGAGGTGGAGCCTGCAGTGAGCCGAGATCAGGCCACTGCACTCCAGTCTGGGTCACAGAGTGAGATTCTGTCTCAAAAAAAAAAAAAAAAAAAATCAAATCAGTCCTTCGCACAGTTTGAGAAACACTGCTATGGGTTAGATACCACAAACTATCATTACACTAATAGAATGTAAACATTTCTGAAGCTTCAGGAGCTCAGAAGCCACTGTCAGTAGCATGGGAAGCCGGCAGGTCAATGAGAACTTCCTGCAAGAGGGAAGCCGTATAACTGCCCACCCTGCCCCCACTTCCTGAGTGGAATCCTAACTCCCTAACTTCCCAGCAAGTTATTTAACCCAGCTGCCTCAGTTTCCTCACGTGTAAGTGGGGATTATAAAAGAACCTTCTTCACAGTGTTATTTTGAAAGATTACGTGGGGGCAACTATATGCAAAGCATTTAGTGCAGAATCTGTCTCCAGTATACACTAGCTAAGCGTCTGCTATTATTATTACTTGCAAATCATTTTGCAAAAAATAAAAGAGGATCTTTTTTAAAAAAAAACATAGTTTTGATTAAAATAACACCTCAAATATAACAGCACACTGAACAGAGATGGTATCAAGCCTACACTGAGAGCAAAGTGCCTACTGGGAGGATATGCGGTTGTGTGTGCCCGAGGCCTGGCTCTGACCTCATATCAAGGAAAATATTTGCATGGCAGAGCTGCTATATTCATGCATGATTCTTTTTTCCTTTTCTTTTCTTTCTTTTTTTTTTTTTTTTTTTTGAGGTGGAATTTCGCTTTTGTTGCCCAGGCTGGAGTGCAATGGCACGACCTTGGCTGACTGCAACCTCCGCCTCCCAGATTCAAGTGAGTCTCCTGTCTTAGCCTCTGGAGTAGCTGGGATTACAGGCACGCACCACCATGCCCGGCTAATTTTTTGTATTTTCAGTAGAGACGGGGTTTCATCTTGTTGGCCAGACTGATTTCGAACTCCTGACCTCCGGTGATCCACCCTCCTTGGCCTCCCAAAGTGCTGGGATTACAGGCATAAGCCACCGAGCCCAGCCTCATGCATGATTCTTATAGGGGAAAACTTGCAAACTGAACAGAGAGAGGGATGACTCTTCTTTTGGTTTTTCGTTACTATTATATTCTTTTCTAACTCAGGAAATGGCTGAAATTCTATCATTAAGACTGCAGGCCCTGTGCAGTGGCTCACACCATCTCAGCACTTTTGGGAGGCCGAGGCAGGCGGATCACCTGAGGTCAGGAGTTGGAAACCAGCCAGGCCAACATGGTGGTCTCTACTGAAAATACAAAATTAGCTGGGCATGGTGGCGCATGCCTGTAATCCCAGCTACTTGGGAGGCTGAGGCAGGAGAATCGCTTGAACCTGGGAGGCAGAGGTTGCAGTGAGCCAGGATCACTCCGCTACACTCCAGCCTGGGCAACAAGAGCGAAACTCCATCTCAAAAAAAAAAAAAAAAAACTGCATCTTCTTAGTTGAAGTCTTTAATGTAAAATGCAAGTACAACGTAAATAGGTTACATTTTTAGTCCTTCTCAGTCATTTACATTTTAATGTGAAGAAAATCTCTGAAGGAATCTTAGATGGTAGAGGCCTTGCCCCTGTCTTACTGTAACCTGGCACTTGCTTCCCAACTCCACTCCCACTCCCTAAAATCCCACCCATCATAGAGTTTATCTTAGCTTGTACCTTAAGCTTCAAGATTTCTTTGCATGTTCCAGCCTGGCTGTTCTCTCTCTTCCCTGATGGGAAGCACAGTCTGTGCCACATAACTTGGCCTAATATTCTGCCATCCACTGTTCAGTAGAGTTCCGTGTGTGTGTCTTAGTCACACCTCTGAGTTCAGAGGCCACTTTTTGATAACTCTTCCTTCCCCACCACCGGGCTGCACACAGAACAGGTACTCAATAAACCGTTGTTGGACGATGGGGAAGGTGAGGCAGAAACTTGGGGCATATGTGTCAGTAGAGAGTAGGGGCAAGCCTCGAACATGAGCTGGACTAAGTAATTTGTGACCTTAAAGAAAGCGTGTTCAATATAGATGGGAAGGAGAGGGAGCCGGGAGGAAAGAGCGAGAGGGTGAAAACAATGGAGGCAGAAAGTATAGTGGAAAATCCTTTTTAAAATAATTTGTTGGCCAGGCGCAGTGGCTCACACCTGTAATCCCAGCACCTGGGGAGGCGAGGGTGGGCGGATCGCTCAAACCCAGGAGTTTAAGACCAGACTGGGCAACATAGTGAAACCCTGTCTCTACAAAAAATACAAAAATTATTCAGGCATGGTGGCACATGCCTGTGGTCCCAGCTACTTGGGAGGCTGAAGCAGGAGGATCACTTGGGCCCAGGAGGTAGGGATTGCAGTGAGCTTTGATCGCACTGCTGCACTCCAGCCTGGGTGGCAGGAGTGAGACCCTGTATCAAAAGAAAAAGTCACGATGTTTTCAAGACAAGAAACTTCATTCAGTTTGTGTATCTGTAGAAAGGAAGGAGACCACAGAGAGGATGCTGTTAAACGGGAAGACAAGGGGACAATGGGTTCATGATGATTCCTAAGAGGCATAGAACCAAGGGCTCTCATAGAAGGGCTAACCTTGGCTGGAAGGAGGAACCCCTCCTCTTCTGACACAGAAAGGAAGGCAAGGTGGGTAAGTGATGATACATTGATGCTAAGGGGTGAAGAAGAAATGAATGAGGGAGGGAGTTGGTAGACTTGACCTCAGAAAATACAGAATCCACGTTCTGTTCCAAAGGAAGGTCACCCCACCTCTTTTCTCCTCCACCCCCTGGCTCAGAGTTTGAGGCTTGGCAGTGGAAAGAATGTGTGGGTCAGTGTTGAGCTGTCAGAAAAGAGGTGCTTAAAAAGCTTACGCGGTAACCTCTGAGGACCAGGTTTCTACTGGCTGCATGGATATGTAGAAGAACCAGTGGCCCATTCATTCACCCAGCAATCATGTGTCCTCCATTCATTCACCGAGCAATCATGTGTCCTCCGTTCATTCAACAACAATCACGTGTCCTCCGTTCATTCACCCAGCAATCACGTGTCCTCCGTTCATTCACCAACAATCACGTGTCCTCCATTCATTCACCCAACAATCACGTGTCCTCCGTTCATTCACCCAACAATCACGTGTCCTCTGTTCATTCACCCAGCAATCACATGTCCATTTATTCACTCAACAATCATGTGTCCTCCATTTATTCACTCAACAATCACGTGTCCTCCATTTATTCACCCAACAATCATGTGTCCTCCATTTATTCACCCCACAATCACCTGTCCTCCATTCATTCACCCCACAATCACATGTCCTCCATTCATTCACCCAACAATCCCATGTCCTCCATTTATTCACCCCACAATCACCTGTCCTCCATTTATTCACCCCGCAATCACATGTCCTCCATTTATTCACCCAACAATCACATGTCCTCTGTTTATTCACCCAGCAATCACATGTCCTCCATTCATTCACCCAGCAGTCACATGTCCAGCACCTACCTCGAGCCAGGTGCTACTTAGAGCCTTGTTCAGCAGTGAACAAAAGAGGCTGAGTCCCTTCATCAAGGAGTTTGTAGACTAGATGAGAAGACTAGATGAGAAGACTAATTGTAGACTAAATGAGAAGACAGGCAAACAGGCAGTTGGAGCACAGTATGGGGAATGTTACAGTAGGGTAAGTAAGGGGAGCTGTCGGGGGGATGGCCCCAGTGGTAACAAAAACTTAAGGCTGCAAAGATTAATCTATTTAGAGTGAGTGGCAGAATCAAAGGCCCAAAGACAACAAGGAGCCTGGCTTTTTGGAAAGTAAAAGTGGAGCTGTGTGGCTGGAGCGAAGGGAGGTGACGAAGAAAAGACCTGAGGTTGGAGAGGTAAGTAAGGGCCGATCACAGGGAGCAGAGCCTGCCCCTCCAGTCTCACCCAACCTGCCTAGATTCTGTGTTTTATCCTGGAGAAGGGAGGGAGTTGGAAACAAGGAGGCCAGTTACAAGAGAGTAGTGACTGTGTAAGTGAAAAGAAACAAATGGAGTTGAGAGATTTATAGGCGGGATAATGGACAGGCCTTGTTAATTGATTGGATAAAGAAGAAGTAAAGGGAGACTCTCAAGTTTCTAGCGTGGGCAACTGGGTCAAGGGAGATGCCGTTCACTGAAATAGGAAACAGGAGGAAGGACTAGTTTATGGGGGAAGATGAAGAGCTTATTTTGAGCATGTGGATGTTGAGGGGCCTGTGGGGAATGTAAATGGGGAATGGCAGCAGACAGCTGGATTTATGTGTCTGGAGCCTGGGAGAGAGGTCTGGACTAGCGGCACTGGATGATTGATTTCCAGCTTTAGATGATAATGGAAGCCTCAGAATCATTGGGATGAACCAGAGGAGAGGGAAGAGTAAGAAGAGAACAAAATGAGGGCTAGACTAGGAGAGAATACAGCCACTTACGGATGAGCAGAAGCTGAAGAACTCACAAAGGGAGAGAAGCCCACACAGGACACTGGGAGGAGGGACTGGGAAAGTAGGAGTGAAAGGAGTTAAAGAGCAGGATGTCCTGAAGTCAAGGGATGAAAAGCACATCAAAGGAGGAACAATAAGCAACTTGGGAAGCTACTGAGAGGTCAAGGAAGAAAAGACTCAAGGCAGTCACTGGATCAAGCCACAGGAAGGTTTTAGTGACCTTGCTAAGTCTGACTCCAACAAGTGCTGGGTGGATGCAGAAAGGAACGGAGGAAAACAGCGTCACAGAGGCCATGAATGCGAGCTACTCTTCAAAGATTGCAGTTGAGAAAGAATGACAGATGGAGGGGCAGGTGAGGTCAAGGAAAGTTCTTAATTACATTGTCATTTTAAAAAATTGAAGTAAATTGTATTTGTTTATATGGTGATGGGTAGGAGGCTGTAGAAGAAAGGCTGAAGGAACAGGGAGAGTGAATAACTGATAGAAGCGGAGTTTCTGAAAAGGCAAGACACCATGGAAGGCACTGGCCTTGGACAGAAATGATAAGAATAGTAACAGCAATATTAATAATTAAAGAAAGTTTCTCGTGCCAGGCACCATGCACCTTTTCCATTATGTCTTTTTGTTTGTTTGTTTGTTTGTTGGTTTGAGACAAGGTCCTGCTCAGTTGTCCAGGTTGGAGTGCAGTGGTACAATCACGGCTCACTGCAGCCTCGACCTCCTGGGCTCAAGCGGACGTCCTCCCACCTTAGTCTCCCAAGTAGCGGAGACCACAGATGTGTGCCACCATGCCCAGCTAATTTTTAAAATTTCTTTTAAAGATGAAGTCTCACCATGTTACCCAGGATGGTCTCAGACTCCTGGGTTCAAGCAATCCTTCCGCCTCAACTTCCCAAAGTGCTGGGATTACATGCATGAGCCACTGCATTTGGCTCTATCATCTCATTTAATGACCACAACCACCCTAGAGAGTAGGTACTATTCTTCTCATTTAAAAGTGGGGACCATCCTTGGCCAGGCGCAGTGACTCCCGTCTGTAATCCCAGCACTTTGGGAGGCCGAGGCGGGCGGATCACAAGGTCAGGAGATCGAGACCATCCTGACTAACATGGTGAAACCTGTCTCTACTAAAAACACAAAAAAATTAGCCAGGCGTGGTAGCAGGCGCCTGTAGTCCCAGCTAGTTGGGAAGCTGAGGCAGGAGAATGGCATGAACCCAGGAGGCAGAGCTTGCAGTGAGCCGAGATCGCGCCACTGCACTCCAGCCTGGGAGACAGAGCGAGACTCCATCTCAAAAAAATAAAAAAAGTGGGGACCATGCCAGCACTTTGGGAGGCCGAGGCGGGCAGATTATGAGGTCAGGAGATCAAGACCATCCTGACCCACATGGTGAAACCCCGTCTCCACTAAAATATAAAAAATTAGCTGGGCATGGTGGTACATGCCTGTAGTCCCAGCTACTTGGGAGGCTGAGGCAGAAGAATTGCTTGAACCTGGGAGGCAGAGGTTGCAGTGAGCCGAGATCGTGCCACTGCACTCTATTCTGGAGACAGAGTGAGACTCCATCTCAAAAAAAAAAAAAAAAAAAAAGGTGGGGGCAATCTTTAACTGAAGCCCTCACAATTGCTCCATGTCACAGAGCTAATAAATGATGCAGCTGGGGCTCGTTCCATCCTTAACAGAGGAATAAAGGGGAAGATGGACTCAGGTGCAGTAACGTTGCAGGTTTGGTGACTGTGGGCATTGTCCTCTGATTACCTCTATCTCCTTTGAAGTAGAAGGTGGTGGTGGTGGTGGTGGGAGGGGTCAGTGGGAGGGAGAGGTTACCCAATCACCTGTAGTGAATGCTGTGACAGATGAGCAGCTGTGAGGGCCATATCTCCAGCAGCTCCTGCAGCCAGCAGGCAGAAGCAGGAGGAGTCGGTGACACAGGACTGGGACTGGTTCTCACTTGTCTCTCCCTGTTTTTAACCTTCCAAACCTGAGGGAGGGCCTGCCTTGGAGGTGTACTAACTGGAGTGCCAATTTAGTTCCAGAAAGGAAGAGGAATCTCTGGTTACCTGCCAATGTTAATACATGTCAGAACAATAGTCCTGCTTGGGTCCTGGAAAACTGTGGTACAACACCCATGTCATTATCGTCCTTATAATTTTTCACAGGCTTTGTAGCAACTTTGTAATTTGTGCAGAATTTCATTGACATACCAAATCTCAATAGCACAATACTTTTTAGCTCTGAAATGTTTCATTCATTCCATCTTTCATTTATTCATTGCACAAATCTTTATTGAGAGTCAGGCAGTAGTGGCCAATACATCCAATGTTCCTGTCCTCACAAACGAACAAAACACACCTATTTTAACTAGTCTAGATGTGCGTCCCATGAGGTCATGGGCTTTGATTATTTTATTCACCGCTTCATTCTGAGTGCCTGAAACAGTGCTTGGCATGTAAGGGATGCTCAATAAATGTTCGTTTGCAAAGGTGCATTTATCATGAAACTAAACAGAGTTTAAGCTTCATGGCCCCTCAACTGCACTGTCCTCTTTCATGGCTCTGGGAGGGGACTACTGTGTGCTCTCATGGTAATCTGTTTTTATAAAAATTTCAAAGTTAAGATAAGTTAACTAGTTCTCTGTCTCTACCCTAACTTCCCCTCCACCACTTTCTGCTGATGTCAATGACATTGGAGAGGCCATGGGCATCCTGGAGATCCAGCTAAGAGGAAGTTGCATTGGGACTACATTTAGTATGGGATGTTGGAGACATATTTATGGGATGTGGGAGACATATATGGTATGCTGTCACTTAAGTAGATATGAAGTTATTGCTAGCTATATCAGTACAGGGATGACATCCAGGAATACTCCTTTACTCACTGTAAAGACCCACGTGGCATATCATAAAGGTACAGGGTCAGATGTGATGTCACAAAATGAGCCTGTCCTGGGCTCCTGGCACTAGAAGTTTGGGAGTGGTAGAGAAACAAGAGCTTTTTTAAAAGAAGGCCTCCAAAATTGTCCAAGCTTCAAGCCCCTCAAAATGTGAATCTGCCCTTGACTAGATATGGATAAATCTAAATCAGCTCATACTTTATTTTCTCTCACATTTACACACTACAGAGCCTAATAATGTGTCAAATCCTTCCAGTGAATGGTATGGCTTCCTAAATGACACACTTGTGAGAACAGCTGGACCTACCTGTCTAAAGGACAGCTAGCTTCCAGCCAGATTTTCAGAGCTGATCTATCAAAATCTAATTCCTTTTACAGAATAACTAAATAAATATTTTCACTGGCAAATTATTCACACCAAATGCTGTACAAGCAAAATCATTATACCTTAGCTAATGACTGTATTATATTAGTAGATTTCTAGTGGTGTTCATTCATTCATTCACTCATTTGATAAATACACGAAGTCCTTACTACAAGTCAGGTATTGGGGGTAATACATTAACTAAGACACAGTCCCCTTCTTCAAAGAGTCTAGAGGGGGAGTGAGACATTTAAACAGGCGATGACAATCCATGATTCACATTAAGATTGGGGGTGATGATGAGCACAGCATTTTCGAAGCACTTGGGTGGAGCTCCCACCTCGGCAAGGCAAGTCAGGGAATGCTTCTTGGAAAAGCTGAGTCAACCTCTTGGCAGGGATGCTGGAGCACTGGGTGGGAGGGTGAACTGGATCAAAAGTTCCCAAACCTGGCTGAGCATCAGAATCACCTGGGGGAGCTTTGAGAGTCCCAGGCCTGTCCCCAACCTACTGACTCAGAATTTCACTGGGGTGAATTTCAGGAATCTGTCTCTAAAAAAATAAAAGCATGCCTGGTGGGTTTTTGATCCACCAAATTTGGTGAAGTGAATGACTTGTGATTTTGGGGAGAGGGCCCAAGGCAGGAAGGGGTAGATTAAAAAAGCCCACAGGGGGCTGCAGAATGCCCTATGGAAGAGGCAGAGTAAGGAGGGGCTAAGGCACAGGTGGGCAGAGGAGACCTTCCAGGCAAGGGGAGCAAGAACCTTCTAGATGGGCTGTTTGAAGGAGGTCAGGCCTTTTTAGAACAGTCACTCAGCATGACTGGCAGCTCACAGGGCCACTGGCTAACTCGGGTTCTAAAAATCATTTAGCAACCTCATAGAGACCACAGAGCTGGCTGTGTTTCACATCGGGGAAAGGGGCAGGAATGCCTGCACTGTATGGCAGGAAGGAAAAGGTTCAGGATGCCCCTGTGACCTTGCAGGGACTTTGGTCCCCTGAAAGCTTTGCACTAGTCCAACTTCCAATGCTCTGATTTAAGAGACCTCCTTGTGTCATTTGCCTTTTCTTTCTTTCTTTCTTTATTTTTTTTTTTTTTTTGAGATGGTCTTGCACTGTTGCCCAGGCTGTAGAGCAGGGTGTGATCACAGTTCACTGCAG
>NW_012105920.1:414652-416585 GCF_000951045.1 Mandrillus leucophaeus
TTTTTTGAGACAGGGTCTTGCTCTGTAGCCCAGGTTGAAGTGCAGTGGAGCGATCTTGACTCACTGCAACCTCTGCCTCCTGGGTTCAAGCCATTCTCCTGCCTCACCCTCCCGAGTAGCTGTGACTACAGGCACCCACCACCATGCCTGTCTAATTTTTTGTATTTTTAGTGAGACGGAGTTTCACCATGTTAGCCAAGATGGTCTTGATCTCCCGACCTCGTGATCCGCCCGCCTCGGCCTCCCAAAGTGCTGGGATTACAGGCGTGAGCCACCGTGCCCAGCCATCTGGCTTCTTTTACTTATTAGCATGTTTTCGAAGTTCAACCATGTTGTATGCATCAGTACTTCATTCCTTTTGGTGGCTCAATAATCCTCCATTGTATGGATTTGGTTTATTCATCCATCAGTTGATAGATATTTTGGTTGTTTCTTCCTTTTGGCTGTTAGGGATAACACTGCTATGAACATTTGTGTACAAGGTTCTGCATCAACATAGGTTTTTAATTCCCTTGGATATATATAGGAGTGAAATTTCTGGGTCATATGGTAATTTTATTTAATTTTTTGAGGAACTACCAAATTGTGTTCCAAAGCAGTTGCCCTGTTTACGTTCCCACCAGCAATGTATGAGGTTTCTGATTTCTCTATATCCTCCCCAACACTTTTTTTTTTTTCTTTTGAGATGGAGACCTGATCTATCTCCCAGGCTGGAATGCAGTGGTGCAATCTCGGCTCACTGCAACCTCCGTGTTCCTGGTTCAAGCCATTCTCCTGGCTCAGCCTTCCGAGTAACTGGGAGAATAGGCGTGCACTACCACACCAGGCTAATTTTTGTATTTTTAGTAGATACAGGGTTTCACCATGTTGGCCAGGCTGATCTTGAACTCATGACCTCAGAAGACTGGTTCGCCTCATCCTCCCAAAGTACTGGGATTATAGGTGTGAGCCACTGCGCCCAGCCCCAATACTTGTTTTTATACCTTTTTTTTTTTTTTCCCGAGACGAAGTCTCATTCTGTGGCCCAGGCTGGAGTGCAGTGATGCAATCTTGGCTCGTAGCAACCTCTGCCTCCCGGCTTCAAGCAATTCTCTTGCCTCAGCCTCCCAAGTAGCTGGGACTACAGGCACCCACCATCACCATGCTCGACTAATTTTTTGTATTTTTAGTAGAGATGGGGTTTCACCATGTTAGTCAGGATTGTCTCAAACGCCTGACCTCAGGATCTGCCGGCATCGGCCTCCCAAAGTGCTGGGATTACAGGTGTGAGCCACCGCGCCCGGCCTCCTTGTATTTCTTTTTTTTTTTTTTTGTAGCTGTTCTAGTGGGTTTAAAGGGGTACTTTATTGTGGTTTTGATTTGCAATTTTTTTCTTCATTTCTTTTTCTTTCTTTCTTTTATCTTAGAGTCAGGGTCTTGCTCTGTCACCCAAGCTAAAATGCAGTGGCACCATCATGGCTCATTACAACCTCAAACTCCTGGGCTCAAGCAATCCTCCCACCTCAGCCTGCGTTTTTCATATGACAAATGATGTTGAGCATCTTTTCATGTGCTTATCAGCCATTTGTATATTGTAGAAATGGCTATTTAGATCTTTTGCCCATTTTAAAATTGGGTTGTCTTTTTACTACCAAGTTGTAAGAGTTCTTACAAGAGCTATATCTATATTCTAGATATAAGTCCTTTATTAGATATATGATGTGCAAATATTTTCTCCCAGTTTGTAGGTTGTCTTTGCACTTTCTTTATGATGTCCTTTGAAGCATAAAAGTTTTAAATTTTGATGGAAATTCAATTTATCATTTTTTTCCTTAGTTACTTCTGCTTATGGTGTCATATTCTGAAAACTATTGTATGATCCAAATGAAGATTTATTCCTATGTTTTTTCCTAGGAGTTTTTTCATTTCACTCTTACATTTAGGTCTACAATCC
>NW_012105920.1:417008-424231 GCF_000951045.1 Mandrillus leucophaeus
TCAAGCTCCTGACCTCAGGTGATCTGCCCACCTCAGCCTCCCAAACTTCTGGGATTACAGGTGTGAACCACTGCACCGGCCTACAATCCATTTTGAATTAAAAAAAATTTTTTTTTTTTGAGAGATAGAGAAGGTCTCTCTCTGGCACCCCAGCTGGAATGAGGTGGCATGAACATGGTTCACTGCAATCTCAGCCTCCTGGGCTCAAGTGATCCTACTGCCCCAGCCTCCCCAGTAGCAGGGCCCACAGATTGTACCACCATGCCAGGCTAATTAAAAAATTTTTTTTCTTGTAGACATAGGGTTTTGCTGTGTTGCTGAGGCTGGTCTCGAACTCCTAGGCTCTTTCTGCCTCGGCCTCCCAAAGTGCTGGGATTACAGGTGTAAGTCACTACACTCAGCCTTAAATTAATTTTGATATGATATGATATGATATTAGGGGGTTCAATTTCATTGTTTTGCATGAGGAAATCCAGTTACCCCCACGCCATTTGTTGAAACGATTATTTTTCCTCATTGAATTGTCTTGCCACTCTTGTTGAAAATCAACTAACCATATTTGACAGTGTATTTCTGGACTCTCAATTATGTGCCATTACTCTCTATCCTTATTATAGGACCCTGCTGTCTTGACTACTGTAGCTTTGTAGTAAGTTTTGAAATTGGGAGGTGTGAGTCCTCCAACTTTGTTCTTCTTTTCCAAGATTGTTTTGGCTATTCTGAGTCCCTTGTATATTCATATAAATTTTAGGATCAGTTTGTCAATTTCTGCAAAAAAATAAAAAAAGGGCAGCTAAAATTTTGATAGGCATATTGTTGAAATTATTTATTATTGAAGTAGTTCCATGAGGCCACTAACAGGTCACAGTGGGAAACAACTATTTATTATCTATTTGACAGGAAAACTGAGACACAAACAGTGAAGTTTAAAACTTCCTCAGCCTGACAGTGCTGCTTTCAACAGTAGAACAGATATCTCCCAAATCCCATGATGCCAATTTCCTTCTCTGTCCTTATTACAAGCAAATATTTCCAGAGTGTTTGCTCTGTGCCAGGCACAGTTCCAGGTCCTCAACAATGTAGAGGTCAAGCCTGAGAAAGAATCATATAAAACTTGCCGTCGGGCCGAGTGTGGTGGTCCACGCCTGTAATCCCAGCACTTTGGGAGGCTGAGGTGGGTGGATCACTTGAGGTCAGGAGTTCGAGATCAGCCTGGCCAACATAGTGAAACCCTGTCTCTACTAAAAATACAACAATTAGCTAGGCTTGATGGCAGATGCCTGTAATCTCAGCTACTCGGGAGGCTGAGGCAGGAGAATCATTTGAATCTGGGAGGCAGAGGGTGCAGTGAGCTGGGATCATGCCACCGCACTCCAGCTTGGACGACAAAGTGAGACTATCTCAAAAAAAACAAAAAACAAAAAAACTTGCTGTCAAATCAATTGCTCTTTCCAAGAGAGGTGATGTCCATCAGGAATTTTCATTCTCCCTACTATACAGTGTATACCAACCAAATTTTCTTTTAACTTAATAATTTACTATTTTTCTTTTCCTGATTATCACAGAAAATTTAAAAGATACAAAAATTCCAAAGAACAAAATGAAAATTACCTATAATCCCATAAATCAGAGACAGTCATTATTAACATATTGCTCTAAGACTCTAAACTCTTTAATAATAATAGATAACATGGTGGTGACTGTGTCTCTGGCCTGTTTAAATACTTTACATTCAGCCGGGTGTGGTGGCTCACGCCTGTAATCCCAGCACTTTGGGAGGTCAAGGCGGGGTGGATCACGAGGTCAGGAGATCGAGACCATCCTGGCTAACATGGTGAAACCCCATCTCTACTAAAAATGCAAAAAATTAGCCGGGCGTGGCGGCGAGCACCTGTAGTCCCAGCTACTTGGGAGGCTGAGGCAGGAGAATGACATGAACCTGGGAGGCGGAGCTTGCAGTGAGCTGAGATGGCGCCACTGCACTCCAGCCTGGGCGACAGAGTGAGACTCCGTCTCAAAAAAAAAAAAAATACTTTACATTCATCAATTCAGTTTAATCCTCATAATAACCCGAGTTAGGTATTCATTTATTTATTTATTTATTTGTTTACTTATTCAAGACATGTTTTTCAGCCCCCATTATGTGTTGGGTCCTTAGCTAGGTGCTTAGTATGCACTAGTAAATCAAACGAATAAAAATATCTGTCCTCTTTGATTTCACGTTCTAGCAGGGGAAATTGCTACTAAACAATATGATAAATAGGTTAATTATATACTACATTAGAAGATGTTAAGTGACATAGATAGGGATGGGAATGGAGAGGAGGTGGTATGGGTTGCCTCATTGAGTAGTAAATAGGATAGTCAGGTCTATTTATCTGTTTACCATGATTGTAGTGGATGCTCTGGTTCTGTCTAGGTGCCCTTTCAGGATTGGAGACTATTCCCACAGTTGCTGACAGTGTGGTCAGCCCTCAATTGTCAGTCCTCTTTGGGAATTGCCTTGGATGAAGAAAGTCACCTCACCCAAGATCACTCCAACTCCTGGGACCCACATCCAATGACTGGCCAATATGGGGACTCAAAGGCCTGGTCCCCCTTCCCCAACTTGAGACTACTCTGAAGGATCACCCAGCTTCAGAGCTTCCCATGACTGAGACTTTTAGCCTTTGTTGTGGTCCAACCAACCTCTTCCTATACACAGTCCTCACTCCTTCACTTCCCTCCTGGCACTTCCTAACAAACTTCCCTAGGAACTCAACCCAAGATTGCTCATACCAGCAGTGATCCAAGAAAGCGATGCCAACATGAGATTTTGGAATTGGATCACCTACCATCCAGCTGGCAGTGCAGACCCCATCAGTGGCAGTAGATGAAGTACATGTAGTCCCTAGCACAAGGTAGCAGTGAAATTGTTAAAACTTTTGCCAACAGTGAACTAGAATGGTATTCCCAAGGAAGGAAATGCACCAGAGGGTGTGACCTATCAGGTGGTTGAGAAATATGGGGGGAATCACCACAAGGACAATGCAGTTAGGTGGCTTTCGCTAAGGATAATTAACACTTTGAAAAAAATAATGAAATGTTGAAAAGGATTCATCAGCAATTGAAAACTGAGTGTGAAAGCCAGAAGACCTCCTTGGGAGCTCATGGGGATACTCTCATCCCCTGCACCTGGAGGAAAGGGAAAGCTGAGGACCAGGTACGTGGTTTAATCCTAAGAGTAGCAGAGTGCAGGCTGGGCACGGTGGGTCACGCCTATAATCCCAGCACTCTGGGAGGCCGAGGCAGGTAGATCACGAGGTCAGGAGTTCAAGACCAGCCTGGCCAAGACGATGAAACACCGTCTCTACTAAAAATACAAATGGCCGGGTATGGTGGCTCATGCCTATAATCCCAGCACTCTGGGAGGCTGAGGCAGGCAGATCACTTGAGGTCAGGAGTTTGAGACCAGCCTGACCAATATGGTGAAACCCCGTCTCTACTAAAAATACAAAAAACTTAGCCGGGTGTCATGGCACATGCCTGTAGTCCCAACTACTCGGGAGGCTGAGACAGGAGAATTGCTTGAATCCGGGAGGCGGAGGTTGCAGTAAGCCAAGATTGTGCCACTGCACTCCAGCCTGGGTGACCGAGTGAGACTTCAGCTCAAAAAATAAAAATAAAAAATAAAAATAAAATAAAAAATACAAAAATACAAACAAACAAACAGAAATTAGCCAGGCGCAGGGGCAGGTGCCTGTAATCCCAGCTACTCAGGAGGCTAGGGCAGGAGAATCATGTGAACCCAGGCAGCAGAGGTTACAGTGAGCTGAGATTGCGCCATTGCACTCCAGCCTGGGCGATAGAGTGAGACTCCATCTCAAAACAAAAACAACAAAAAAAAAGAGTAGCACAGTGCCAAAGAAGGTTCAAGGACAGGTTCCTGGTTGGGAAAGAATGGGACTCTGATACATGAGATGTGAATATCTGAGTGGATGTACCTAAAGATCTTGAATTCCCAGATTGCTCTGAGCCTGCAGAAGTGGCCCACCTTTCTCTAAGGGCTGGCACTCCGACTTGGCTAAAAGATGATGCAGAGGACTCTCCTCTGCAGGACAACATGCACCTCGTGTAGAATCTGCCACCATCTGCCCTCCTGACCACTAACCCAGTAACTAGGGTAAAGTCACAGCATGACTTGGCCAGAGACAAACTGGGTCTCATAAGAGAAGGAAGGGCTTCTACTGCGAAGGAGCTGCAGAACCTACCAACATGTACCAGGAGCTGTTGACAGACTGCTGGGCATGGGTCCCAGGGGGAGGCCCTGAGACTGGAAGAGTATGCCGGAGACTATGTTCAGACGGCATGGGATCAACAGGGGCAAAACATTTCGAAAAAGGAAAGATGATCAATTTGGAAATACCCCGGCATGATCACGGGATGACAGTGGGAACATACTGCTAGAATGGCTCTTAGAAGACTGAATAAAATTATGGCCCACACCAACTAAGGTAGGAATGCCAGAATTGCCATAGCAGAAGATGAAAGAGGGGAAAAGGCTCAGAAAAATGGCTGTGCTAGAACTGCTATACTGCATGCAGCAGGAAAGCCTGCAAGGTGACTATATCCCACAGGAGACCCGGAAGATATGCCAAAGCAATAAGAAATGCACTGCTGGGAGAGACGTAAGAGGGTACTAGTATCACCAAGAGTCTCTAGGCCAGGGCTAATGATCAGGGCTAATGATCAGACAGAACTAGGCTCATGCATGACAGTGGGGATGAACGGATCCCGAAACAATAGAAGCTAGATGTGTCTGTTAACCCTCAGAAGCCAAGTGGATGCAATTCTCATAATGAGCAGCAAGTTTGGAGTGGCAGCTGGGGACCCTGACCCTAAGAGAGTTGTGGCGATAGTTACTAGAACACAGCTAAACTAATTGGGCAAAAGTGTTCTGCTCGCTGGACGCGGTGGCTCACGCCTGTAATCCCAGCACTTTGGGCGGCCGAGGCAGGCGGATCACGAGGTCAGGAGATCGAGACCATCCTGGCTAACACAGTGAAACCCCGTCTCTACCGAAAATACAAAAACTTAGCCGGGCGTGGTGGCGGGCGCCTGTGGTCCCAGCTACTCAGGAGGCTCAGGAAGGAGAATGGCGTGAACCCGGGAGGCGGAGGTTGCAGTGAACCGAGATGGCGCCACTGCACTCCAGGCTGGGCGACAGAGCAAGACTCCTTCTCAAAAACAAAACAAAACAACATGTACATTTACAGTCTTGCCTCAGGTCTGTGTTAATGCTCCTGCTCTTGACATAATATAGTCCTGAGAGGCATGGGCTGGCTGGATACTGATGACATCATGCTAATTGAACCAGCTGAGAGAGAACTGACTAGTGCATCAGAGACCTCTGTAACATGCATTCCAGAGCATAGGAGAAAAACTCTATGTTAGACATCAGAGGTCTAACATATCAGTGACATTTTTAGGGGTCCAGGGACCTGGGACATGCTGAGACTACTCCTCAAAGGAAAGAATACATTATTGGATCTTGTACTTCCCATCACAAAGAAGGAAGCCTAATATCTGGTAGGCCTCTTTGAGTTCCAGAAGCAACATATTCTAAAAGTGAGACTATCGCTTTAACTCATACTCCAGATTACATGAAAGCCCATCAGTTTTAAGTGGGGCCAAGGGCAGAAAAGGGCCCTGTAGCATGTCCAGGCTACAATGCAAGCAGTCCTGCTGCTTGGGCCAGATGATCCAGCAGACTCTATGTTACTAGAGGTATCAGTGTTGGAAATTTATGACAAGTCCCAAAGGGAGAATCACAGTGCAGATTTGCAAAGTTCTGGAACAAGGCTATGCCATCTGTAACAACGAATTAAATGCCTTTCTAGAAAGCTCCTGGAATGTTATTAGGCCCTGTTAGAGACAGAGCACCTGACCATCGGACACCAAGTAACCAGGCAGTCATAAGTGCTCAACATGAGCTGGGTTCTATCGGAGCCATGGAGTCATAAGGTGAGGCAGGCCCAATCCCAGCAGAAGTCCATCATAAGGTGGAAATGGTACATCCAGGATCAACCAGATGCAGGCTGAACAGCACATGTGATCTGCATGAGCTAGTAGCCCAGACACATAAGCCACTCATCACCGTTATACCAGCATCTCTCTCAGCTCACACCTCTGGCTCCATGTGGATCCCTGATTGTGATTAGTTAACAGAGGAAGAAAAAACCTGGGTGTGGTTCATGGATGAGTTGCTTCGATACATGGGTACAAACTGAAAATGGGTGATGGCTGCACTACAGTGCCATTCAGAGATGACCTTGAAAGACAACGGTGAGCAGAAATCTTCTCAATGGGCAGTGACTCTGTCATCCAGTTTATATGCAAGAACAAATGGCTTGGGTTTAGAACAAACTAGGACTCATAATGGTCAACGGCATTGAAAGAGAAAGATATGAAGATCGGGACAAAGAAGTATGTGGTAGAGGCACTTGGATGACATGTAGGAGCTGACGCGCAGTGTGAAGATCATTGATTAGCATGTTTGTGCCTATGTGACAGCACTCCCAACACATGCGTGGAGCAGCCATGGTGTGAGGGATGGAGGCTAGGCATGGGCCAATAGTAGAGGCTCACCAAGGCCGCACTAGCTCCTGCTGCTACATGTCCAATCTGCCAGCAACAGTTACTAGCACTGAGTCCTTTCTTTGGTATCATCCCTTGAGGGGACTGACCAGCCACCTTGCAAGGAGTAGCAATTAATTTAGACAGAAATAGACATTCTGGGGATGGTTTTGGCTTTCCTCCATCCACTGTCTCAACCAGCACCACTATCCCAAGGCTTACAGAGTGTTGAAACCACCAGCACGGGATCCCACATAGCACTGCATTAGACCAACAGACCCACTTTACAACAAAGGAGGTGCAAGAGTAGGTCCATGCCCATCACATCACATATTGAAACCAACCCAGTAGTCCCATAGTTTTTTGATAAACCATAGGAATTGATGCTTCTGGTCTTAAAACTTGAACCTTTTATTTGTTTTATCTGCATTCCTTCTTCAGGAAGCAATCATCAGGCCTCTCAAAAAACTATCAGGCCAGGGACGGTGGCTCACGCCTGTAATCCCAGCACTTTGGGAGGCCGAGGTGGGTGGATCACAAGGTCAGGAATTCGAGACCAGCCTGACCAACGTGGTGAAACCCCATCTCTACTAAAAATACAAAAATTA
>NW_012105920.1:425931-428029 GCF_000951045.1 Mandrillus leucophaeus
AAGAACTGAAACTCACCAGATCACCACATCCAATGGACAATGAGATGCTGGACCCCTCATTCATCATGATTGCTTCCTTGCCCCTCCCTAGTTCCTATTTTGTTATACATTGTTACACTTCTTCCCTGATATATAAACCTCTAGTTTTAGTACAGCAGGGAGAAGGATTTGAGACTAAGCTCCCATCTCCTCGGCTGTAGCACCCGATCTGTAGCTACAGAAGGCTATAGCACGACTTCTTCTTCTTCCTTCTTCTTCTTTTTTGCTTATTCCTTGGTAATACTCGTTGTCTCTGTCATTGGCTTTCTGTGCAGCGAGCAGCAGGACTTAGACCAAACCTCGGGTGTTTCAGTAACAATATCATACTACCCAGTCTGAGAGAATGGTGGAGCAGCCTGTTGAAGCATCAGCTGGGAGGCATTGCAAAGATGGCAACCAACTTTCAATCTGGAAACCAAGAGGCAGAAGCAAGAATGACTCCATTTATCATCATACTCAATCACCCACTTGGAGAATTTGTGCTTCCTGTCTCTGCAACTCTGTGCTCTGCAGGGTTAGAGGTCCTGGCATTAAAATGGAGAAATGCTGACCAGGCGTGGTAGTTTATGCCTGTAATCCCAGTACTTCAGGAGGCCAAGGCAGGAGGATTGCTTGAGCTCAGGAGTTTGAGACCAGTCTGGGCAACATATTGAGATTCCCATCTCTACAAAAAATTAAAAGTTAACTGGACATGGTGGCACATGCCTGTAGTCCCAGCTACTTGAGAGGCTGAGATGGGACTTCAGGCTATTTGTGCCAAGCAGGACCAGCAGACAAGAAGAAGAGTCACCACTTTGGCAGAGGCAATTGACTGTGATCAGCAAGGGAAGGGAGCTCTACTGTTCCACACTGGGGGCAAGGAAGAACATGTTTGGAACCCAGGTGATCCACTTTGTGGTACTCACCCAATTTAGACAGCTAATGGACAACTACAGCAGCTGTGGCCTGAGAAGGGCCTGGTGACCAGGGAGCAGATAGATCCCTCAGGGATGAGGATCTAGGTCCCCGGACCAGGTAGGCCACCTAGACCAGCAGAGTCTATTTGTGGGTGAGGGGAAATCTAGAATTGATAGTAGTGGAAGTGAAAAATGGGTATTAATCGTAGGCTCAAGACAAGCTGCAATGTCAGGGGCTGTTGTTCATCTCCTTAACCTTCCTGTTATAAGTTTCTCCCAGGAAAGAAGCCCACTGGAATTCCAGAGGAACTGCTCCTTGAACTTATTTGAAGTAGATCTGAACAGCACAAGGGGTGAATTATAATGGACACTGAGATGCGCGGTCCATAACCCCCATTAGGACTGATTACTTATCCCCGCAACTGCTTGGGAGTGCTGCAGGCAGACAGCTCTCAGCTGTGAGAACTCCTTAGGAATCGCCTCTGTTGCAGAGAGCAGCCTACTCGCTTTCCTAGAGCTGCCTTCATCCAGTGACCTGGCCCCCTCACCCTAACTCAGGACATCTCTGAAGGGCCTGCCAGCCTCGGAGCTCCTCTTGGGGTTGGCTGATGACTTTGTTGAGACTACTGCACAGTCCAGTCCTGCTTCCTCCTCTTCCTGTCCACAGGAGTTGACCCCAAGAGCACTCCCCAATAAACTTCCCACTCAGTCTCCCTCTCAGAGACTGCCTCCGGAGAACTCAAACTGTGACGTTAATATTTGAGCAAAGACTTGAAGGAAGAAGGAAGATTATTCCAGGTAAAAGGGCAGCTAGTCCAAAATCTCTAAGGCAGCAATGTCTGTGTGGTCAAGAAAGAGCGCAAGAAGCCAGAGTGGCCGTAGTGGAAGGAGGGAATGGAGACCATGGAGGAAGATGAGATCAGAGCAACAGTAGGAAGCCAGATCATGGAGTGCCCCAAAGACTGTTGTTAGATTTGGCTTTTTACTATGAGTGGGTCCCATTGCAGGGTTTTGATAAGACAAGTGACACGGCCAGGCGCAGTGACTCACGCCTGTAATCCCACCACTCTGGGTAGCCAAGGCAGGCAGATCACCTGAGGTCGAGAGTTCGAGACCAGCCTGGCCAACATGGTGAAACCTCGTCTCTACTAAAAATACAAAAA
>NW_012105920.1:431094-432472 GCF_000951045.1 Mandrillus leucophaeus
AAATTCAGCCAGGTGCAGTAGCTCATATCTGTAATCCTAGCACTTTGGGAGGCTGAGGCAGGAGGATCACTTGAGGTCAGGAATTTGAAACCAGCCTGGCCTACACGGTGAAACCCTGTCTCTACTAAAAATACAAAAAAATGGCCAGGCGCAGCGGCTCACGTCTGTAATCCCAGTATGTCGGGAACTGTTCCTTCCAGTGGGTTCTTGGTCTTGCTGACTTCAAGAATGAAGCCGCGGACCCTCGCGGTGAGTGTTACAGTTCTTAAAGATGGTGTGTCCGCAGTTTGTTCCTTCAGATGTTCAGATGTGTCCAGAGTTTCTTCCTCCCAGTGGGTTTGTGGTTTGTCTCCCTGACTTCAGGAGTGAAGCTGCCAACCTTCGCAGGGAGTGTTACAGCTCTCAAAGGTGGTGCGCGTCCAGAGTTGTTCATTCCTCCCAGCGGGTTCATGGTCTCGCTGGCTTCAGAGGTGAAGCTGCAGACCTTCCTGGTGACTGTTACAGCTCATAAAGGTAGTATGGACCCAACGAGTGAGCAGCAGCAAGATTTATTGCAAACAGCAAAAGAACAAAGCTCCCACAATAGAGAAGGGGACCCTAGCGGTTTCTGCTGCTCCCTGGGTGGCCTGCTTTTATTCCCTTTTTGGCCCCACCCACATCCTGCTGATTGGTCCATTTTATAGAGTGCGTTTAAAATCCTTTAGTTAGACACAGAGTGCTGATTGGTGCATTTACAATCCTTTAGTTAGACACAAGAGTTCTCCAAGTCCCCACCTGATTAGCTAGACACAGAGCACTGACTGGTGCAGCCTTTACAAACCTTTAGCTAGACACAGAGTGCTGATTGGTGCATTTACAATCCTTCAGCTGGACAGAAAAGTTCTCCAAGTCCCCTACCCCATTAGCCAGACACAGAGCACTGATTGGCGCATTTACAATCCTTTAGCTAGACAGAAAATTCTCCAAGTCCCCAACTGACCCAGAAGCCCAGCGGGCTTCACCTTTCACCAGCACTTTGGGAGGCCAAGGCGGGCAGATCACAAGGTCAAGAGTTCAAGACCAGCCTGGCCAAGACGGTGAAACCCCGTCTCTACTAAAAATACCAAAAAATTAGCTGGGCGTGGTGGTGGGCGCCTGTAATCCCAGCTACCCAGGAGGCTGAGAAGGAGAATTGCTTGAACCCAGGAGGCAAAAGTTGCAGAGAGCCAAGATGGCGCCACTGCACTCCAGCCTGGGCGACAAAGCAAGACTCTGTCTCAAAAAAATAAAATAAAATAAATAAAAATACAAAAAAAACAGGCATGGTGGTTTGTGCCTGTAATCCCTGCTACTCGGGAGGCTGAGACAGGAGAACCGCTTGAACCCAGGAGGCAGCGGT
>NW_012105920.1:434792-450520 GCF_000951045.1 Mandrillus leucophaeus
GAGGCTGAGGCAGGAGAATTGCTTGAACCAAGGAGGTGGAGGTTGCAGTGAGCTGAGATCGCACCACTGCGCTCCAGCCTGGGTGACAGAGGGAGACTCCATCTGAAAAAAAAAAAAAAAGAAAAAAAGAAAGAAAATTGACACATTCTAACTTGAAATGGAAAGAATCATTCTGACTGCTGTCTTGAGAAAAGAGTATGAAGGGGAAGGATGGTCACAGGGAGACTAGCAGGGACTCTATTTCAGTCATCCATTAAGATGGGACAGTGGCCCAGACCATGGTGGCAGTAGAGAAGATGGCAAAAACTGATCTGATTCTGGATATAGGCCGAAGGTAGAGCCAACAGATTTCCTGAGCAATTGGGTATAGTCTGACAGAAAGAAAGAGGTCGAGGATGACTCCAGGGTTTTTTGTTCTGAAGCATCTGAAGAATGGAATTGAGATGGGGAATGCTATGGATGGAGAGAATGGGGGAATAGAAGATAAGGAGTTTAATTTCATTTTGGATGTGAATTTTAAGATGCCTATTAGACATCCAAATAAAGATGTCAAGTAGTCAGTGGGATGTACCAGTCTGGATTTCAGGGGAGAGGTCTGGACTGGAGATATAAATTGGAATCATCTGCACACGGACATGGTTGAAAGTCTTGAGACTGGATGAGACCACCAAGGTAAGGGGTATAGATGAAGAAGAGAAAACCAAGAACCAAGTCCCAGGTGCTGTATCCTTAAGAAGGCAGGGAGGAGGGAAGAGCCAGCAAGGGAGATAGAGAAGTGACCAGTGTGGGGTAGGAGGGAAATTAAGAGAAAATAGGGTCCTAGAAGCCAAGAGAACCAATTGTGTCAGAGAAGAAAGGGGGCCCAACTGGCTCGAATTATGCCCAAAGACCAAATATGATGACAGCTAAGGACTGTTCCTTGAACTTAGTCAATGCTGGCAACCTTGACAACATCAGTTTTACTAGAGTAGCAAGGACAAGAGCCTGGCTGGAGTGGCTTTCAAAGAGAGTGCATATCACCTATTCTTCTGAGAAGTTTTATTGCAAAGAAAAGCAGAGAAATGGTAGGTAGTGGCAGAGGAAGTGGTTAGGAGAAGGTATTATTATTGTGATCCATTTTACAGATGAGGAAAATTAGGCTTAAAAAAACCCTAATTTTCTGCAGCACTTTGGGAGGGCAAGGCAGAATTGCTTGAGCCCAGGAATTCCAGACCAGCCCGAGAAACATGGCGAAACCCTGTCTCTACAAAAAATATCCAGGCATGGTGGTGCATGCCTGTAGTCCTAGCTACTAGGGAAACTGAGGTGGGAGGATTGCTTGACTCGGGAGGTCAAGGCTGCAGTGAGCTGTGATCGCACCGCTGCACTCCAGCCTGGGTGACAGAACAAGACCTTGTCTTGAAAAAAAAAAAGTCAGGGAATTTGCTTAGGTTCATTCAGATAGCAAGTTGTGATTTCAGCTCAGAATCTAGAACTTGAGCTCTTACTTTTTTTTTTTTTTTAACCAATTCCCTATTGATGGAACTAAGTTTTTCTCAAATTTTTCTATTATATTGATTTTACTTCTATTGTTTAAAATGTCAGTTATAAAGTAGATGAATATTCTTTTTTTTTTTTTTTTTATGTTGGCTAGGCTAGTCTCAAACTCCTGACCTCAGGTAATCTGCCCACCTCGGTCTCACAAAGTGTTTGAGCCACTTCTCTTGGCCCAGATGAATATTCTTACAGGTAAGCCTATAATCACATTTCTGATTATTTCCTTAAGATGAATTTCTGGGCGTAGACAACCTGGGTCAAACGGTATGCACATGTGTACAGCTTTGGATGCCTCTTGCCAACGCTCTACGGAAAGGTTGTAGTCGTTCCCACTTTTGTCAGCAACACAGGAGAAGGTCCATTTCCTGCATCATTACCAACACTGGGTCTTATCTTTCTCTCCCAACCGCCTCCCACTGCATAGTGAGAATGATACCATTTTATTTTCCATATGTATGATTACCAGTTAGATTTGACCATGTGGTACAGGTCTATCTCCCAGCCACCCCTTTGGCTTCTGCTGGTGTTTATCACTCTCAGACTTGATCGCCTTCACCTGACCCCTCTCATCAGGAATATTCATCTCTTGCTGCAGTAGACCCAGTTTAGAAGGTAAACTGCACAGAACTAGGTTGAATTTTAAAATAACAGTAATTTTAGGGTAAGAAATTAGATCTTGGGTGATTTTTCTATCTGAGAGACTGTGGAAGAGCTAAGATTTTAGAAAAGCTAGGGGCAATATAGGAAGGTGTGATCATTAGACCTTCTGTGTGACTCTCCATGTAGCTATGACCTAAGAGTGTCTCGTTCCGAAGAATCCCCCAGAGTGTGCATTGAAAGGGGAGGGAGGTCCCTTCATAAAATATACTTCCAGGGCCATAATTTTCAATTTAGCGACTGTTGGAGGGCTTTCTTGTTCTTCCTTTGCTCCTCAACCTAGCCCTGTCTGGGAGCACAGATGATAAACTGACCCCAGTACATCTGAAAGAAGCATAGATATTTTTCTTTTCTTTTTTTTTTTTTTTTTTGAGATGGAGTCTCACTCTGTTGCCCAGGCTGGAGTGCAGCAGTGCGATCCCGGCTCACTGCAACCTCCGCCTCCTGGGTTCAAGTGATTCTCGTGCCTCAGCCTGGGACTGAGGCTGGGACTCATCCCTGTAGCTGGGACTACAGGCATGTGCCACCACACCCGGCTACTTTTTGTATTTTTAGTAGAGATGGGGTTTCACCATGTTAGCCAGGCTGGTCTCGAACTCCTGACCTCAAGCAATCCACCCGCCTTGGCCTCCTAAAGTGCTGGCATTACAGGCATGAACCATTGCGCCCAGCCAGATATTTCTTTTCTTTTCTTTCTTTCTTTCTTTTTTTTTTTTTTTGTTTGAGATGGAGTTTCACTCCTATTGCCCAGGCTGGAGTGCCATGGTGTGATCTCAGCTCACCGCAGTCTCTGCCTCGCAGGTTCAAGCGATTCTCCTGCCTCAGCCTTCCAAGTAGCTGGGATTATGGGCACCCACTACCACATCTGACTAATTTTTGTATTTTTAGTAGAGACGGGGTTTCTCCATGTTGGTCAGGCTGGTCTTGAACTCCCAACCTCAGGTAATCTGCCCGCCTCGGCCTCCCGAAGTGTTGTGATTACAGGCATGAGCCACTGCGCCTAGCCAGATATTTCTTTATACCAGTAATACATAGTTGTTGTAAAAAGATTAGGAAATAGGCCAGTACAGTGGGGCATGTCTGTAGTCCCAGTTATGCAGGAGGATTGCTTGAGCCCAGGAGTTCAAGGCCAGCGTGGGCAACATAGAGATAACCCCTCTCCACTCCCCCATCTCCATCGCAAAAAAAAAAAAAGATTAGGAGGCTGGGTGCAGTGGCTCACACCTGTAATCCCAGCACTTTGGGAGACTGAGGCAGGCAGATCACCTGAGGTCGGGAGTTTGAGACCAGCCCGACCAACATGGAGAAACCCCGTCTCTACTAAAAATAGAAAATTAGCCAGGCATGGTGGCACATGTCTGTAATCCCAGCTACTCGGGAGGCTGAGGCAGAAGAATCACTTGATCCTGGGAGGCAGAGGTTGCAGTGAGCTGAGATCACACCATTGCACTCTAGCCTGGGCAACAAGAGTGAACCTCCATCTCAAAAAAAAGAAAAAAAAAAATTAGGAAGTAATGACAGCAGAAAGAACAATAATTAAACCAACAGAAATTCCTTCCATTGCTCTCTCAGATAATTGTTACTTACATTTTGCCAATTTTGGTTTTCAGATCTTTTCATTAAATGTTTTGTATAATAAATTTACATAATCTATTCTTTTCCAGTAATAAATCTTGAATGTCTTTCTAACTTTCCAGTTGTCAATAAATGTTAATCTACATTGTCATTTTTTTAAAAACAACTTTTGTAGAGACAGGGTCTTGCTATGCTGCCCAGGCTGGTCTTGAACTCCAGCCTCAGGTGATCCTCCCTCCTTGGCCTCCTAAAGTGCTGGGATTACAGGCATGAGCCACTCTGCCCAGCTTACACTGTCATTTTTAATGAGTTAATTTTTATTGAATTTCATTATATGGATCATTTTAAGTAATTTAGTGAATCTCTAATTTGTGGACTTTTATTTCTTAGTTTTTTACTACAATAAGCAAGAGTGATAATATTGAGGCTAGGTTCAGTAGTTCATGCTTATAATCCCAACACTTTGGGAGGCCAAGGCAGGAGGATTGCTTGAGCTCAGGAGTTTGAGCCCAGCCTGGGCAATGTACTGAGACCCCGTATTTACAAAAAATTTTTAAATTAGCCTTGTGTGGTGGTGTACACCTGTAGTCTCAGCTACTCAGGAGGCTGAGGTGGGAGGATCGCTTGAGCCCAGGAGGTCAAGTCTGCAGTGAGCCATGATCATGCCATTGGATTCCACCTTGATGACACAGTGAGACCCTGCCTCAAAAAAAAAAAGAGTGCCAATATTGTACATACATATTTGTCCACTTGTCCAGTATTCCTCTAGGATAAATCCTAAAAAGTAGGGTTACTAGCTCAAAGAGCGTGCACATTTTTAGAGTTTCTGAGATGAACTCCTAATGATCCAAACATTTCCTGAACTACTTTATCTCCACAACAGAGTTCTAGTTATAGGTTTTCACTCAATGATGTTCTTGCTGAAATGAGCAAGGAAGAAGTCACAGATTCTCTTTGGGAAAATGATTAGTTCCGCAAGCAAGGATATTATTTGAGAAAGATAAATTGAAAACAACAGATGAATGGAAGGTGAGGAGTTTAACATCTAGAACGCAAAGAAGCAGATCTGTATGCAAGTGAGAACCTGAGCTTCCAGAAGCTTCCATGTGACTTGGCCTCTGCTTAATAGCAGCAGCAATCCTAGGACTCTTGTTTAAACTCTGTCTACACTCTCACCATCCTGTCTGATGGAAGAAATGACAGAACTGGAAGAAGAGACATCGTAGAGATGGATGTGTGCCCGACTCAGACAAGCACTTAGTGTCTTGTTAAGAAGACCGAAAACATAAACAGGAGAAGAATCCTCTGTAGCAACATCAACAACCATCTTCACATTAGCCCTTGGTCTCTTAAGCCAACAGGCCTAAAATCGAGCTCATTGTTCTTTCCCATGGACCCTTGTTCCTATCATCCCTATCTTCAATTAGTGGCATCGCCGTTACTTAGCAAGCCTAAGCAAGAAACCTATGACTTCTCCTTCTCCTTTAACTCCAACATCGAAGGAGCCAATTATTTGCGTGTATCCTATCCTCAGTGTCTTTCCTTTCCATTCTCCTTATAACCCTGGATGGAGCCTCCATTGTCTTTTGCCTGAGAGAAGGTGGCGATCTCCAGAATGTGTCTATGGAGGTTTCAAAACCTTCTGATGGCTCCATCGTCTGCAGCTGATGCTTCCATTCCTTAGTAAGGCAGTGAAAGCTTTTCCAAAATCTGACCCTAGCCTTGCTTTTCAGCTTCATCCCCGCTACTTCCCTTCTTGTCCTCCAGATACTTGGACTTCTCCAGCGGTCGCCTCCCTGTGCTTTTGTTCTGGTGGTTTTTTTCCCCACTGACCTCTCTTTCTCCTCCCTTTCCCAGCCTGCTGAACTCCTTCTCATCCTCAAAGGCCAATGCAAATATTTAATTCTCTGCAGCTTTCTCCAGACAGAATCAATCATCCTCTCTACTGTGTTCCCATAGCATTTTGCCTAACTGCTAGAGAAGCATTCAGTAGGTATCAGATGCCTCCTGATAGACTGGGATTTCACTGAGGACATGGAATGTGTCTCATTCATCTTGGATACCGAGGGCGTAGCCGAATTCCAGGCATATAGGAGGGGCTTAGTAAATATTGGTTGAATTGGATTAAGTCAGAAATAGATCCAGGTCACTGACTCTTACGCAATGTCTTTTTTTTTTTTTTTTTTTTTTTTGACAGAGCCTTGCTTTGTTGCCTAGGCTGGAGAGCAGTGGCACATTCTCAGCTCACTGTAGCCCCTGCCTCCCAGGTTCAAGCTATTCTCATGCCTCAGTCTCCTGGGTCACTGGGATTACAGGTGCACACCACCACACCTGGCTAATTTTTGTATTTTTAGTAGAGACGTGGTTTCACCACGTTGGCCAGGCTGGTCTTGAACTCCTGACTTCGGGTGATCTGCCCGCTTCAACCTCCCAAAATGCTGGGATTACAGGCGTGAGCCACTACGCCCAGTCCCAGTGTCTTTTATATTATCCCAAAGTGAATACTTGCACAGCAAGGGGGCCATTACCAGAAGGCAGAATGGACCAACCTCCCACACTTCCTTTCTGTTACCCATGGAAATTAATTCTTTTGTGTATGATATTGTCTCTAGTTACATTACAAAAATCCCTTCTGAGCATTCTAGGGATTAAAAAAAAAATACAAATATCCCTTGGAGGGATTAAGACTTTAAGGCATTATCATCAAGGTTAACTCTACTAAAATTTTTGTGCTGAAAATGAACTTAGAAGTTGTTACTCCTAGGCTGGGCGGAGTGGCTCACACCTGTAATCCCAGCACTTTGGGAGGCTGAGGCGGGCAGATCACTTGAGGTCAGGAGTTTGAGACCAGCCTGGCCAGCATGGTGAAACCCCGTCTCTACTAAAAATACAAAAAAAATTGCTAAGCATGGTGGCCCACGCCCATAATCCCAGCTACTCGGGAGGCTGAGGCAGGAGAATCACTTAAACCCAGGAGGCAGAGGTTGCAGTGAGCCAAGATTGTGCCATTGCACTCCAGCCTGGGCAACAGAGAGAGACTCCATCTCAAAAAAAAGAAAATAGTTGTTTCTAAAGAAACAACTAACCTACAGGGGCTACCTGCAGAAGGAGTGGGCATCAGGTATGTTAACAGGAGCACTGAGAGGAAACAGTTGCAGAGCAGGGCTGGGGGATGTGGGTGGTAAGGGCCAGTTCTGCGTGAGGTACCATGGAGGGAGATATGGGGTAGTGTGAGTGCCTGGATGCCTGGTGAGGGGATGTGCGGGCAGGGAGGGAATTACATCGTGGGAGAGGGGAGGAGCAAGGACAAATTCTTCCTACTTCCCAATTCGGTCAAATGTCTTCCCTGTGTAGAGTGATGATTCTTAGTGAAGATCCTGACTTCCAAACACCTCTGGTAGATCTCCTTTTTTGCTAGAGTGCCAGAAAATTCTTAGGTAATTTTCCAATTTTAATTCATTTTCATCTTAAAAATAAATACATGCCTCATGGTATTTTTAAGAGGGGTGGGTGTTTGATGAAATAAAATGAGTGACAACAGGGTGTCACAACTCCAGAAAGGTTTCGTATCGCTGGTTTAGAGATTCCCAGTGAGTAGGAGTTTGATGAACTGAAAAATGAAATGGCTTCCAAATCACTCTGCCCTACTATGCTGATTTGAAACACATAACCTGCCTACACTGCTGAAAAGCTCCCAGCCCTGGGGTGAATGAACCCTGCAAAGCTACTACTTGGCACTCACCCAGCAGTTTGCAAAAGGCAGTGAAAGGAAATGTTCACAGTCAATTGATAGCAGCAGGACCCTTGGGGAGCTAGAGTGAGGGATGGGACCAGCCAAGGCCATTTGGACGGGCATCCAGGTTACCACACAAAAGCCTTCCTGGGAACTCTCAGGACAATGACGGTTTGGAGCCCTGGCTTCACGTTTCACTTTAAAAGAGGCCACTACCTAAGTGGGTTGAGATGCTCCTTTCTGGCTCTCTCTAGTCAAAGGTTCATACTGCCCAGGAGAAGAGTGAAAAGGGAAAATCAGCCTTATTAGCATGTATTTATTTGGGGGCTTGACTCTGAGGCCGCATTTGGTGGCGCCTTTCAGGACTGGAAGAGGCTAGAAGATTCCTTCTATATTTGAAAGCAATTCATGACTTAATTTCACATTTTTAAGCTCTGGATTATGTAGGGTGCTTATATATTCAATTATTACCTTGGATTAAGATTTCAAATTGTGATCTTCCTATTTCCCAAAGAAGAGAGCTTGAGGAGTTCATCAGGCCAGGATTCTTCTTCCTTTGAGAGACAACCAAGCAGATGGTGCTGCTAATATGCAGACACCTGCACAGATGCCCTGTTGAGGCCCAAACGACAGCTGTGGCTTTTCTGCATACCCAAGGAGAAACTTACCTTTCCCTCTCTGATTTTTCCTCTTTTAAAATTCTGTATAGCTACTAATGGAGGGGATAAGGATAATGCAAGGCAGGGCTTTTAAAACACTTTTAAAGCAATGAAACCCTCTTTCAATTGAAATCTGTGCCTAACTTCAGTATGTAAAACCAAAAAGGAAGTCCAGGTGTAGTAGCTCATGCCTGTAATCCTAGCGCTTTGGGACGCGGAGGTGGGATGATTTCTTAAGGCTAGGAGTTCAAGACCAACCTGGACAATATAGCAAGACTCTGTCTCCACAAAAAATACAAAAATTAGCTGGGTGTCGTGGTGCACACACCTGTAGTCCCAGCTACTCAGGAAGCTGAGCCAGGAGGATCTCTTGTTTTTTGAGATGGAATCTCACTCTTTTGCCCAGGCTGGAATGCAGAGATGCGATCTCGGCTCACTGTAACCTCCGCCTCCCAGGTTCAAGCAATTCTCCTGCCTCAGCCTCTCAAGTAGCTGGGATTACAGACATGCGCTACCACGCTCAGCCAATTTTTCTATTTTTAGTAGAGATGGGGTTTCACCATGTTGCCAGGCTGGTCTCGAACTCCTGACTTCAAATGATCTGCCCACCTTGGCCTCCCAAAGTGCTGGGATTACAGAGGATCTCTTTTTTTTTTTATTTTTTGAGACGGAGTCTTGCTCTGTCGCCCAGGCTGGAGTGCAGTGGCGCAATCTCGGCTCACTGCAAGCTCCACCTCCCAGGTTCATGCCATTCTCCTGCTCAGCCTCCTGAGCACCCAGGATTACGGGCACCCACCACCACGCCCAGCTAATTTTTTTGTATTTTAGTAGAGACAGGGTTTTACCGTGTTAGCCAGGATTGTCTCGATCTCCTGACCTCGTGATCTGCCCACCTCGGCCTCCCAAAGTGCTGGGATTACAGGCACGAGCCACCGCGCCCAGCCCTGGAGGATCTCTTAAGCCCAGGAGTTTGAGGCTGCAGTGAGCTATGATCATGCCACTGCACTCCAGCCTGAGCAACAGAGCAAGACCTCATCTCAAAAAAAAAAAAAAAAAACAAGTAGGCGCCTGGGTGCAGTGGCTCACGCCTGTAGTTCCAGCACTTTAGGAGGCCAAACTGGGCAGTTCACTTGAGGCCAGGAGTTCAAGACCAGCCTCGCCACATGGTAAAACCCCATCTCTACTAAAATTACAAAAATTAGCCAGGCATTATGGCACACACCTGTAATCCCAGCCACTCCGGAGGCTGAGGCAAAAGAATCGCTTGAACCTGGGAGGTGGAGGTTGCAGGAGCCAAGATCGCACCACTGCACTCCAGGATGGGTGACAGAGCAAGACACTGTCTGAGAAAAAAAAAAAAAAGAAAAGAAAAAAAGTAGTGGTTCTTTGGTTAAACTGGGATGGGGACCTGGAGTCTTGACCTCCTTGCTTCCGGCCCCTGGGAAGCAAATCTGACATAAATTCCAGAATGCTGCCATCATCCCAATCAGAATTTCTCAATCTCCAAGGGAAATTTTGTCATCTGGCACTTCAATGGCTGTTTTAAAATGTTACAAAAGATTTGGCAAGATCCCAACGGGAGGGACAAGCACCTACATCTGGGCTTGGAAGCCAACAGTGTGATATGAGGGAGTCTAAGTGGCCACTGCCAGCTCCGCTGTGGGGACTGCCAGCCTCCCATCCTGCTTGCTGTCTACATCACATAATGTGCCTGGTTGAGAAAAGGCCTTAGGAAGAGCCAGAGAGTGCCAGAGAACGGAAAGAGTGTGACACATGCCTCGCTGAGGTCGAACAGCGCGTCAGCCTTACTTTCCCAGCTGACTAAGGACGCCTCCCAACAAGCTGCTTGCCTGCTGAAGCCTGTCTTGAAAACTGAGAGTAGATGGCCGTGACTACCCAGAGTTTTCTCCCCAGCAGTTAACGAACACACAGCAGACGCATTCATGCAATACCTTGGAATCATCCCAGAAGCTCCAGGTCAGGTCTCCTTGTCTGAACGCCCCTACCTAGCTGGGCCACACAAGCAGTTTCCACGCTGAGTCCACTAAGTAATCCAAAACAATTGTTCCTTGGGATTTTTCTGAAAAAGAGATAGAAAGGGCTCTGCCTCAGTGAGCAGAGGGAGCTGCTTCAGTATTGGAAACAAAGATAACTGAAATGCATTCTTTGGAATCTGATAAACCCTCTTCCCAAGACAAGAAAGGCATTAAGTCAGACCTGAGCTTTGGGGCTCATTTCAGGTATGTGCTGGCTTTAGCAACTGAGGAAAAGCCATTATCCCTGTCTTCTTAATTTCCCACAGCAATCAGCCCTAGTAGGTTCACCATGTTCTCTGTGCAGTTTGAGACAAACTCACTAAACGTCCTGTTCTCTGAAAAACGATCCATCCAAGAGGGCACAGGCCAAGAGTGTTTCTCCTTTTGGTATCAGGGACAGGTTGTGATGCTGCTGTGATTAAAGACATGAGTTCCTCAGGTGAGGGGGCAGCCCGTCTACAGTCCTGGTGGGGAGGGCTGCACTTAGCGTAGGAGCTGGCTATTTCACTGCCCCCACCCCATCTTCATTGCTTGTAGGCATCCAGAGCTCTATGGTGTGACATATATCCTGGAATAGTTCCAACATCCCTGTTCCAGGACTTGCTAGATGCAGACCCACTTGTGATATGGTTGGAAAAGTCACTTTTCACCTGCTGTCCTAAGCTGCTAAGAAAAACGAATCATGTAGCCTAGATTTACATGTCTGCATTTTTCTGGTGATCATGAGTGACTGATTTGAGCAATAAGTATATGACTGAGAGGCCCCCGCCAGGCATTTGTGGAGTGGATTGCTGAAGCTTAGTTAGTTAAGCAATATGCCAGAAATTTGGAGATCATAAACTCTGACTTTTGCCACCCTGCTACATGCTCTTCAGCCAGTTATTTCTCCTATGTTCTGCCTTTATAAAATGGGGATAAGTTATCTTTGAGATTGTTTTAAGAAGAGACACTAATGAAAATGATTGCCAAGTGCCTCTCTAAAGAGAAAGTACAGTAGGCATAAGTGCTTTATGTGATGAAATTCAATCTTTCTTCCTCCCTTTGCAACCTGAACCATGGAATCAATAATGTTTTTCCAAGTGCAGTGTCCCCAGGACAAAATGTGAACCAGTTTCCTGAGCTCGGCAGCCCTCGGACGGGGAGGAGCCCCTGGCCTCTGGGGCTTGGCGTCCTGGGCTGTGGCTGGCTTTACGGCTGTAAATGCCCATCTTATCCTGGGATTCCAGCCAAGATGCCAGGGTTGCAAATTTCTCTAATTTCAGAGGAAGCTTTGTTTAGGGGTTGAGTCTTCACAATGGCTTTTGCCATCTATCTCCATTTTATTTTCTCTTTTATCGAGTACCTATTGTACCCCAGGCACTATGCTAACTGCATTCACCTACATTATCTTGTTTAATCCTCTGAGCGGCTCGGCAAGGGGGGTGTCATTACCATTCCTATTTTACCTCACGAAATAGACACTTGGGGGGAGTGAAACAAGTTAGCAACGTAACACAGAAGACAATGGGCAAGGCCAGGATTGCAACCCAAGCTCATCATTACTCTCCCATGCTTCCTTTCCCACAGTTGTCCTACATTCAGACACTTCCTATTTAAGAGAAAATCAAGCTGCAGTTTGAAAAAGCACTAACTAGAGAGTTCAAGGGAGTGGGGTCTTCTGCCCACACCTGTGGGGAAGATGCTGTAGGCATAGCTATTGGGTACTACCTGCCTTGGAGGATGAGGGTGAAGGGAATGGGGTCCTTCCTCTTTCACATGGTCCTGAAGACCAGTGCCCAGGCCTATGTGTTCTCAGAGCATTTCCTGCCCTGGATGCAGGGCATCCAGGCTATCACTGCTACAGCAGGGCCCCTAATGCACTGCCTTATAGCCAACATGACTGTCAGCTCATTTCAGCTCAATCATCCGGCCCTGTGAGAGACGCCCACATGCTGAAGAGCCTTTCTGCAGTTCTGCATTGAACTCTTCATGTGGTCTCATCTAGTAATGAGTGCGAGTGGTAAGTTCAAGAAACAGAGCAAGGGAGAGGACCCTTCTCGTGTAGTTCTTTTTTTTTTTTTTTTTTTTTTTTGAGATGGCATCTTGCTGTGTCACCCAGGTTGGAGTGCAGTGCAGTGGTGCAATCTCATCTCACTGCAACCTCTGCCTCCTGAATTCAAGGGATTCAGCCTCTCGAGTAGCTGTGACTACAGGCATGCGCCACCACACCTGGCTAATTTTTGTATGTTTAGTAGAGACGGGGTTTCACCATGTTGGCCAAGCTGGTCTCAAACTGCTGACCTCAAGTGATCCACCCGCCTTGGCCTCCCAAAGTGCCAGGATTACAGGCGTGAGCCACTGCGCCCAGCCATTGTAGTTCTTTATATAGAGAAAAAAGTACTGATGACTAGCTTGTATCAATGAGAACTGAGATGTAGAGCAAAGCGGAGCTGCTTATAGATTGACTGATTTTTTACCAAAATAAGGGAGGGTCCTTCCTGACAGTTTTGCTTGGGGATTGGGGGAGAGACTGCAGCTTGTTGCATAATATCTGTTTCCCTCTTAATTATAAAACTCCAAGTTTATATGGAGCAAAGTGTCCGGCTAACATCTACATTTCCAAGCGTTCCTGGCCACTGAGATATAAGGGAATATTATATGTAAAAATTTCAAGAAGTCTACTGAGAGCAAGCTGACTCAGAGGGCCAACGTTTTGTTGCTTCGCTTGTCCCTCTCCCTTTGTTCTGCTGCCTGGAATGCAGATGTGATGGCTGGCATGCCATTGCCCTTTTAAACCATGAGGTAGCCTTGGGGATGGAAGTCAGCACTAAGGATGGTGCTGCAGAAAGCTAGAAGCAGCTTGGGTTCCTGCTAACTTCATGGAGCCACCATTCCTGCCCAGGACTGAAGTCTCCTGGAATTCTTTTACATAAGAGGATAAACCCTGCTTTCTGTTGTATAAAATCTAACTTAATCCTAAGTGACAGATTCTGTTTGATAGAGGCAGCTGGAATTTCTAGCTAGTCAAGGTCACCTGAGCCCTGTCTGCTCTATCTACCTCCTAAAGGCACATACCTAAGTCTTCCGGATAGTCTGTGCACAAGTTACATGATCACCTGTAGAAGGGTAGGTGTGGAGGCTTTTTAGGTAATACTAAATTAATTCCTGAATTCTATTTTTTGTGGAACGTGTGTATATTGAACACCTACCACACACCAGGTACCACACTATACACACTCGGGTCTACGCTCAGGACACTTAAATAGAGTATTTGAATAGAGTGAGATGGCAATTTAAATAGAGTGAGATGGCTAGGTGCAGTGGCTCACACCTGTAATCCCAACACTTTGGAAGGCCAAGGCAGGCAGATTGCTTGAGGCCAGGAGTTTGAGACCATCCTGGGCAACACAGTGAGATCCCGTCTCTCCAAGAATTTTTTTTTTTTTTTGAGACGGAGTCTCACTCTGTTGCCCAGGCTGGAGTGCAGTGGCCGGATCTCGGCTCACTGCAAGCTCTGCCTCCTGGGTTTACGTCATTCTCCTGCCTCAGCCTCCCGAGTAGCTGGGACTACAGGCGCCCGCTACATCGCCTGGCTAGTTTTTTTGTATTTTTTAGTAGGGACGGGGTTTCACCGTGTTAGCCAGGATGGTCTCGATCTCCTGACCTCGTGATCCGCCTGCCTCAGCCTCCCAGAGTGCTGGGATTACAGGCTTTAGCCACCGCGCCTGGCCCCAAGAATTTTTTTTTTAAAAAAAAAGTTAGCCAGGTGCAGTGGCATGTGCCTGGGGTCCCAGCCACTTGGGAGGCTGAGGCAAGAGGATCACTGGAGCCCAGAAGTTCAGCGCTGCAGTGAACTATGATCACATCACTGTACTCCAGCTTGGGCAACGGAGTGAGACCCCATCTCTAAAACAAATAAACACAGTGAGCTGTGCACTGTGAGGAAGTGCTCTAACAGAGGAGTTCCCTAACCTAGTCTTGTAGAAGGCTTGCAAGAAAAAACTGGGGCCTGTAGGGCAAGTAGGAGCCAGTCAGACGTAAAGTAGCCAAATGAAGAGCTTTCTGTGGATGATATACAATCTTTTTTAATGGACTACAGTTGTCTTTCCAAACAGGCTATGACCCAGCAGCTGATTCTTGCTAAACTTGCAATGATCTTGCCATGATCAATACTGGTAGCCACTCCATTACCGTACCCACGGTTTAGAAGGTAGTTTGTATTTTTCCTTCTTTTCTTTTACCACAAACTTTACTCCCTCCTAGGGTCTGGAATAAGGAAAAAAAAAATGCGTGTAGATCAGGAAGTCTGATTATGTACCAAGAGAGATTTGGGGAAAATTCAGACTGGTTGTATCCAGATGGGTTTGCACAGTCAGTATGTGGTCCTAGGCCTTGGTCTTGGCAGAGAGGCAGTGCAGGGCAAGGGAATTTCCCCAGTGATCAGTGATCTCTAGGGAACCTGTTTGACTTTGTCACTCAAGGACCTTATCAGATCCAGGCAGCTCTAGGTCTGCTGCTTCTGCCCCAACCCAAGTTCTAAGTTTTTGTTTACATTCAAGATAAGACTGGCCAGGCGTGGTGGCTCACGCCTGTAATCCCAACACTTTGGGAGGCTGAGATGGGTGGATCACAAAGTGAGGAGATCAAGACCAGCCTGGTTAACACAGTGAAACCCCATATCTACTAAAATTACTAAAAATTAGCCGGGCATGGTGGCACATGCTACTCGGGAGGCTGAGGCAGGAGAATCGCTTGAACTTGGGAGGTGGAAGTTGCAGTGAGCCGAGATCACGCCACTGCACTCCAGCCTGGGCAACAGAATGAGACTCCGTCCCCCCGCCCCAAAAAAAAACCAAGATGAGACTGTATTTGATTATAAGTAACAGAAACCAACTAAAGCCAGCTCAAGCAAAAAAGGAAAAGTCAGAGGACAGGTAAGGATTTTCTTTTTGCATCCAGTGGCAGGAAAGCAGCAATGTCGAAGGAAGATATCAAAGTCATAAACTAGAAGGTATCAGGAGTCCCCAGTCCACATGATAATGAATAAATAGTGCTCGTGGCCAGGTGCAGTGGCTCACGCCTGTAATCTCAGCACTATGGGAGGCTGAGGCAGGTGGATCACCTGAGGTCGGGAGTTCAAGACCAGCCTGGTCAACATTGTGAAACTCCTTCTCTACTAAAAATACAAAATTAGCTAGGCGTGGTGGCGGGTGCCTGTAATCCCAGCTACTCGGGAGGCTGAGGCAGGAGAATCGCTTGAACCTGGGAGGTGGAGGTTGCAGTGAGCTGAGATTATGCCATTGCACTCCAGCCTGGGCAACAGAATGAGACTCTAGCTCCATAAATAAATACATCAATAAATAAATAGTGCTCGCTTTGGCAGCATATATACTAAAATTGGAACAATACAGAGAAGATTAGCATGGCCCCTGCATAAAAAAGGTTTTTTTGTGTTTTTTGTTTTGTTTTGTTTGAAACAGAGTCTTGCTTTGTCGCCAGGCTGGAGTGTAGTGGTGCGATCTCAGCTCACTGGAACCTCCGCCTCCTGGGTTC
>NW_012105920.1:453340-462402 GCF_000951045.1 Mandrillus leucophaeus
CCATCTCAAAAAAAAAAAAAAAAAGAAAAATGAAAGAAAGAAAATGTGGCACATATACACCATGGAATACTATGCAGCCATAAAAAGGAACAAGATCATGTCCTTTGCAGAGACATGGATGAAGCTAGAAGCCATTATCCTCAGCAAACTAATGCAGGAACAGAAAACCAAACACTGTATGTTCTCACTAGTAAGTGGGAGCTGAACAGTGAGAACACATGGACACACAGAGGGGAACAACACTCACAGGGGCCTGTTGGGGGCAGGCAGGGGAACAGAGAGCATTAGGGAGAAGAGCTAATGCATGCTGCGCTTAACACCTGGGTGATGGGTGGATAGGTGCAGCAAACCACCATGGCACACGTATACCTGTGTAACAAACCCGCACATCCTGTACATGTACTCAGGAACTTAAATAAATAAAAGTAAAACATAAGGGCCATGCCTTAGCTCCTGGTTTTGTTTGTTTGTTTGTTTTTTGAGACAGAGTCTCACTCTGTCACCAGGCTGGAGTGCAGCTGGCGCAATCTTGGCTCACTTCAACCTCCGCCTCCTGGGTTCAAGCGATTCTCCTGCCTCAGCCTCCCGAGTAGCTGGGACTACAGGTGCCTGCCACCACGCCCAGCTAATTTTTGTATTTTTGGTAGAGACGGGGTTTCACCACATTGGCCAGGATGGTCTCAACATCTTGACCTCGTGATCTGCCTGCCTCAGCCTCTAAAGTGCTGGGATTATTGGCATGAGCCACCGCACCCGGCCTCCTAGTTTTTAACATGAGCTCAGCTCAGACTGATTCTCTTAGTCTCAATTCTAGGTCCTGTGGCAAAGACACTTTGAGGAGCCCATCCTGGGATGAAAACCATGGCCAGGGAAGGGGCCACAGCAGAGAGGCAGAGCTGCTGAGACCACTTCTGCAACCACAAGGACGAGAGTGCACATCATTGGTGAGGGAGGGCTGGTGCCTGCCCCCATGTGCACACAGCAGCCCATAGCTGAGGAGTCACAGAGCTCTTACCTCAATCCTCCCTCATCAGTTCAGCCAGAACTGATCTCTCAGCCAAGTCTGTACCCTGGCTAGAATGTGATCTTCAGAATGTGATCCTGCTTTGTTCACTCCTATGACCCCAGCATCTAGAAAAATGCTTGGCACCATTGGTAGGCACTCAAATACTATACTTGGTACATCAAATAACAAATTAACTCCTCCATTCTATGTCTTCTTGGAAGGGATACAGGATGGCAGCTGGGGAGAGGAGAGCACAGAAGAAAGATGAGAACAGGATCTTAGAAAACATCCCTGGGGCATATTTGTAGGCCCTGACTTACCCAGATCCTAGGGACAGGAATTATGGCTTAGGGAGCAGTAGGCAAGCCCTGATCATGGAGCTTGGCAGACCCACTTATTCCTTCAACAAGGATTTATGGAACACTTAACAGATGCCAAGTCCTGCTGGATTCTCAGCCTCGTAAGGCCTAGCTTTCATACCCTTCTGGCCTTGTGATTTCTGGCTAGCTTTTAGCCTCTCTGTCTCTCTATTCATTCATTGGTAGATCACAGGGTCCTTGAGAAGATTAAATGACATAATATATAAAATACTTCCTTGTACATAGTAACTGTCCTGTAAATATTTTTGCTGCAAAACATGGTTGCTGGGTCTGTTGTTTTGTGGGGGGTGGGGAGATGGGGCTTAGGGTAAAATTGTAACTGTGTAATTTACCACTGTCTGGGGTTCCTCCAGGAGATGGAATTGATCTGTATAATCATCATTTCTCACGCAAGAATAGCCCTGCCTTCACCTGGCTGCTTATATATGAAGAAGTGCTCTTCTTTCCATAAGAGGACACAGCTTCTGGCGCAGCAGCAGGAAGCTGTAGATGCGGCATGGGTTACTCGGGGGATAATCGGGTTTGCACAGCACCACACACACCTTCCTACCCACATGGGGTGCCCGGGGTGCTGGTGTCGGCCTGGTCAGAGGGCAAGTGAAGCTAATGGCGGCCATGCAGTGAATTCACAGGGCTACCCTGTTCTACTTCTCTCTACCTCCTCCCTCCTGGCTTCTGGTCCCAGGTGTCTCAAGCACAGTTTAGCCTCTTTGAATCTCCACTCAGGGCCATCCCAGTCCCTCAGGTTCATTGTGGGTGTCCTTTCCCTGCTCCCCACTGTCCCTGGAGCTTACCCCTCCCATCCTACACTCTGATATGAGAGAGAAGGTCTCCTAGGCCTCCTTCCTCCAAGAGACCCCCTATGTCCCCTCCAACTCTCCCCCAGTTTGACCTCCTAGGCAGACGGTTTGTGTTTGAGGGTCATCCCTCTCCTCCGGATGCCTCGTCATTCACCTTCAGCATTTAGGAACACAGCAGCAATCTAAACCAAATGGAGAAAGCAGGAGAAATTTTTAAAAGAAAGAAAGAAAAAGGGGAGGTACAGTGGCTCACACCTGTAATCTCGGCACTTTGGGATGCCGAAGCGGGTGGATCGCTTGAGGTCAGGCATTTGAGACCAGCCTGGCCAATATGGCGAAACCCATCTCTACTAAAATACAAAAATTAGCCAGGCATGGTGGCAGGCGCCTGTAATCCCAGCTACTGCAGAGGCTGAGGCAGGAGAATCGCTTGAACCCAGGAGGCGGAGGTTGCAGTGAGCCCTGGGATAGAGCCACTGCACTCCAGCCTGGGCGACAGAGCAAGACTCCATCTCAAAAAAAAAAAAAAAGGAAAGAAAAGAAAAAAAAAGAACAGATAATTTCAAAAGGACATTAAGCTCCATTCAGAGACACAATCTCCAATCAACAAAACGAAAGGCGAGCATTGCCCCACAGGGACTGGCGGAAAGGCAGCCTGCCGGTGAGAGCTTTCTGGAGCCGGCTTCTCACACTGGGGAGGGCGCCCTCCCAGCAACCAGCCCCACCCGACGGGATCAGGCAGGACCCCACCCCAGGCTATGGGGCTTTGGGCTTCCCTGCTGCGGAGTTTCCTCCTGACACAGCTTACAAAGGCTCCCTCACGGGAGTAACAGCAGGACTGTGCTTGGCTGACAGAATGTTTTGGCAGAAAACCGCTGTCTGAGTCAGCTCTGAGAAATAATTAACCCTCATGATGTTTCCTGGAGGACTGAAGAGGGTTGGGTGTGGAGGATACTGGCAGGGCCTGAAGAGCTGGGCCTCTGAGGGGGAGGGAGTGCCCGGGCCGTCGGGCCTGGGCCTCCAGCACCCTCACCTGAGGTGCCAGGACCCCTCAGCTAGCTCTCACCTGCTCTCTGGGCCTCAACATTGTTCTGGGGGAGGGCAGAGAAAAGCCTCTTACTTTTCTTTTCTCTTTTTTTTTTTGAGACAGGGTCTTGCCGTCACCCAAGCTAGAGCGCAGTGGTGCAATCACGGCTCGCTGCAGCCTTGGCCTCCTGGGCTCAAGTGATCTTCCCATCTCAGCTTCCCAAGTAGCTGGGACTACAGACACACATACCACGTCCAGCTAATTTTTGTACTTTTTGTAGAGACAGGGTCTCGCCATATTGCCCAGGCTGGTCTCGAACTCTTGGTCTCAAGTGATCTGCCTGCCTCAGCCTCCAAAAGTGCTGGGATTATAGGTGTGAGCCACCATGCCTAGCCCTTTATTTTTTATTTATTTTTTTAAGACAGTGTCTCTTATGTGGCCCAGACTGGAGTGCAGTAGCATGAACACAGCTCACCAACAGCCTCATCTCCCAGGCTCAAGCTATCCTCTTGCCTCAGCCTCCCAAAGTGCTGTGATTACAGTCATGAGCTGCCACACCCAGCTAGTTTTTTTTTTCTTTTTTCTGTAGAGACAAGTTCTTGCTATGTTGCCCAGACTGGTCTGCACTCCTGGGTTCAAGTGATCCATCCACCTCAGCGTCCCAAAGTGCTGGGATTACAGGCATGAGCCACCGCACCCTGCCTGACACTCACTTTTCTAGACCCTCTTCCTGGAGGCCTGTTTCCAGTCAGGACCTTTCTGTAACATGTAACTCAGGCAGATCACTATGCGGAGTTGCTCACTGTGTGGTGCTAAGTGTGGTACCAAGAGCTCAGAGAAGACACAAGTAAAACATAAGATCCAGACCAGGCCTCAGGGAACTCACCACCTGAGCAGAGAGGGGAGACATGGAAACCCATTCAGTTACATAGCCTCTGCTGGTCATGTGTTCATACATCCAGTGTGAAAGGAGAAAAGAGATTTTCTTGAGCCTAAGCAGATTACTTTACACATTTAAACTGGGGGCTCAGAGACTTGCTAAGGTAATAATGTTGCTTGTGATTCACTTGCTAAGGTAATAATGTTGCTTGTGATTCATATTGATTCTTCTTTCTTTTTTTTTGAGATGGAGTTTCGCTCTTGTTGCCCAGGCTGGAGTGCAATGGTGCGATCTCGGCTCACTGCAACCTCAGCCTCCCCAGTTCAAGCGATTCTCCTGTCTCAGACTCCTGAATAGCTGGGATTAAAGGCACCTGCCACCACCCCAGCTAATTTTATATTTTTAGTAGAGACGGGGTTTCTCCATGTTGGTCAGGCTGGTCTCGAACTCCTGACCTCAGGTGATCAGCCTGCCTCAGCCTCCCATAGTGCTGGGATTACAGGGATTAGCCACCGCGCCCAGCTGGTTCTTCCTTCTAAGAAGCCTCCAGAGCTCCCTGCCTGTGCCTTTCTGAGAGTCTGTCAAATGCCCCTCTTTCATTTCCCTCCATTCCAAGGCCAAGATTTCTCATCCTTATTTCACAATCTGGAAAGTCAAGACCCATGCCACAGGCTGGCCTGCCAGGCAACTGGCCTGAGGTTTACACACACTCAAAGGTACAACTGAAGATTTGAAAATCCTCCCCAGCACATCCGTCTTTATGCACTGAATGTATTCATTGAGTTTTTAATGGTTCAGAGCACTCTTGGAAGCAGCCAAGTCCAAAGAGAATTGGAGGCTGGCAGATACAGTGCTGGGGCTTACTCTGGATTGTATTGGTGGGACAGGATACTGTGGCATGCTAACTCAGCGGTCAGCAAACTCTTTCTGTAAGGGCCCAGATAGTAAATAGTCAGTATTTTAGGCTTTATGGGCCAAATACTGTCTCTGTCACATTTTCTTCTTTGTTTTTTGTTTTTGTTTTGTTTGTTTATTTGTCTGTTTTTGAGATAGAGTCTCGCTCTGTCGCCCAAGCTGGAGTGCAGTGGCTCAATCTCAGCTCACTGCAACCTCCACCTCCCATGTTCACGCCATTGTCCTGCCTCAGCCTCCCTAGTAGCTGGGACTATAGGCACGCACCACCACGCGCAGCTAATTTTTTGTATTTTTAGTAGAGATGGTGTTTCACTTTGTTAGCCAGGATGGTCTCAATCTCCTGACCTCGCGATCCACCCGCCTCAGCCTCCCAAAGTGCTGGGATTACAGGCGTGAGCCACCGCACCCCGCATTTTTTGTTTGTTTGTTTTTTAACTATGGTATAGCTGGGCATGGTGGCTCGTGCCTGTAGTCCCATCTACTTGGGAGGCTAAGATGGGAGGGTTGTTTGAGCACAGGAATTTTAGGCTGCAGTGAGCAGTGATCACACCACTGTACTCTAGCCTGGTCAACAAAGTGAGACCCTGATTCTAAAAAAAACAAAAGCCAAAAAAAGCTGGACTGGATGCAGTGGCTCACACCTGTAATCCCAGCACTTTGGGAGGCTGAGGTGGGCAGATCACAAGGCCAAGAAATCGAGACCATCCTGGCCGACACAGTGAAACCCTGTCTCTACTAAAAATACAAACATTAGCTGGGCGTGGGGTCACATGCCTGTAGTCCCAGCTACTTGGGAGGCTGAGGCAGGAGAATCACTTGAACCAGGAGGCGGAGGTTTCAGTGAGCCGAGATTGCACCAACTGCACTCCAGCCTGGCGACAGAGCAAGACTCTGTCTCAAAAAAAAAACAAAACACGAGACCATACCATGGCTAGATTTGGCCTGTGGGCATAGTTAGCTGACCCATCTGCTAGGTGAATAGATACAAGATCCAGATTTGGTAAAATGTAAACACTTTAATCCAGGACAAAGCAGTCCTCATGCACATCAGACAGTAGTATAATGCCTCCATTATACTCCTAGCTCTGCCACAGACTGGCTATACAATCCTAGACAAGTCACTTAACCTCTCCAGCCCTCAGTTAGCTTGTCAGTGAAACTGGATTGATAACTGAAGCTCCCTTATAGAGTTATTATGAAGATTGAGTGAGATAATGCACAGAAAGCTCTTGGTATGGTGTCAGGCACACGGGAAGATCACAGTGAATGTTAGCCTCTACACGTACCAGGAATGACACCGAGGAAGACACCATCAAGGTTGAAGCTGCTGGAACTCCAAGATGAGGCAACATTCAAATGTGTTTTCTCAGCCTGGAAAGCCTCTGGAAGCATGGGGGCTGTAAGATCAGATTGCACATTGCCTGGTCCCCTTGCCCTGGGGCTCCCAGGTGGGCAGCAGAAACCCCTGAGCAAACTGGTGTTAGCTCAACTGTTTGAACCCTGACAATTCAGCCCACTGCTCCCCCTACCTCTTGCCTGGAGCTTCCATGCAGGGAGAGCCTGCCACCCACCAGATAGCGTTCCCACCAGGCAGGAGAAGTTAGGGTGGCCAGATAGTCAGGAGGGGCAGATGACAAGGGAAGCCACAAGAAAGAGAGCCTGTGGTTAGATGGCGGGGGGTTGATCAAGCCAGCCCCAGAGCAGGACAGTCACCTGCTGTCCACACACATCTTCCTGAGGGAAGTTCTTCTTTGCCCCGATGGGTGTGACAGTTGGCAACATGGCTAGAAACAGATTGACAGCTATGCCCACCCTGGCTCCTTGGCAGTCATTGGAGAAATTCAGGATAGAGATGAGGATTCTGATACTCTCCCCTCAACACTGGAAATGAAAGGAAGCCTCCCAGCCCCCAAGTCCTCCCCGGTCTGTCAGCAGCATTTACGGAAGGCCCACTGTGTGCAAAGCCTGTACAATCAGGAGGGAGTTAAATGGGAAATTGAGGACCAGGCTCCACATGCCCATGGAGGGCTCGTGTGGAGTCTAAACATGAGACTGGTTCCTGAACACTTGCCAGGTGAACAGGATGGAGCCTGAATGTCCTCAGTCAGCTCCACCACTGGCAGCAACTCCTTACAGGGTCACTAGGCCCTGACTGAAAGGGCACCAGCTGGCTGGGTAGTGGGTGGGTATACATTTGGTTTTAGAGAAAAACAACCACAGATCCGATTTCAAGGCTTTGAGTCTCACCAACCCCTCCTTCCAGTCTTTTCTCAATAGCGGCATTAACTGGGACCCCTAAGAAGGGAGGTGGGAAGCAGACACCCAGCAGGGCTCTGCAGGAATCTCTCTGAGCCCCACACCCAGCTCCTGCTGTCTGTGCAAGGGGCAATCATGACTTTCCTCTGTGGCAGGGAGGCAGTGGAATCTGTAGGAGGTTCCAGACCCAGCGACGACCAAGCCTGGGTGGTTCTGACATCAAGAACAAAACGCCTGCAAGATCCACACTGGGAACTCAACCAAGAAGAAAGAAAAGAACAAACAAGATCAATTTCTTCCCCACAGGAGCCAGAATTTTCCTAAGCCAAAGCTACGAATGTTCAGAGACATCTTTATCTCTTGCAGGGACTCTACCTCCTCTCCTGTCTCAACTCCTCCTGAAAAAAGGGATGAAGTCCCACTCCCATCAAAACACCTCTGAAGTGTCAGCTTCAAATTATTTATGAATTACTTCTCCCAGGCTGGGTTAGCTTCAAAACTGGGAATGGGTTAGGGCATCAGCACGGGAAGAACCTTTAAGAATGTCAGGCTTTTAGAGCCTCAAAGCCACAAATCTCTCAAATGGTGCCCTCTCCAACCCTGGGCACTGGGTCCGATGAGCAGGGGATGGAGGCATGTCTGGACAGGGGCTTGCATCTGAGACCAGCCCCTGATACCAAACCAAATGTGTCCCTTGTATTTTTAACTGCAAGCTCCCACCACCCTGAGTGAGTTGTTCCTCAAGCAGTGGTGCTATTCAGTTGGCCTTTGCAGTCATGCTGACCCAGGGGCACTTGGTCTTCATCAGATTCTCAGTCTAAGCATCAATCCGCTGACAGAAGGACCTACCCCAGGCACTTCCAGCTCAGCAGAAAGCACCCTGAGCTAATAAAGGAAGATATAATTTAGAGGTCATGCCCCAAAGCCAGCTATTTCTGACTGCAGATCCAGCTCCAACTAAAGCGAAGCTGAAAATTAACATTATTTTTGCATTTTAAACAACTTACTAGTCTTTCAAAGGGTACCGATTGGTGAATAACAATTTACAATGAAGTAATCAGTTGCAAGTTACCAATAATTGCTATCACTTCAAGTGTGGGTTTTTTCCCTCCTCATTTTCTTCCCCTTGTTCTGTCTCTGTTATTTTGTTGTTGTTTTGTTTTTTGTTTTTTTGAGACAGAGTCTCGCTTTGTCACCCAGGCTGGAGTGCAGTGGCATGATCTAGGCTCACTGCAAGCTCCACCTCCCAGGTTCATGTCATTCTCCTGCCTCAGCCTCCTGAGTAGCTGGGACTACAGGCGCCCACCACCACGCCCGGCTAATTTTTTATATTTTTAGTAGAGATCGGGTTTCACCGTGGTCTTGATCTCCTGACCTCGTGATCCACCCGCCTCGGCCTCCCAAAGTGCTGGGATTATAGGCATGAGCCACTGCGCCCAGCCCTGTCTCTGTTTTTAAACCAACAAATATTTATTGACCTTCTTTTAGACAAGGTGTGAGCTAGGAACCATGAGAGATAAAAAGATGCGCCTGCCAAGTATTTGCATGTGATGTATTCATAGTCTGGCTAGGGTAGTAACATGGTACACATGGGGAAAATAACCAAACGTCAAAAGACTGATAGGTGATGAATGTCGACTCTGTAAAAGTGAAAGTTACATAGAATGTTCAGGGAGCTTGATTTTAAGTTGTCTGTGGGTTGTAAACTACTTCAATTTCCAGTAAGGTGTCTTCCTCTACCAGTGCTTCCCAAACAAAAAAGTCTATAAAATGATTTTTTTTTTTTTTTTTTTTTTTT
>NW_012105920.1:464862-465619 GCF_000951045.1 Mandrillus leucophaeus
CAGGCTGGAGTGTAGTGGTGCGATCTCAGCTCACTGGAACCTCCGCCTCCTGGGTTCAAGCGATTCTCCTGCCTCAGCCTCCCAAGTAGCTGGGACTACAGGCGCCTGCCACCAAGCCCAGCTAATTTTTGTATTTTTAATAGAGATGGGTTTCATCATGTTGGCCAGGATGGTCTTGATCTCTCGACCTCATGATCTACCCACCTCGGCCTCCCAGAGTGCTAGGATTACAGGTGTCAGCCACCATGCCTGACCAATAAAAAATTTTTTAATTAAAAAAAGATAAATAAATAATATGTAAAAGGCCAGGCACAGTGGCTCATCTGTTATCCCAGCACTTTCAGAGACTGAGGTAGGAGGATCACTTGAGGCCAGCCTGGGTAACATAAGATCCTATCTCTACCAAAAATAGAAAAGTTACCCGCTCGTGGTGCCACGTGCCTGTAGTCCTAGCTACTCACAAGACAAAGATGGGAGAATCGCTTGAGTCCTGAAGCTTGAGGCTGTAGCAAGCCATGATGGTGCCACTGCACTCCAGCCTGGGAAACAGAGGGAGACCGTGTCCCTAAAAAATAAATAAAAATAACTTCTCAAAAAATAAAACAAAAAAAACCAAAAAAAAAAACTAAAAAAAACCCCCTCATTCTTTTTTTTTTTTTTTTTTTTTTTTTTTTTTTTTTTTTTTTGAGATGGCATCTTGCTGTGTCACCCAGGTTGGAGTGCAGTGCAGTGGTGCAATCTCATCTCACTGCAACCT
>NW_012105920.1:471104-474063 GCF_000951045.1 Mandrillus leucophaeus
GCTAGAACCTGGGAGGCAGAGGTTGTGGTGAGCCGAGATCATGCCATTGCACTCCAGCCTGGGCAACAAAAGCGAAACTCCATCTCAAAAAAAAAAAAAAAAAGAGAAATGCAAATGAAAACCACAATGAGATACCATTTCACGTCAGTCAGAATGCCGATTATTAAAAAGTCAAGAGATAACAGATAGGCCGGGCATGGTGGCTCACACCTGTAATCCCAGCACTTTGGGAGGCCAAGGTAGGCAGATCACTTGAGGTCAGGAGTTCGAGGCCAGCCTGGCCAACATGGTGAAACCCTGTCTCCACTAAAAATACAAAAATTAGCTGGGAATCATCGCGCACACCTGTAACCCCAGCTACTCAGGAGGCTGGGGCAGGTAAATTGCTTAAACCTGGGAGGCAGAGTTTGCAGTGAACCAAGATCACGCCACTGCACTCCAGCCTAGGTGACAGAGTGAGACTCTGTTTCAATAAAATGAAATTTAAAAAAAGAAACAACAGCTGCTGGCGAGGTTGTGAAGAAATAAAGCTATTACACTGTTGGTGGGAATGTAAATTAGTTCAACCATTGTAGAAAACAGTGTGGCAATTCCTCAAAGATTTAGAACCAGAAATACCATTTGACCCAGCAATCCCATTACTGGGTATACACCCAAAGGAATATAAATCATTCTATTATAAAGATACAAACACATGTATGTCCATTGCAGCACTATTCACAATAGCAAAGACATGGAATCAACCCGAATGCCCATCAATGACAGACTGGATAAAGAAAATGTGGCGGCTGGGCATGGTGGCTCATGCCTTTAATCCCAGCACTTTGGGAGGCTGAGACAGGCAGATCACCTGAGGTCAGGAGTTCGAGACCAGCCTGGCCAACATGGTGAAACCCATCTCTACTAAAAATACAAAAATTAGCGGAGTGTGGTGGTGCATGCCTGTAGTCCCAGCTACTCCGGAGGCTGACAGGCAGGGGAACTGCTTAAACCTGGGAGGTGGAGGTTGCAGTGAGCTGAGATCGCACCACTGCATTCATTCCAGCCTGGGCAACAGAGCAAGACTCCATCTCAAAAAAAAAAAAAAAAAAGAAAAATGAAAGAAAGAAAATGTGGCACATATACACCATGGAATACTATGCAGCCATAAAAAGGAACAAGATCATGTCCTTTGCAGAGACATGGATGAAGCTAGAAGCCATTATCCTCAGCAAACTAATGCAGGAACAGAAAACCAAACACTGTATGTTCTCACTAGTAAGTGGGAGCTGAACAGTGAGAACACATGGACACACAGAGGGGAACAACACTCACAGGGGCCTGTTGGGGGCAGGCAGGGGAACAGAGAGCATTAGGGAGAAGAGCTAATGCATGCTGCGCTTAACACCTGGGTGATGGGTGGATAGGTGCAGCAAACCACCATGGCACACGTATACCTGTGTAACAAACCCGCACATCCTGTACATGTACTCAGGAACTTAAATAAATAAAAGTAAAACATAAGGGCCATGCCTTAGCTCCTGGTTTTGTTTGTTTGTTTGTTTTTTGAGACAGAGTCTCACTCTGTCACCAGGCTGGAGTGCAGCTGGCGCAATCTTGGCTCACTTCAACCTCCGCCTCCTGGGTTCAAGCGATTCTCCTGCCTCAGCCTCCCGAGTAGCTGGGACTACAGGTGCCTGCCACCACGCCCAGCTAATTTTTGTATTTTTGGTAGAGACGGGGTTTCACCACATTGGCCAGGATGGTCTCAACATCTTGACCTCGTGATCTGCCTGCCTCAGCCTCTAAAGTGCTGGGATTATTGGCATGAGCCACCGCACCCGGCCTCCTAGTTTTTAACATGAGCTCAGCTCAGACTGATTCTCTTAGTCTCAATTCTAGGTCCTGTGGCAAAGACACTTTGAGGAGCCCATCCTGGGATGAAAACCATGGCCAGGGAAGGGGCCACAGCAGAGAGGCAGAGCTGCTGAGACCACTTCTGCAACCACAAGGACGAGAGTGCACATCATTGGTGAGGGAGGGCTGGTGCCTGCCCCCATGTGCACACAGCAGCCCATAGCTGAGGAGTCACAGAGCTCTTACCTCAATCCTCCCTCATCAGTTCAGCCAGAACTGATCTCTCAGCCAAGTCTGTACCCTGGCTAGAATGTGATCTTCAGAATGTGATCCTGCTTTGTTCACTCCTATGACCCCAGCATCTAGAAAAATGCTTGGCACCATTGGTAGGCACTCAAATACTATACTTGGTACATCAAATAACAAATTAACTCCTCCATTCTATGTCTTCTTGGAAGGGATACAGGATGGCAGCTGGGGAGAGGAGAGCACAGAAGAAAGATGAGAACAGGATCTTAGAAAACATCCCTGGGGCATATTTGTAGGCCCTGACTTACCCAGATCCTAGGGACAGGAATTATGGCTTAGGGAGCAGTAGGCAAGCCCTGATCATGGAGCTTGGCAGACCCACTTATTCCTTCAACAAGGATTTATGGAACACTTAACAGATGCCAAGTCCTGCTGGATTCTCAGCCTCGTAAGGCCTAGCTTTCATACCCTTCTGGCCTTGTGATTTCTGGCTAGCTTTTAGCCTCTCTGTCTCTCTATTCATTCATTGGTAGATCACAGGGTCCTTGAGAAGATTAAATGACATAATATATAAAATACTTCCTTGTACATAGTAACTGTCCTGTAAATATTTTTGCTGCAAAACATGGTTGCTGGGTCTGTTGTTTTGTGGGGGGTGGGGAGATGGGGCTTAGGGTAAAATTGTAACTGTGTAATTTACCACTGTCTGGGGTTCCTCCAGGAGATGGAATTGATCTGTATAATCATCATTTCTCACGCAAGAATAGCCCTGCCTTCACCTGGCTGCTTATATATGAAGAAGTGCTCTTCTTTCCATAAGAGGACACAGCTTCTGGCGCAGCAGCAGGAAGCTGTAGATGCGGCATGGGTTACT
>NW_012105920.1:474113-502764 GCF_000951045.1 Mandrillus leucophaeus
TTTTTTTGAGACAGAGTTTCACTCTTGTAGCCCAGGCTGGAGTGCAATGGCACGATCTCAGCTCGCTGCAACCTCTGCCTCCTAGATTCAAGTGATTCTCCTGCCTCAGCCTCCCGAAGTAGCTGGGATTACAGGCGCCTGCCACCATACCCAGCTAATTTTTTTGTATTTTTAGTGGAGACGGGGTTTCACCATATTGGCCAGGCTGGTCTTGAACTCCTGACCTTGTGATCTGCCTGCCTCGGCCTCCCAAAGTGCTGGGATTACAGGCGTGAGCCACTGCACCTGGCTTTTATTTTTTTAAATTTTTTTTATTTTTGGAGACAGGGTCTTGCTCTGTTGCTCAGGTTGAAATGCAGTGGCATGATCTTGGCTCACTGCAACTTCCACTTCCTGGGTTCAAGTGATCCTCCAACCACAGCCTCTTGAGTAGCTGGCAATATAGGCGCACGCCACCACGCCCAGCTGATTTTTGTATTTTTTGTAGAGACAGGGTTTCACCATGTTGCCCAGGCTGGCCTTGACCTGGGTTCAAGTGATCCTCCTGCCTCAGCCTTTCAAAGTGCTGGGATTACAGACATGAGACACTGCACTCATCTATAAAATGTTGATACGAGTTCTATGAAAAAAATGTTCTGGCCAGGTGAGATGGCTCATATCTGTATTTTCAGCACTTTGGGAGGCCAAAGCAGGAGAGTGGCTGGAGCACAGGAGTTGAATCCAGGAGATTAGCCTAGGCAACACAGTAAGACTCCCTCTACAAAAATGTAAAAAACTAGCCAGGTATGGTGGTGCACACATGTGGTCCCAGCTACTTGGGAGACTGAGATGAGATGATCACTTGAGCCCAGGAATTCGAGGTTTGCAGTGAGCCATGTTTGTGCCACTGCACTCCACTATACACCAGTCAGAGTGAAAAAAAAAGCAGATTTCTTTTTGTTTTTTGAGACAGAGTCTCTCTCTGTCGCCCAGGCTGGATTGCAGTGGTGCGATCTCGGCTCACTGCAGGCTCCGCATTCTGGTTCACGCCATTCTCCTGCCTCAGCCTCCCAAGTAGCTGGGAGTACAGGCACCCGCCACCATGCCTGGCTAATTTTTTGTATTTTTAGTAGAGACAGTGTTTCACCACTTTAGCCAGGATGGTTTCGATCTCCTGACCTCGTGATGCACCTGCCTTGGCCTCCCGAAGTGCTGGGATTACAGGCGTGAGCCACCACACCCAGCCAAAAAAAAGCAGATTTCTTTATCACACAATGTTGCTGAGCCTCCAAGAGCCAAAGTGCATTGTGAATCTGCACAGGACTATGAATGTATGCAGCAGATTCCAGATTAACAATGAAATAGCCCCTCCTCCATGCCCTTTTTCTCATAAGCAATACAAATTAGCATCTTTCTACAATTGTAGTCCCAGAGAGTCTAAATATTCTGCTTAGAAGGCAAAAAAACAAGGGTGCTCACACCTCACTTTCTCCAACATTTTCCCCAAAAGTCCAGCCCATAGTGGATCTCTTTTTCTTAGGTTTTCAAAAGAACTTTGGTATCACCAATTTAGCACTCAACTCCCGTCTGTCTTCTGTTAGTTTATATAGTTCCATGTCACTCATACTACGCCAACTTGAGGCAGATCATACAACAAGTGCTCACTAATGACAAATTACATGATTATTAAATATGCTTTTTAAAATATTTGTTTATTTATTTATTTGGAGACAGAGTCGAGCTCTGTCACCCAGGCTGGAGTGCAGTGGCACAATTTTGGCTCACTGCAACCTCCACCTCCCAGGTTCAAGTGATTCTCCTGCCTCAGCCTCTCGAGTAGCTGAGATTATAGGCATGCACCACCACGCTCAGCTAATTTTGTATTTTTAGTAGAGACAAGGTTTCACCATGTTGGTCAGGCTGGTCTTGAACTCCTGACCTCAGGTGATCTGCCCTCCTCAGCCTCCCAAAGTGCTGGGATTACAGGCATGAGCCACCACATGGGGCCTAAATGTGGTTCTTATCTGTTTCTTATCATGGGTAAGAGCAGAGCCTGCACTCTGGAGGCCAGAGTGCAGATACTGGCTCTGGCTTATTAACTGCAACTTTGGGAAGTTACTTAACCTCTCTGTTTCATCATTTGTACCTTAGAATGTTGCTGTGAGCACTAAACTACAGTGCCCAGCACACAGTAACAGTTTAATAGATGTTAGCTGTTTTTATTGCTACTCCTACCAATACATTTTTTTTTGCTACAACTGGTCACCAAGCAAAGAACAGAGCATGGCCAGTGTATGGAGAATCAGATTTCAAGGGCAGCCCATAACACGCTCACAAAACACAGGGATATTGTTTGTTTATCTCTTCTAAGATCTCGAGGCACTTAAAAGTCTCAACTTATCAATTTTCACAGGACTTTCCTGACATAGGTTGGAATCCATTATAATCACCCTAGGGAGGGGTTAATGACCTACTCAAGGTTACTTGCCAGGGTCAACCACTGGCTAGGAATAGAAATTGACTCTGCAGTCACCCCCTTTGTCTTAATAACTTCCTCCCTATGTGGTTTTGGCAAAGACAAAACACCCGAGAGTGATGCAGCAACTGGAGTGAAGGTCAAAGAACAGCATCTGGGTTTAGCACAGCCTTGATGAGGCCTTTTTTCCTTTCATCTTCCCACAAGCAGGCTTGTATATCCAGCAGCCTCCTGTCCCTCTCTAAGTACCTCAAAATAGTATTCCTTGACCTCCCTTCATCCAGGAGATGCCAAGGAGGGGAAAGCAGATGCATCTGAGATGCCAAAGAAAGGCTCTCACACACAAAGTGACTCCTTGCCCTTGGACGTGTTTGCATCCTCACATCCTTCTCATCCTTACGTTCCTACTGCTGCAGTCATAGCAGCTCCTAGGCTCTGCCTTGGACAGAACCCACAGTTCCCTTGAAGGAACAAGTTCTCTGCAGCCGGCCCCCTGCCCCAACATCCAGGGACCATGTTGGTCACAGTCCTATTTACAGCTTCCAGAGCAGTCAAGTACAGAAAACCATGTAACAAAGCCACTGAGAAGACCCATCCTGGTGTGTGCACACATGTGTGTTTTCAATCACCCCTCTGCCTTCCCTCTCCAGTTACTCGGATCTCCTTGCTTTCATCATGAGAACAGTGAATTATTTATGGAGTAACACACTGCACTCAGGGTCTCCCATGATCATGCAGATTGTGACCGCCCTGGGGAATTTACTGCCTAAGTCATTCGGAGAGAATGGGCAAATGAGGCATAAGGTGACAAGTAAGGGACAGTGACAGAAATTGGGGTTCCCTGGCTCTGCGACTGGTTGGGAGAAGTGGTATGAGGCGGTGACAGACAACAATGGGAGAGTCTGGTCTTCCTAAATCCCTGGTGGTAGCGATATGGAAGCAGGTGGGAAGAATATAAGGAAAATATAAAAGAAACAATGAATTCCTGACCAAGCTGTCAGATAACCTCTGTTGTCAAAACACAGGCCTGGACTGACTACTGGGGAACCAAAACGTTCAGATCTCTGCTCATGGTGAGAAGCACGCATAGGTAGGTCAAGGCTAGCAGTCTATCCAAGGCTGAGACCCCAAGCACAGGGGTTCTATCCTTCATTACTCACTTATTACCTCCAGCATCACTGGCCACTTCCTTCTTCTTCTTCCTTTTTTTTTTTTTTGAGATGGAGTCTTGCTCTGTCACCCAGGCTGGAGTGCAGTGTGGCAATTTCGGCTCACTGCAACCTCTGCCTTCTGGGTTCAAGAGATTCTCCCACCTCAGCCTCCCAACTAGCTAGGATTATAGGCACCCGCCATCATGCCTGGCGAATTTTTGTATTTTTACTAGAGACGGGGTTTTGCCATGTTGGTCAGACTGGTCTTTAATTCCTGACCTCAGGCGATCCGCCCAACTTGGCCTCCCAAAGTGCTGGAATTACAGGCGTGAGCCACTGCACCTGGCCCAGTTCCTTTTTTCATACAAACTTTTTGCTCAGTATTTCACTTGCAGGGCTTTCCGACTGCTCTTCATTGCTCTTTTTGTAGAGAATATCAAGAGGTATCTTTCCCTGGGTCTCTGCCTTCTAACATCTTACAAAACACGGCAGAATACAGAAGAGATATACACAGTGCTGATTTTCTAAGGGAATGTGCTAGAATATTGTCCTGGAACTATGTTCTTATGCCACCCTAGAACAATGTTTCAAAATCTAATGTTCAACACTGATATTTAATATTCACATCAAATAATAAAAGCTGTTTATTTGCATTTATATACATTTTAAATACCTTCCTATATACCTTATTTTATCAAATTTAAGATAGCGCCAATATAAGTGGTGCTTTTTACTTTTGTATTGCATCAAGAAAAACAAACTTCCATTGGTTGTAAGATACACCCCGATTTCAGAGATATTAAAAGTGGGAAAAATGCACACCTAGAATTTATCAAAATTATGCTGAAAGGAATCTCATTTTCCTCAAGTTCTTGCCATAAATCAGAGAATAACACCCTGTGTCTCTCCAAGTCGGATGTAAGGCAGCCTCCTTTATAGTTGATATCACAGAATAAAAATTAGGAGAAAGAAAAGCAAGGGGCCAGATGCGGTGGCTCATGCCTGTACTCCCAGCACTTTGGGAGGCCAAGGCAGGAGGATCATTGAGCCCAGGAGTTTGAAACCAGCCTGGGCAACAAAGGGAGACCCAGTCTCTACAAAAAGTTAAAAAATTAGCCAGGTGTGGTGGCATGTGCCTGTAGTCCCAGCTACACAGGAGGCTGAGGCAGGAGGATCACTTGAGCCCAGGAAGTTAAGGCTGTAGTGAGCCATGTTTGTGCCACTGCACTCCAGCCTGGGTGACAAAGCAAGACTGTCTCAAAAAAAAAGGAAAGGAGATAGGAGAGGAGAAGAGAGAGGAGGAGAGGGGAGGGGAGGGGAGGGCACTGGAGAGGAGATGAGGAAAAAGAAAAGAAAAGAGAAAAGCAAAGCAAGGGGGTGAGATGGGTTTAGTCTGTAGATGTATGAGATACTTTATGGATAACCGTGTCTATTCATCCCACCTCTGCTTCCTGGATCTGCTGAATCATTCAGCTCATTATTAATGGAGAGGAATTAGGGAGGGGTTACAGGGAGAGGTGCCGTAGTCCACACCTGCAGCAGCACATGGACGGTGCCATGGAAATGGTTCCAGCAATGGTCTGGGCAAAGGTTTCACGCAGAAGAGATTTGACCTGAGTGTGAAGGGTGAGAAGGCAAAAGCATCTCGGGATGGAACAAATGAAGGAAGACAGGAAAACAAGCAGCCTGAGGGGGCGGTGGTGACTGCCTCTTTAGTGACAGACAGCGGGCAGTGGGCAACAAAGCTGGGCCAGACTTTGAGGTTGTACATAAATGGTTAAGGATTTTGGACCATCTTATACTGGCAGTGGGCCACCATAAGTTTTTCAAGTGTGGGAATAATTGATGCAAAACAGTATTTCAGGGGAAAAAAAACACAACAGCATTTCAGAAAAAAAAATGAAAACCATAATTTCCAGAAGATAAATTGGCAGTTCTCTATATAGTGAACTCAGTGAGAAGAGGTAAAAGTTGAAAGGACTAATAAAAATAAAAATCACCATTTATTGAGTGTGCTATTGACAGAAATATAATTTTTTTTTTTCTTGAGACAGAGTCTGGGTCCACCACCCAGGCTGGAGTGCAGTGGCGTGATCTCAGCTCACTGCAGCCTCCACCTCCTGGGCTCAAGTGAGCCTCAGCTTCTCCAGTCTCAGCCTCCCAAGTAGCTGGGGCTACAGGCATGTGCCACCACACCTGGCTAATTTATGTATTTTTAGTAGATATGGGGTTTCATCATGTTGGCCAGGCTGGTCTCAAACTCCTGGCCTCAAGTTGCCTGCCCTCCTTGGCCTCCCAAAGTGCTGGGAATACAGACATGTTGCCATGGGTCCTGGCTAAGAAACAGAAAATTAAAAGAAAGAGCTGTTTTGAGATAACAGTGCTAGAGATAATCAACTTAGATGATAAATTTGACAAAATAGAAGAAATAGCCATTAAGTGGGTAGAGATACAGAAATGATGCTGGGAAAAAAAAGGATAGAAAATCAGATTTAGGAATCATTTTCATAGAGGTGAACTTGAGTCGAGGGGTTCTAAAGTCATGAAAAAGGATGAGATTTAGCCTGGCATGGTGGTGCACACCTGCTGTTCCCAGCTACTGGGGTGGCTGAAGTGAGAAGATCATGTGAGCCCAGAAGTTTGAGGTTGTACTGCATAATGATCATGCTCATGAATAGTCACTGCACTCCAGTCCCAGCGACATAGCAAAGCCCCACCTCTAAAACAAAAAAAGAACAAGCCAGGTGCAGTGGCTCATGCCTGTAATCCTTGCACTTTGGGAGGCTGAGGCAGGCAGATACCTGAGGTCAGGAGTTCAAAACCAGCCTGACTAATGTGGTGAAACCCCGTGTCTACTAAAAATTCAAAAATTAGCCTTGTGTGGTGGCGTAAGCCTATAATCCCAGCTACTCAGGAGGCTGAGGCAGAAGAATTACTTGAACCTAGAAGGCAGAGGTTGCAGTGAGCCGAGATTTCTCCAGCCTGGGCCACAGAGCAAGACTCTTGTCGCAAAAAGGAAAAAAAAAAAAAGATGAGATTTAGCAAGAAGAAACTTTAGGACCTCACAATTTTTAAGTACAAAATATTTCACATACGCAGAATAGACAGAGAACAATAATATGTAACACTCCATACCTACCATCCAGATATTCAAATGTCATTCTTTTGATATATTTGCTTCTGATTCTTTTTTACATTTTTTTTTCCTAAAGGAACAACAAACATTACAGATACAATTGAGGCTATCTCCATTCCCTTCTCTCCTTCACTACAGATATGTACTATCCTCCTATTGTTCTGTGACCCTTCTAATTAGTTTTGTACTCTTATGACATAGACAGAGCCAAAAATATTATGCTAGGTGTAAATTAGGTATGGGCTTGGTGCAGTGGCTCACACTTAGCACTTTGGGAGACCAAGGCAGGAAGACTGTTTGAGCCCAGGAGTTGGAGACAAGACTGGGCAACATGGCGAGACCCTGTCTCTATTAAAAATTTAAAAATTAGCCGGATGTGGTGGTATCCACCTGTGGTCCCAACTACTCTGGAGCCTGCCGTGGGATGATGGCTTGAGCCCAGGACGTCAAGGCTGCAGTGAGCTGTGTTCACACCACTACACTCCAGCCTGGGCAACACAGTGAGACACTGTCTCAAAAAAAAAAAAAAAAAAAAGTATGTACATGATATACGTACATATTATTTTAAAATTTGCTTTTCTTTTATTCAATATTCATATATTTTAGAAATTCATCCACAATTATATATGTGTATATATACAGGAATATGTGAAGTACATTCATTTTAACTTCTATATCGTATGCCATTACATGAATATGTCATGAAATATTTCTCCATTTTTTTCTACTTTTAGCTTTTATAAACAATGTTGTAATGGATAGCCAAGTGTATATTCCAAGCATATGTGCACACTTGCCCAAGAGTTTCTGAGGGGTATAGAGTCCACATTTCTTCTCTTTTTTTTGAGCTGGGGTCTCACCCTGTCACCCAGGCTGGAGTGCAGTGGTGCCATCATGGCTCACTACAGCCTCAGCCCCCCAGCTCAAGCTCAAGCCTCAGACTCCCTAGCAACTGGGACTACAGACATGTGCCACCGCATTTTGCCTTGTTGCCCAGGCTGGTCTCGAACTCCTGAGCTCAAGTGATCTGCCTGCCTTGGCCTCCCAAAGTGCTAGGATTACAGGTGTGAGCTATCCCACCTGGCCTGGATATATACATTTCTAACAGATAATACCAAATTGCTTTCTAAGTGCATGAATTCTACCCTACATCTCCACGAATACTTATCTTGCCAGATTTCTAATTTTTCCTTATCCAACAGGCATAAATTATTGTCTTGTCCTCTAATTTGCATTTATCTGATCACCACTGAGTTTGGACATTTTTATTCAGGTCCCTCCTTCTGGGAATGAAATTGCTTACTGTAATCTTTGTCCTTAGTTTCTATGAGGTTGAGGGTCTTTCTTGTTTTCTTTCTTTTTTTTTCTTTTACTGAGTTACGGGGGTTCTTTATGTATTTTGGATAGGAATTCTTTGTCAGTTGCATGTATTCTAAACGTCTTTTCCCAGTCTATGCTTTGTCTTCTAACACTATTTACTGTGCCTTTAAGTTTTTTTTGTTTGTTTTTGCTTTTTTGATACAGTCTCGCTCTGTTGCCCAGGCTGGAGTGCAGTGGCATGATCTCAGCTCACTGCAGTGCCTCATGGGTTCAAGCGATTCTCCTGCCTCAGCCTCCTGAGTAGCTGGGACTACAGGCACCCGTCACCACGCCCAGCTAATTTTTGTATTTTTATTAGAGACGGTGTTTCACCCTGTTGGCCAGGCTGGTCTCGAACTCCTGACCTTGTGATCTGCCCGTCTCAGCCTCCCAAAGTGCTAGGATTACAGGCGTGAGCCACCACACCGGGCCAAGTTTTTTTTAATTATGAAAATGTTCAATTGCTCACAAAAGTTGAGAAAACAATATATTGAAACTACATTGTCTGTTACCCAGACCCAACAAGTAACAAGATTTTGCTATATTTGCCTTATCTCTCTCTTTTTCTTTCTTACATTTCTGCCAACATATTTTAAAGTAATCCCAGATTGCATGTCATTTCACTCCTACATACTTCATTAAGCATCTATACAACTAAGGACATTTTCTTATGTAGTCACCATGTGCCAATCATGATGATTTCTATCAAAATTAACAACTATTCTTTCATATCACCTAATAGATGGTGATTTGGGATACTTGGAAGTTTTTAATGAGGCTGCAATTTTTCTGCTGCAAAACACAGATATCGCATTGCCTGGCCTGGGATTACAATTGCTGTCCTTCCTATGTGATGATGACCCATGCGTGATTCCACTACTGACTGATCAGCAGGTCCTTCTTCAGGAAGCAGGAAGGCTTTTCCGCACCTGGGAGAGACAGGTGACGACTGCTTCAGTCTGTACCCGTGGCAGCTGCTTACAAAGCATATGACCACTTAAGTCATTATCTCTGACACCTCTGTTGGAAAATAGCCATCTACCTCAGAGGAGGTGGTCTGTCTGCTGCCGATAGATCCCAGCAACCACACCGATGCTTCCCTCTGAGGTCTGGAAATTCACACATAAAAGTCTTCATAACCTTTAGGGAAGAGGCAGCCAGAGAAACTCGATTCCAGTCAGGATGGTTTGGGGGATGGGCTAAGGTTAATCCCTCTACCGTGTTCTCAGAATGAAGAAAACAGACATTTACTGGGAAAAAGAACAGCTCTGAATACAAATACTAGAATAGGGCTTTTCAAATGTGTGCCTTCTGTGGCTCCCTTTATCCAGAGAAAAAGAGTCCATGGATTTCTCCCTATACTGCTTAACGTGGCAAAAGACCCCGAATTGCTGGAATTAATGGGAAGACTAGAGCAGCTCTGGATAAGACACCAGTGAGGTAATGTCTGGTTTTTGTTAAATATCCCAAATAGATTACTCACTCTTGCTAGATAAAAGGTAAAGACACTGTGGTGCTATTAACACAAATCCTGCTGCAAACGGGGCCCCCATGGGTCCCCGGACTGGGGAGCTGCCATGCTGTTCAGAAGACCAGTGGTGGGGGCAGGAGAGGGGGGCAGTCACGGTAGACATTGTCCAGAGAAGAAAACCAGTCAGCTCTGTGATCTTTGCAGACTCCTTTTTGTTAAGGAACCCAGAACACCAATGAGACCCCGGGAGGCTCGTATTAGAGCCAGAAAGAAGGTCTGTGGGAAAGATCCCTTCTCTCTGTCTTCAGTAGAAGAGCTAGCTTGGCAGAACTGGATAGCCAGGCCGGAAGGCTCCACTGGCTCCTCTTACCCTCGGGGCTTTTGATTCTATACCTGGAGCAATTCCTTCCATTTAAAGCACTTTTTTTTTCCTTTTTTTTTAGAGACAAAGTCTCACAAAGCCCAGGCTGGAGTGCACTGGCGTAATCTCAGCTCACTGCAATCTCCGACTACCAAGTTCAAGTGATTCCCCTGCCTCAGCCTCCTGAGTAGCTGGGATTACAGGCCTGCCCCACTATGCCCTGCTAATTTTTATATTTTTAGTAGAGATGGGGTTTCACCATGTTGCCCAGGCTGGTCTTGAACTCCTGACCTCAGGTGATCCGCCCACCTCGGCCTCCCAAAGTGCTGGGATTACAGGCATGAGGCCACCATGCCTGGCTTTTTTTTTTTTTTAATTATTTTTTGAGACATGGTCTCCCTCTGTGGCCCAGGCTGGAGTGCAGTGGCACAATCTTGGCTCACTGCAATCTCCACCTCCCAGGTTCAAGCGATTCTCCCGCCTCAGCCCCCTGAGTAGCTGGGATTACAGGCATGTGCCACCACAGGCCAGCTAATTTTTGTAATTTTAGTAGAGATGGGGTTTCACCATGTTGGCCAGGCTGGTTTCAAACTGCTGACCTCAGGTGATCTGCCTGCCTTGGCCTCCCAAAGTGCTGGGATTACAGGCGTGAACCACCACCCCCGGCCCCATTTAAATCACTTTATAGTTTACAAAGAATTTCCACATGCATTGTTTCAACTGCTCCTCATAAGAGCCTTGTAAGATGAGCTGAGAATATTGAGGCTCAGATTGGTTAAGTCATCAGGCAGAGTCATAGCTGTTTTCCTCCATTTATTGAGAGAGTTGGATAAACGTCTCCGAGGTAGTTCCCTTCTCGACCTTAGAGTCTAGGGTTGTCAGAGGCCTGGGAGAGGCTGAGAAGAGAGCCAGGGAATTGGCAGAGCTTCTGTCCTGCAAAGAGGCAAATGGAACACCAGGAAACTGGACCTTTTTCCCCAAGGATTCTTGCTTTCAGTCAAGTCATCCCACACACTCTCTGACTCTGTGGTAGGGTCCTTGAAATTTCATTTCACAATTTCCTGGCAGATATCAGGGCAGCGGATGGTAATCCCGTTAGTGTTGGCCAGTCTCCCAAACAGGCCCAAATGCTGCCTGCTTGCCCTGTTGCAAACTTCCTCCTCCCCTCTACTGTTGCCTGGCCAGCCGACCCTTAATCTTAGTGGTGAGTTCTGCAACCTTGCCAAGAAGTCTCCCAAACAAGTGTAAACTCCTTGTGATTGTGAGCAAACAGCAAGGCTGGCACTCCCCATCACACCTGCCATCCCCTCACTCACTTCCATTTATAAGCTTACACTATATGCAGGACCTGCCTTACAGAAGCCCTGAGACACAGTCAGGCTCACAGGAGCTGGGAACTCAGCTCCTTCAGACCTGGAAGGACCTGAGTCTGCGCTGGGAAATGTTTGTGCTCATCATGTCGAATGCATCATCCATGAACTTTTCCTCTGAAAAGCTTAGCACATCTCACTGTGATTCTTGCTGCTCCCAGTTCCTCTTTCTAAAGGAAATCACCAGCCTCCTCTGGGGCCTCAAAGCTTTAGTAATCAGGAACTAAATAACATGGAAAACATGGAGAATTGCATGGAGGCAAAACAGTACCACAGCTGTACCTACTATTTATAATGAAAGTCAGCCCAGAGTGCCTGCCTTTTTCATCATCTCTCAGTTATCCACATGCTCGACCTGGGGGACAGGAGAGAGCAGGGAGAAAATCATGATTATCCTATACAGTTTACAATGCATTTTGAAAATTTACATACACTTGGCCAGGCACAGTGGCTCACGCCTGTAATCCCAACATTTTGGGAGGCGGGCGGATCACTAGGTCAGGAGATAGAGACCATCCTGGCTAACATGGTGAAACCCCATCTCTACTAAAAATACAAAGAAATTAGCTGGGCATGGTGGCGGGTACCTGTAGTCCCAGCTACTCGGAAGGCTGAAGCAGGAGAATGGCATGAACCCAGGAGGTAGAGCTCGCAGTGAGCCGAGATCACGCCACTGCACTCCAGCCTGGGCAACAGAATGAGACTCCATCTCAAAAAAAAAAAAAATTACATACACTTAAAATATGTTATTTCTCTCAATTCTCAGAATAAAGCCATATAGTACATAATAGATACAAATTTTGGTTTCTCTTCTTTTTTTCCAATGAGGTTGGAAACGAAGATACTACTCTTTCTACCTTACTAAGAAGCAAATCAAGGTTGTAATTATTCAAAATCAAATAAATATATTGTAGTGGACTCTAAACTCAAATTCAGCATTCCTGGCAATAAATGCCAGAATCCCAGATTCCTGGGTTTTCTATACGACCCCTTCCTCTTAAGTCCTTTGCTCCCTGTGGAGCTGTAGCTTTGTTTTGTTTTGTTTTATTTTATTTTATTTTATTTTAGAGACAGAGTCTCACTCTGTGAGACCAGTGCACAGCACGATCCTGGCTCACTGCAGCCTCTACCTGCCAGGCTCACGTAATTCTCCCACCTCAGCCTCCTGAACAGCTGAGACTACAGGTTTGTGTCACCATGTCTGGCTAATTGTTTTATTTTATTTTATTTTTATTTTTATTTTTGAGATGAAGTCTCGCTCTGTTGCCCAGGCTGGAGTGCAGTGGCATGATCTCGGCTCACTGCAAGCTCCACCTCCCGGGTTCACACCATTCTCCCGTCTCAGCTTCCCTAGTAGCTGGGACTACAGATGCCCGCCACCACGCCCAGCTAATTTTTTGTATTTTTAGTAGAGATGGGGTTTCACCATGTTAGCCAGGATGGTCTTGATTTCCTGACCTCGTGATCCGCCCACCTCGGCCTCCCTAAATGCTGGGATTACAGGTGTGAGCCACCGTGCCTGGCCTATTATTTTATTTTTTGTAGAGACAGGGTCTCATTATGTTACCCAGGCTGGTCTCGAACTCCTGGGCTCAAGCAATCCTCCCCCATTAGCCTCTCAAAGTGTTAAGATTACAGGTGTGATCCACCACGCCAGGGCAATTTTACTTTATTGAGACAGTTCTCGCTATTGATTATGCTGGAGTCCAGTGGCACAATCACAAGTCATTGCAGCCTCTATCTCCTGGGCTCAAATGATCCTCCCACCTCGACCTCCCAAATAGGTAGGACTACAGGCAAATGCCACCATGTCTGGTTAATTTTTATTTTTTGTAAAGATGAGGTCTTGCTATGTTGCCCAGGCTGGTCTCAAACTCCTGGGCTCAAGCAATCCTCCTGCTTCAGCCTCCTAAAGTGCTGGGATTACAGACACGAGCCACTGTGCCTGGCCTATAGCTTTAAAAATTTCCCTAATGTATACCATCCTCACTATTCCCAGGAACAGTTCTAAGTAATTGAAGTCTATGAACTAGTTTAATCCTCATAAAACACTGAGGTAGGTATCAATATTATTCCCATTCTATAGACGAGGAAACTGATGCATGTAGTGGTTAGCAAATATGCCCAAAGGTACACCACTCATAAGTGGCAGAGCAGGAATACGAATCCAGCCAGTCTGGTTCCGGGGTCTGGATTCTTGATTGCTGTACTATACTTTCACTTTGTTGTGAGCACCTGCCTATCTCAGAGATCAGTCAGTAAGTCCTTTGAAGACAAAAACTGTCCTTTGATCCTTATTCCTGAGCCGTAGGCATTACATTTGGCACAGAGTATATGCTCAATAACCATCTATTCATGCATCTGAACAAATGCATGAATAACTGGTCAGGAGGGACGCCAGCAGAAAGGCCACCCTGTCTAAACCTAAAATCGCAGAACTCAAACTGTTCCTCCATTCTTTCTTCTGCTTTTCTCCAAGATATTACATAGCCACAAAAGCAGATTCTTGATTCCAATCTAGTCCATCCTTTGATAGACTTTGAGTGATCAGCTCTCCCAAAGGCAGTGCCAGCTCTCAAGTACCCAATGCAGAGTTGCTGGGGACCCCGCCTGAGGTCCATCTTTAGGCTCCCAGGGCTACACTTTCGTGTCGGGGTTTAGGTCAACAGGATTCCCACAGAAACTGGAAATCAGACCCACGGACAGCATCTATGGTGAGGTGGAATCAAACAGTAAGGGCTTCCCAGAACGTCCGAGTGAATCAGCTGCTCAGGCTGGGACAAATCCAGAACACATACCCACAAGGGGTGGCAAGTTGTAAATTGAGATCTAATATGAGCCATCTGGTCTGGCAAAATGGCCAACTGGAGGGATGGGAGCCTGGAAACTGCCCAGAAGCAAACTTATCTTGGGGAAATGATGAGTCAGCTCTGTTCAAAAACAAAAGCCTTTAATGAAGTCCTTCGCAGTAAGCCCCATAGTATCTTTCTGGAGCAGCCAGAGTTGAGTAACTCCATCTAAAGGTTACCTCTGGATTCAAAGTTTTTAGATGCCTGGTCCCAGGCTTGGGTATAACAGAGCATGAATACAGGCGAGGTAAACCTGCATTGCTTTGTGGGGGTGGGATGGGATTCAAGAATCATTTCACAGCCAGATAGATGTGTCAGGTAAGATGTGATGGGACATGCAGGACTAGCTGGGGTCCAGCATTTCCCCCTAGCATGGGGACAGTTTAGCCTTGGTCCTGGAGGACAGCTTTCCAGTGTCTTCTCCCAGCCACAGTCGCTAAAAAGCAACCAATTACCAGGTCTAATTATCTTCCCTCAGCCTCTTTTCTGGCAGCAGCTGCCAAGGCTCTTGCCAAAACTCTGCTTCACCAACACCCTGATCCAAAAAGCCCCAAGTCAACGAGGAGAAGGCTCTGTGGGCCCAGAACAGCTGTGAGGCTTCCCAACACCAAGACGGGGCACAAGAGGTCAGCGCCGGGAGCTTCAAAGCAACTCGCCCCCTTGGCCTCAGCATCTGGATGGAGGAGAAGTGGTGGCGCCAGCCACCTGGAACCACACCAGAAAATGACACAACGGCAATCAACACACTGGCCCCAACCACCCCCACCCCAGGAAGTTAGGAAGCTTTTTAAAGGCCTGTTTGTGCTTGTGGTGGAAGCTCCAAGGTCAGGGCTGGCCTACAGCTCAGCGTGTGCTTCACAGCTGAGCGTAGCTGGGAGGTAGGTCAGGGATACTCTAGGTCGGGGCTGGGGGCTCTCAGGGCACCACGCTGCTGCTGATCCCTACTTCCTTGCACTCCAAAGTAGCTTTCCTACTTCTGCCCACAGGTGAGCCTGAGACCTGTTTCACCTCTTCCTGCATGGAGCAAGAGGTAGCTTCCTCCTGAAAGATGTCCTGAGCTACAGAGGCTCTCTCTGACTTGCACAAGAATGAGTCTTCAAAACCCCAGTCACCTTGGGGGCCTGGACTTTTGTGAGCAGAAGTGGGGAAAACCAGGTGGCCATCCACTCGGCCTCCAACCTTGCAGCCCCAGGGGAAGAAGGACCAGGTGCAGTTTGCTGGGCAGTTATGAAACTTGAGAAGCTGGAGTGACTTTGGGCTGGTGCTTTGAGAACAGGGAGGTATTGTGTGATGAGGCGCAGAGGGGGTATAGAATACCCAACAGTTCATGCACAAACATGATCCCAGCCTTGTGCGGAGAAAGGGGCTTCCAGGGGCCTGGGTGGTTTCAAACTGGAATGTGAGGAGAAAGGTAGTGCCTATGAGGCTGTTGTTGACCCATACCCAGAAGAAGGCGCAGAAGCCAAGCCAGCCCTCACCCCTACGCACAGACAGTTCCACAGATCTCAACACATACGCCCTGAGACAACATCTCTGGGGATACAGAAATTCTATCCGTCAGCAATTAAAGAATATTTTCTTAAATCTTTGGAGGGCATCTTCTCCATGTATTGTCATCTTGGTCATCAGCAAATATCCACTGAGCAGGACCATCTGCATGGTCCTGTCAGAGGTATTAGGTCATGAAGGCCAGTGCCTGCCCTCCCCGGCCCTGCACCCTGATGACAGGCACCAACCATAAGGGGCAGCAAAATAGCTGGAGATTGAGCAACCAGACACACCAGGCTTGCAACTGGTCAAACAAGAAACGCAGTGCACCTCATCTGTGCACTAAAAACAAAACCTTTACAAGTTTTACAATTTTTCTCTCTCACAGTGACTGGAAAGCTGGATAAGGTGAGAAGAGAATAAGAGCAAAGCAGAGAAATTGGGTAGAGAAAGTGATAATGGAGTGATAAGCCAGGGGAGCTGGGAACAATGGCTCTCAGGTCTGAGTCGGGAAGGATCCAGGACAGGCACCTAATTGGTTATGGTTTCACTCTCCTCTCTGGGCTTATATTCTCCATCTGTCCTCCCACAGTTTCCAGCTGAGGGCGCTGAGATCTGGTAGGTCTCAAACCCTTTCTCCCTTTACTTACTGCAAGAAAGCTGTAGTTATCAGCATGCTGGCTCTTGCAGCCCCAGGTGCCACACTAAGCTCCCAGGCCAGTCCCTAACCCTGTGGCCTCTAAAAAAAAAAATTAAGTCGAGACAGGGAGGTGGGAGGACCTTCCACACCATGTTCCAGTCCTCACTGCCGACTCCAGTGCCTTCTTTCTCAAACAGTCATCTTAGACATCTCTGCCATATTCCCACCCCCAACTTCCCCCTGGAGAAGGGCTGCATCTGCTTCCTAAAAGCTTGTCTTCTTGGCCTTTTCTCATGCCCACATTGTATCTGAAAGCCTGACCATTCCATTAGTCATCATCTGACCTTTGTTTCCCAAATCCAGCTCCTCTCTGCAGCTTTCCCTAATTGCTACCCCCCAATTAACCAGTCCCAATGAATCTGAGCAGAGGTTCAGCAGAATTTTGGGACTTGATCGTAAACACCATTTATTATAGTGAGTGGTATATGCAGACATTACCTTATTCATGCTGTGTCCTCCCCACAACCTCTACAAAACCTGTGCCATGTTGGACTGCAAGACTGATGACGTGACAGCTGTGATCAATCAAGATTCCACAATCACCATTCTGCAGGCCACCAGGAGCTTTTCTACACCAAAGCCCTCTGCTGAGTGGAGATGTCATCTGATTAATTAATTAATGCAAACACTGTTCATCCAAATGCTCCAGGGCATGGTTTAAAAAAAAAAACAGAACATTTAAAAAATGATAAAAATAACCTTTGCCAGCATAGAAATAGCTGAAGCTTTTTGTTTGTTTTTGTGTTTTTTTGTTTTGAGACAGAGTTTTGCTCTTGTTGCCCAGGTTGGAGTGCAATGGCACAATCTCGGCTCACTGCAACCTCCGCCTCCCAGGTTCAAGCAATTCTCCTGCCTCAGCCTCTCGAGTAGCTGGGATTACAGGCATGTGCCACCACGCCCGGCTAATTTTTTTTATTTTTAGTAGAGATGGGGTTGCTTCATGTTGGTCAGGCCAGTCTCAAACCCCTGACCTCAGGGGATCCACCTGCTTCGGCCTCCCAAAGTGCTGGGATTACAGGCGTGAGCCACCACGCCAGCCTAGCTTAAGTTTTATTCCTGGCCCTTTCATCCTAGCAGCAATTCTTCCTCCCCAGCCCCACTGCACCCCTCTTCCCCCTGCAGCACCCCCACCCAGGTCGCTGTCCCCCTTTCTCACCTTCCCTACCGTGCTTCTTTGTCGATTAACAGAATTCCTGCCAGTATTTGCTAATTGGGTTAATGGAGTGACTGCATAATTGTTCTCTCTCTTCACAGCCCAACTCCCCATACTGGCTGCTTTCTGACTACCTGCCTCTCAGCTGTTCCAGGATCACTAATTTGCAACAACAGCTTCCATTGTCATCCACATCTGGGACTTTGGGATTTTAAGTGAATCTCCCTAAGGCGGAGAACAGAAGATGCTGCTATTTTGGCTTGTCTGGTCTACAATGGGGCCATTCTGCGGAGTTTCTGTTCAGTGCAGGGCTGCCCGGGTGAAGGGGAAATCGGAGCTGTGATGGGATTCAGCCAGAGAGCTGCATGCTGAGGACTAGGGAGGGAGGGGAGGAGGGGGAGGGCAAAGAAGGAGGTGGGGGGTGGGAGCAAAATCTTGACCTTTTCTTCCCAGCCATATGGGTTTGCATTTCGTTTTAATCAGTTTCAGATGAAACTGACAAGCCAGGAACCTCAGGAATCTCAGTGCCCCCACCTTTGGCCTCTGGTCTCTAGAACAGCCAGCCGCTGAGGTTGGACAGTGTGTGACCTGGCCTGACCCAGCTTCCCCCAGAGGAGGCAGCATTGAGGGTGGCCTTTGCGATACACAAGGTTCAATCTGGGCCTGTTCTCTCTCAACATCCTTGGGAAAAAAAACAAGATTTTTTCCCTCTGTTGTTTTTTTGAAGTGTTTTTTCTGCTTGAAATCTGTTTCACCTAAAAGGGATCATTACCTACCCAAAGTATAGAAATGTTCGCATTCTTGGAGTGGGTTGCAACCGGGGCAGTGACAGAAGCCTCCAGGAACTCTGAGATGTCCCTGGGGGATGCCTTAGTAGGTAGGGGTGGCATGAAGGTGCTAGTACAGTCTTTGGTCTAGAGGTCTCTTGAGCCTCTGGTAGAAATACAGGGACTATATTTCTTAGGTTGACTTTTTTTGGTTTTTTTTTTTTTTTTTTTGAGATGGAGTCTTGCTGTATCACCCAGGCTGGAATACAGTGGTATGATCTCAGCTCACTGCAACCTCTGCCCCCCAGGTTCAAGCGATTGTCATGCCTGAGCCTCCCAAGAGTAGCTGGGATTACAGGTGCACGCCACAACACCTGGCTAAGTTTTGTGTTTTTGGTAGAGACAAGGTTTCACCATGTTTGTCAGGCTGGTCTTGAACTCCTGGCCTCAAGTGATCCACCCACCTAGGCCTCCCAAAGTGCTGGGATTATAGGCGTAAGCCACAATGCCCAACCTTCTTAGGTAGACTTCTATCTCTGCCCTCTTTGCCCTTCCCTCCCCACCTTTCTCAGCCCCAGCCACCACCCCGGCTGCAATCCTTGCTCCAGGGCTTCTGATCAGAATCCCCTAGGGAGTGCTGAATGTGGGTCCCTAGGGGTCAGCTCTGGGCTGCTCCCACAGATACACAAGGAAGAACATTTTTCGGCATTTCATACAGTGACATTTTATATTGTTCTATCTTGTAATTGGTTTACTTCCTGATTTCCCCAAACAGCTATGAGGGTAGGAAATGGTTAGGCCTCTCTGAAACCCCAGTGTACTGTGCCCTGTTATGGTACGTGCTTCATCTGTGCTTATTTCTGCCTTCAGTTTTGATTATTTGTAAACTTGCCTAATCCCTGCACCCTCCTCTGCTTACTTGTAAGCTTCTTGTGTACATCTTTGTAGTCACTGTAGCAACCCTGGTAGGGTGACAGGCCCGGATTAGGTGCTCAATAAGGAATTAATAAATTAAACTGGATTGGAGATTCCTGGCAATCAAATGAGAGCCCTTGTGAAAGGAAGTGTTGAGATTTAGCAAAAAGTAAACAAATCCACCAACATGTTTTCAGCTAAGCTGGGTGTGTGTACTGATGTACTGAATGGGGGACCATTTCCTTCCGAAAGGCTGGAGTCGGCCCTCCAGGTTGGCTGTCTCTGTGTGACTGTCTGCACACCACTGCCCTCCACTGGACACTGAGTCAAAGCTGCCCCAGACCCACGTTGGTGTCAGGACTCCCTCAGGTTTTCTTCTCTCCCTATCTGGGACACAACCTCCTGGGCAAACCGGTTTCTTGGTTGGCTTCTCTTACCAGGTTCGTTTTACCCTCACTGCCTTGCATTGAATCCATGAAACCTGGGAAGTACAAGAGGAACAATGTCTTCTTTTACTCTTGGCATATAGTGGGGTCAATACATATTTAATAAGTGAAAATAAACATGACACACTTTCCTGGCAAGCCAGCAGCACTTTGGACTAGTATTATGATTATTAATATAAGAATCCATTTAAGAACCTATATTTGTTCTTAGTCCAAAGCAGCTACAGTGTTGTTTTTAGAAGACAACTGAGGAAAACAAAGAGGCACCAAAACTTAAGCAAAAGAAAGAGTTCAAAAACAGTCATTCCTCTTTAACAATCACCAAACCTTCCTCCTCTTGCATGCCTCCGTAGACCTTTGGGAAGATACAGAACAGGATGTAAAGGGAGGGGAAGTGAACACAGGGATTAGACTGCTCCCTCCCTGGCTGTGACACGCTCTCCAGCTTCAGCTGTTGGTATTTGTGAACTTGCCTTATTATCTCTGCCCTGACCTCACTAGCTTGTAAATTGCGTTGCCTAGCACAATGACTGGCCTATAAAACGTCTGCCATACACAGTTAACTGAATTCTGGTAGTCGAATATGCATGAGTTACTAATAATTTGCCAACGGTAATAGTAAAATAAGTTTTTTGTTTGTTTTTGTTTTGTTTTTTTAAGAGACATCGCACTTACAGCTTAGAAATTTTGATTTGGTGAGAAATTGTTTTCACCTTCCACAATTCAACTCTGGGGTTAGCTCTGGACCAGGCAGGCAGTGGGATATATGAATCTGAAGCTCAGGGAGGAAGCCTGGACGAAGAGGAATCCAGGAGCCTCATAGCATGCAGGTTGGGGTTAAAACTCAAAGGGTATTTATTGTCCAGGAAGAACTAGAGAGGGTGAAAACCAGAGGCTGGTGTCTTGGGATTCCAATCCTGAAGAACCAGGGATTGGGCTGAGGCGGCAGAGGAGGCCAGGACAGAGCCAAAGCAGAAGTCAGAGAGGAGCAAGAAAGAATGGGGCCCAAAAAGTCACGGGTCTGGGAAGTTTTCGGGATTAGAGTGTGGCCAGTGGCCTCAAATACAGCTGAATAATCTAGTCACAAAGGATTGAGAGATGTCTGCTGGAGTGGGTAATGTAATAGTCAGTTGGTGAACTCATGAAAGCAACTTTGGGGTGAAAGGGTAGATACAGTGGAAATGGGATCAGGAATGGGAGGCAAAGACATGAACACAATCGTGGGAGGCAGTGAACATAAGGAAAAGTGCAAGGGTTTTGGTTCTGACCCTGAACCCAGGCTCTGCTCTACCCATCTAGCTTCTGCATTGCTACTAGTTACATTTTCTTTTTTTTTTTGTTTGAGACGGAGTCTCGCTTTGTCACCCAGGCTGGAGTGCAGTGGCATGATCTCGGCTCACTGCAAGCTCTGCCTCCCAGGTTCACGCCATTCTCCTGCCTCAGCCTCCTGAGTAGCTGGGACTACAGGCGCCTGCCACCACGCGCGGCTAATTTTTTTTGTATTTTTAGTAGAGACCAGGTTTCACCATGTTAGCCAGGATGGTCTCGATCTCCTGACCTCATGATCCGCCCACCTCGGCCTCCCAAAGTGCTGGGATTACAGGCGTGAGCCACTGCGCCCGGCCTACTAGTTACATTTTCTAAAAATCAAAATTAATCCTGTCACTTCCGGTTATGATTAACATCCACTGGCTTCTGCCATTTGCTGGACAATCCGGAGCAAAGTCTGGGGCCAATTTGTTTAGTGTCACTTATTTTTCAGGTTTGGTTTCTTCATCACCTGTAAAGGAGAGTGGTACAGGACTATAATCCCTTGTCCGAAATCCTTGAGGCCACCCGTATTTCAGAATTCGCAGCCTTTTGGGTTCTAGAAAGGTGAAACAGTGCACATAAGGTATATTACATAATACCACCAGCAGAGTCTGGGCCCCACCCTGGAACCAAACACACCAAGTGAAACAAATAAAGACTAAGCAACCTTACTTGAGGTCAGGTCGTTTTCTACTAATGGAGTTACCATGATACTTTTGTTTTCCAGAGCTTTTCAGATTTTTGCAATTGTAATGAGGCTCACGGACCACCCTGGCAGAGTTGTTTGAAAGCTCAAAGAAGATATGTGTGTAAAAATGAAGCAGAAAGAATAACCACAAAGGGTACAGAGGCCCTGATCTTCTTGACTGGGAATGAAAGGAATTTTTCCTTTTCTGACATTGTGCATGTGTGAGCAATTTATAAAGGACACTCTCTGATAGCCTTTCAGAAGCCACAGCAGGAAAGGAATAACCTAGTTTAAAGGATGCATCCGGCAGCCATTAAAAAAAAAAAAGAATGAAATCATGTCCTTTGTAGCAACATAGAGCTGGAGGCCATTATCCTAAGTGAACTACTGTAGAAACAGAAAACCAGATACAGCATGTTCTCACTGATAAGTGGGAGCTAAACAATGGGCACTCATATGGTTTGGCTCTGTGTCCTCACCCAAATCTCATGTTGAACTCTAATTCCCAGTGTTGGGGGAGGGACCTGGTGGGAGGTGATTGGATCATGGGGGTGGATTTCCCCCTTGCTGTTCTTGTGATAGTGAGTTCTCACAAGATCTAGTTGTTTAAAATTGTGTAGCACTTCCCCCTTCTCTCTCTCTCTCTCTCTCTCCTGCTGCCATGTGAAGAAGTGCTTGCTTCTAAGCACTTGATTTGGCCCTTCTGCCATGATTGTTAAGTTTCCTGAGGCCTCTGCAGTCATGCCTTCTGTACAGCCTGCAGAACTGTGAGTTCAGTTAAACCTCTTTTCTTCATGAATTACCCAGTCTCAGGTAGTTCTTTATAACAGTATGAGAATGGATGAATACGGATACACATCAACATAAAGAGAGAAATAATGGACACTGGGGACTCCAAAAGGGGAGGGTGGGAAGATGGAAAGGGTTAAAAAAGTACTGATTGGGTACAATGTTTACTATTTGGGTGATGGGTACACTAGAAGCCTAATCCCCACCAGTATGCAATATACCCATGTAACAAACATGTACATGTACCCCCTGAACCTAAAATTGAATTTTTCAAAAAAGAATGCATTGTAGTGTGACTGGGGACATTCACATAATCAAGGGCAATTCCCATAACTTTTTCCTCATCTTGATTTCTCTGCCTCTGTAGGGGCTAAGGCTGGGCTACGCTTGGAGATGCTGGAACTCACAGTGATGGGGACCCTCACAATGGAAATCTGTTCTTTACTGTCATTCTCTCCATACTATGAGGCAGGGACTGGGCCTGTCTTGTTCACTGCTGGGTCTCTAATGCCTAGCCCAGCTCTTGGTGTTTGTCCAGGGTGGACATTTGTTTTATTTTTTGCTGAATTGAATTGAAACTGATCTCTTATGTTCCTTGTGACAATTGAATTGAAACTGATCTCTTATGTTCCTTGTGACAATTGAATTGAAAGTGATCTCTTATGTTCCTTGTGACAGAAGGCAAAGTTGGCATTGTCTTAACTTCCATTGTTTTCATCTTTAGGGAAAAACCCCTACACCTGGGGTCATTCTGCTCAACTCTGCTCTCTCTGCCTCTGCTCATTGCTCTTTATAGCTTCCCTCAAAACACACACACATCTCATTAACTGAGGATTTGGGTCCCTGGCTCATAGCCTTCTCCTTCATCTTATTCCCTTTCTTACTCATACAAGACTTTAATTTTGTGTGGACAACCCAGCCTCACCAGTGACTATTGCTACTGTAAAATGTTAAACCCCAATATCCAATCTGACTAAAATTTCTTATTTCCTGTTATACTGAATTCAGATTTCCTTTAATTCTGGTTTCTTAGTTTCTCTCTTTTGACCCAATTAATTACCATCTATCTAGCATGGATCCCATAATTTATCAGTTCAATCACTCTCTTACCAGTACCTTTAACATTCTTAGTCCTTTGTTCTTCTTCCTCATGTACCCTATAAATCCCTAATATCCGTCTTTTCCAGTCCAAAACCCAAGCTTCTGGGTGTTGCTGGAGACAGACCCCAGTTGGGGCTATTCCCAGATATGATCTCCAGTTTCAGCTTTCTACTCTACTTCACATACTGCTTTTGAGTTTCTTTCTTTTTTTTTTTAGATGGAGTCTCGCTCTGTTGCCCAGGCTGGAGTGCAGTGGCCCAATCTCGGCTCACTGCAAGCTCCGCCTCCCGGGTTCACGCCATTCTCCTACCTCAGCCTCCTGAGTAGCTGGGACCACAGGCGCCCGCCACCACGCCCGGCTAATTTTTTGTATTTTTAGTAGAGACAGGGTTTCACCGTGTTAGCCAGGATGGTCTCGATATCCTGACCTTGTGATCCACCCGCCTCGGTCTCCCAAAGTGCTGGGATTACAGGAGTGAGCCACCGCGCCCAGCCTGATTTTTCTATCTGTGTCCTTCTCTAAAAGTTATAAACATGCACAAAATCTTTCCATCTCAAAATATAATACTCTTTACCTGGTGTCCCCTTCAGGCCATCTTCTTTATTTTTTTTTCACTTTTGCGACAGTGTCTTGCTCTGATGCCCAAGCTGGGTGCGTAGGCGATCATGGCTCACTGCAGCCTCGAACTCCTGGGCTCAAGCGATCCTCCTGCTTGGAGGATCAGATTTCTTATCCTTGCATAAGTGATTATATGGCTTCTTCCTCATCTCTTAAACACCAGTCATCTGACATACACTGCAGATCTAAAATGGGTCTACGCGTTCTGCTCTTCCTTGCCCACCTGTTGACTTGCGCCGCTTCTGTGAGCCTCCGCCCACCCACAAGTGATCGTTCTTCCTTTGCGCTTCACTAACCCGACATAAATGTTTATCATATAAAGTTTTCCGTTGCACTCTTGTGTTTATGTCTCCTGGCTTCTTCACCAAGCTGTGTGACAGCTAGGCCCTGTCGCCTCCTTCCTCGTATCTGCAACGCCTATCGCAGAGTCGCTTAATCTTTGTTGAAGGAAGCTGCAGTTCACCCGAGGGCCGCGGGACGGACGCCGCTCATTCGGCCCTACAGGGGGTGCTGTGGCAGCCGGCATTGGTTGCCCTGCCCTCCGCTTCTCTCGCTCAGCTCCCGAGCCACACGCCCTGGGCTCCGCCCACTCCCTGACAACATCCCTCCTGCCCATTGGGCGAACGTGGACGGGGCTGTCCAATGGAGCGAGGCGTTGGTGCGAGGAGCCGCCGCCATCTTGGGGCTGCTGGGACTCGCGTCGGTTGGCGACTCCCGGACGTAGGTAGTTTGTTGGGCCGGGTTCTGAGGCGTTGGTTCTCTTTACTTTTCCACTCCAGGCCACGATGCCGCAGTACCAGACCTGGGAGGAGTTCAGCCGCGCTGCCGAAAAACTTTACCTCGCTGATCCTATGAAGGTAAATCGCTGGCGGGGCCGCTGCTTTGGGCCCCAGCCCAGGATATCTTCCCGCCATCCACTCGGCCGCTGGAGCTTCCCCAGCGCTCCCAGGAGGTGCTGGGAATGAACACAAATGGACTCTGCCAAGTTAATGTTCCGCTGTCTCGTCCCCTTCGTCCCTGATCAAAGCGGCCCAGTGAGGCCCTGAAACGGGCAACAGCCAGGTTCATCTCAGCCCTAAACATCTCTACAGTCGATCTTCCCCCGCCCCAATCCCTCAACTTCCCTTAAGGCTTCGGTTGTTTTATGAGTCCCTGAAGCCAGGGCTCCTCCCCCTGCAGTTTCCTGTCCTTTGTCTTGGTTCACTTTTCCTGTACCGCCTAGGCGGTAAGGGTACCTTATGTATATGAAACTGATGATGTTTTTCTACTGCCGCTCAGACAGTCTTGAAAGCATCATTCTTGATTCCAATTTGAAAGCATCTGTACCCCTTCAGAATATTGGTTCTTAGTATTTTGGGAGTCACAGGCTTTGAGAACATAATAATATTAGCACCTTTCCTCAGAAAAATGTACGTATACGTAAATGTTTGCAAACAATTTTAGGGGATTCATGGACCTCTGAAATACATTCTTAGCCCCCGCAAAAATTATAATGGAGGTGGATGTCGGAAGTTAGCTCGTTATTAAAAAGCAAAGGAGTCCAAGTGATGGGAGTTTAGCATTCGCATCTTTCCTTTCGTCTCTTGAGGTTTTGCTTATTTTATTGTCGTGTCTGAAGAATTATATGAAGTATATTCGTGTTAATTAAAAGTTCTCCTTTTTAGAACTCAGCATATTGAAGGGATTTTATACTGGAAATCTCAGACCTGGTTATGTATGATGCTGCTTTTGTTTTCTGTCTGTTGTAACTCAATCATCTCTTTTGTGCTTCATTCATTCCCCACTCTCGTGTTACTGAACCCCAAGTTAAATTAGGTTCTGTGGGAGACACAAAGGTGAATGAGATGCCGTTGAACCCTTAAGGAGCTGGTGTTATTGGAGGGTATTAAAGATACAGTGTATTGTGACTATATCCCTCAGAGAAGAAAGAAAATGAAAAGGGGATGGATAATCTCAGAAAACTGGGGCTCAGGAATTTTTTTTTTTTTTTTTTTTTTCTTGCACTGTCCCCCGGGCTGGAGTGTAATGGCTCAATCTCAGCTCACTGCAACCTCGGCTTCCTGAGTTCAAACAATTCTCCTGCCTCAGCTTCCCGAGTAGCTGGGTTTACAGGCGCCCGCCACCACACCTGGCTAATTTTTTGTATTTTTAATAGAGGCAGGGTTTCACCATGTTGGCCAGGCTGGTCTGGAACTCCTGACCTGTGATCCGCCCGCCTTGGCCTCCCAAAGTGTTGGAATTACAGGTGTGAGCCACTGTGCCCAGCCCGGGGCTCAGGATTTACTGTGTGAAACTATTGATGATCATTAAGTAATATGAATTATGTTTTAAGTTTATGCAGTGAGCTGGTGACCTGTAACTCCAATGCCACATGTTGTTTATAGTGCATATAAGTTTAAAGTGTGCATCAAGAAATGTTGATAATTATGATTAAAAATAGTATTAGACCCACAGAAAGGCCTAGGTAAGTAACAAGCTGTAAAACATTCTTAGTTCTATTTTTTTACAATAAAATGATACAATAATAATTAATGGAAATACTGTATTTTTTAAATTGAGTAATTTGTTTATAACACTGGTGACTTCTGGTTGCTTCATTTGGTTGGCTTCCCTTGTTTGCAGGATCATTTGTTTCTTCATTCAGACAATGGTACTCTGAGATCATACAGGACTTTTATCCAGAAGTACCCACAGTATAAACTAAAAATACTTGAGAAACAGTAAAGAATATGTAAATTCACATCAATAGTGACTGTACTGTAATAATGTGATAGCAGTGGTAGAGAAAATGAAAATACTTAGAGCATCACTGTGAGCAAAGCATGTCTAGAATAGACAAGAGAGAGAATATTTCATCTCTTACCCAGTCAGAAAATTGCAGTTGGCACAGGCTGGAGTGCAGTGGCACAAATCACAGTTCACTCCAGCATTGAACTGGGCTCGAGTGATCCTCCCACCTCAGCCTCCTGAGTAGCTGAGACTACAGACATGCCACCATGCCTGCCTAATTTTTTTTTTTATTTTTTTTTTTGAAGACAGGGGTCTTGCTTTGTTGCCCAGGTTGGTCTTAAATCCTTGCCTCGGATGATTCTCCTGCCTCAGCTTCCCAAGTACCTGGGATTACAGACGCAAGCCATGGCGCCTGGCTTGACTAATATGTTGAGAGGGGAGAGGATGAATGTAGATGAAGAGCTTAACAGTTTTTTTGTTTATTTTCCGAGATGGAGTTTTGTTCTTGTTGCCCAGGCTGGAGTGCAGTGGCACAATCTTGGCTCACTGCAACCTCCACCTCCTGAGTTCAAGCGATTCTCCTGCCTCAGCCTCCCAAGTATATGGGATTACAGGCTCCTGGCACCATGCCCAGCTAATTTTTTGTATTTTTAGTAGAGACGGAGTTTCATCATGTTGGCCAGGCTGGTCTCAAACTCCTTACCACCTCAGGTGATCCACTCACCTCGACCTCCCAAAGTGCTGGGATTACAGGAGTAAGCCACCGCGCCCAGCCGACTTAACAGGTTTTTTTTTTGAGTGCCTTATAGGTGACAGACATTTTACATGTTTATATGTTACAGGCATTTCATATATATTTATGTGTATTTACATATATTTATACATAATACATGAACAATTACAGCAACGCATCAAAGTACATAAATGAATGATTTTAGATATGTTAAATGATTTGCCTAGTTTCTTAAGAGATTAAGATGAAATTTGGACCCAGATCTTTGAACCCCAAGTCCATTCTGTTTCTGCTAGGGCTAAAGAACAAATTTTGTCAGGTCTCTGGAATCTGTTTTCCAAAATTCTCTGTCTTCTTTCCCCAACACATTTAACCTATTGATTATACCCAGTATCTTTTTACCACTCTTTCTTGCATTGCTATAATTGAAGATGGCATTACCACTGGATTATGTAATAACCTCTCTGTTGGTCTGTCAGCCTTTTTAGTTCCTTAACACTTCTGCCACAATTGTCTAAAAAACAAAAGTTGAATTCTTCATCTCCTGCTTAAAAACTGGTTATTCTTTGATAACTGGATATAGTCCCAACTCTTAGTCTGACCCATCTCCAGTCTTTCTGGCTTTGTCTCACCATTTTCATGATCTTCAGCTGTAGTCTCATGAAGCTACAGAATTCATTGTATCCTTGTTCAGAATGGTTTTTCAGCCTTCTGCCTTCTTCTATAAGGTTAAAAAAAAAAAAAAGCATTTTCAAAGCCACCTCATTTTTTAGACTTTCCTTTTTCCCAGTCTAAATTACTTGTTTTTTCTCTTTAGCATTTTATGTGTATATCCTTTTATAGGGCTTAATTCATTTGTCCTTGTGTTTTGGTTATTTTTGGTAAAGAACCTTGATTTCTTTTTCTTTCTTATGGCATCTGACGTGGTGACTCAGCACCCTCTAAATTACCAAATGGACCCCTTTATAAGTAAGTTTGGCCTTTTTTCTTTTCTTTTTTTTTTTTTTTTTTTTTGAGACAGAGTTTTGCTTTTGTTGTCCAAGCTGGAGTGCAGTGGTG
>NW_012105920.1:503289-530199 GCF_000951045.1 Mandrillus leucophaeus
AATATGTATTTTTGTTTCAGGCACGTGTGGTTCTCGCAAGTTCCGCCTCCCGGGTTCACGCCATTCTCCTGCCTCAGCCTCCCGAGTAGCTGGGACTACAGGCGCCCGTTACCACGCCTGGCTGATTTTTTGTATTTTGAGTAGAGACGGGGTTTCACCATGTTAGCCAGGATGGTCTCAATCTCCTGACCTTGTGATCCGCCCGTCTCGGCCTCCCAAAGTGCTGGGATTACAGGCCTGAGCCACTGCGCCCGGCCGTTACTACTATTTATATCTGCTTAAATGCTTGATGAGTTCCCTTTCCTCCTTCACTCAGACAAATTACATATAGTGATATAACTTTTTTTTTTCAATCTCAGGAATGCAAAGACCGTAATGGGGAAAGCTGTAGGTTGCAGTTCCATTAGCCCTTTTTATTTAGTTTCCATAATTGTCTTGAGGCCTCTGGTGCTAGATCGTAACCATTTTAAAATTATGTTTCTGAGGCTGGGCGCGGTGGCTTATGCCTGTAATCCCAGCACTTTGGGAGGCTGAGGCGGGCGGATCACGAGGTCAGGAGATCGAGACCATCCTGGCTAACACGGTGAAACCCCGTCTCTACTAAAAATGCAAAAAATTTGCTGGGTGTGGCGGCGGGTGCCTGTAGTCCCAGTTACTTGGGAGGCTGAGGCAGGAGAATGGCGTGAACCCGGGAGGCGGAGCTTGCAGTGACCCGAGATCGTGCCACTGCACTCCAGCCTGGTCGACTGAGCGAGACTCGTCTTAAAAAAAAAAAAATTGGCCGGGCGCAGTGGCTCAAGCCTATAATCCCAGCACTTTGGGAGGCCGAGACGGGCGGATCATGAGGTCAGGAGATAGAGACCATCCTGGCTAACACAGTGAAACCCCGTCTATACTAAAATACAAAAAAAATTAGCCGGGCGAGGTGGCGGGCGCCTGTACTCCCAGCACTCGGGAGGCTGAGGCAGGAGAATGGCGTGAACCTGGGAGGCGGGGCTTGCAGTGAGCTGAGATCCGGCTACTGCAGTCCAACCTGGGCAACAGAGCCAAACTCCGTCTCAAAAAAAAAAAAAAAAAAGTTATGTTTTTGTTTTGGCTTGTAGATACTTAGCAGTTTTTATTTTGTTTTGTTTATTTTGAGACGGAGTCTCGCTCTGTCCCCAGGCTGGAATGGAGTCCAGTGGCACGATCTCGGCTCACTGCAAGTTCCGCCTCCCGGGTTCACGCCATTCTCCTGCCTCAGCCTCCCGATTAGTTGGGACTGCAGGCGCTCGCCACCACGCCCAGCTAATTTTTTGTATTTTTTAGTAGAGACGGGGTTTCACCGTGTTAGCCAGGATGGTCTCGACTCCTGACTTCATGATCCACCCGCCTCGGGCTCTCAAAGTGCTGAGATTACAGCGTGAGCCACCGCGCCTGGCCGATACTTGGCAGTTTTTAAAACAGCTAGCTAAACAAGAGTTACTGATACTGGTTAGGGAAAAACTGCGATACCCTGTGCTTGAATCCATCACTGAAAGAAAAAAAAATGTTCGTGGAAGTGTTCTTGAGAGATGTCTTATAGGAATATGCTAATAACTAAATGCCTTGGCAATCTGTAGAATATTGAACATAAAGTATTGTGTAACATGGCACTTCAGTATAGGAGTTATTCTGGTTTTTGGAAAAGTTGTTGGTGGAGACTTCTTTTCAAGGCAGAATTCTGCTTTTATGTAATAATGCATTATGTTCTGCCTTCATGATAAAGACCTGATTTTTTGCTGAATATTTTAGTCTGAATCCACTTGCTAAGATCCATGGAATAATGGAAAGTGTGAATTGCACTGACCTGCAGCACTGTTTGCTAAGGAATGGATTTGGTCTTTTTAACCAGCCATTTCTGCTAAATGTTTTTCCTCCTTTTCCTGTCATTCCTCTGTGGCTAGGTGTGTTGGTGTATATTCTTATTGGCAAGAAATGCCACCTTGTAAGTCTCACAGACATTCCCTGAATGTGGATGTGTTTTGAGAATGTTCAGTACATCTCTTTTCAAACTGTCTGCAAATAAAATATCCAACCTTTTTAAAGTCTTAAATAAATAAATTGTAGCAAAAGGAATGAACTAAAATAGCTGATTTTTTTTTTTTTAACCTCATTTCAGTTTATAGTAAAAATGCCTTTAGATGTTTGGGGGTATTTATTCTAAAAGGATCCTTTTCAGCCTACCTGAAGACTAAATTATTTATGAGAAATGTCATCTGTCTTCACTGTTTCTAAATATGTATTTTTGTTTCAGGCACGTGTGGTTCTCAAATATAGGCATTCTGATGGGAACTTGTGTGTTAAAGTAACAGATGATTTAGTTGTAAGTATACATGTTTATTTGTTACATACTTTCAGATTTGTTTGTCATTTGTTCGAAATTATTTACTTAGAGTTTATGGAGATTACCCATTAGGATACTTATTTTGCATTTCATTCAAAAATGAAGAACCTCATTCTAGCAGCTACTTTTATAGACCCTCAGGAAATAATTTAACTTGCTTTCTTAATGCATTATGTCAAGTGTCATTTACTAAGTGCTGTCTTCAGACCTTAAGCAACAGGAATGTAGAGACCAAACTGGATGTAAGGGAGTAAAAGTTTCCTTTAAATGACAGTGTTTGAACACAAGTTACAGGCTTTATTCTTGTATTTCCTGCCCTTGATATGCTCACTCTTGTTACTTCCTCATATCCCATTCATTCCTTAACCCTCTGCCATCTGTTTTCTGCATATGGTATTCCACTGAAACTGCTTTTTATGAGAGCACATCAGCAGCTCCTTTATTTTCAAAGCCAGTGGTCTTATTATTCATATCTTACTTGGCCTCCTTGCTGCTTTTGATAGAGAACCCCACTCTTTCATAGAAATAATTATTTTGGCACTTGTGGCTCTGTTTTATCTTGGTCTTACTATTCTGTGTTTCTATTGTTTCTTCTTTGCTTTTTTTTTTTTTTTAAATGTGCTTCATATATATATGTGCTTCTCTAGGATTCTGTCCTTGATTGTCTTTTCATACAGCTTCTGGAGCAGTTCATTTAGTTAAGTCTAATACTACACCTATCTATGTCTACTTGCAAATGTGTGTTTAGCTCATATTCTTCTGACTAGCATCTGTACCTCACATACCCTCAAAATTCATTTGTCTACAGTGGAGTTTATCATCTGTTCTTAAACTAACTCCTCATGCCTGTAATCCCAGCACTTTGGAAGGCCAAGGCGGGTGGATCACAAAGTCAGGAGATCAAGACCATCCTGGCTAACACGGTGAAACCCCATCTCTACTAAAAATACAAAAAAATTAGCCGGGCGTGGTAGCAGGCGCCTGTAGTCCCAGCTACTCAGGAGGCTGAGGCAGGAGAATGGCGTGAACCTGGGAGGCGGAGCTTGCAGTGAGCAGAGGTGGTGCCATTGCACTCCAGCCTGGGTGAGAAAGCGAGACTCCGTCTCAAAAAAGCAAACAAACAAAAAAAACTACCTCCTTCTTCTGTTCCTACCTTCCTACTTTTAGTTGCATTATTTTCCACCTGGTCAGAAATCTGGGGATTTTTTTAATTTAAAAAGTTTTTAGAGACAGGATATCACTATGTTGCCCAGGCTGGTCTTGAACTTGTGGCTTCAAGCAGTCCTCCCCCTCAGCCTCCCAAGTTGCTGGGATTACACACATGGGCCACAGTGCCCAGCCCAGAGTGATTTCTATTTTTCTTTTTTTTTGAGATGGAGTCTCGCTCTGTTGCCAGGCTGGAGTGCGGTGGCTCGATCTCTGCTCACTGCAGCCGCCGCCTCCCAGGTTCGAGTGATTCTCCTGCCTCAGCCTCCCAAGTAGCTGAAACTACAGCCGTGCACCACCACGCCCAACTAATTTTTTTTATTTTTTATTTTTAGTAGAGACAGGGTTTCACCATGTTGACCAGGATGGTCTCTATCTCTTGACCTCGTGATCACCCATCTTGGCCTCCCAAAGTGCTGGGATTACAGGCGTGAGCTACCGCACCTGGCCTTTTCTTTTAATTTGTTTGTTTGTTTGACGGAGTCTCACTCTGTTGCCCAGGCTGGAGTGCAGTGGCACAGTCTTAGCTCACTGCAAGCTCTGCCTCCTGGGTTCACGCCATTCTCCTGCCGCAGCCTCCTGAGTAGCTGGGACTACAGGCGCCCACCACCATGCCCGGCTAATTTTTTGTATTTTTAGTAGAGACGAGGTTTCACTGTGTTAGCCAGGATGGTCTTGGTCTCCTGACCTCATGATCCACCCACCTCAGCCTCCCAAAGTGTTGGGATTACAGGCGTGAGCCACTGCGCCCAGCCTTTTTTTTTTTTTTTTAAAATAAAGAGGGAGTCTGGCTCTATTACCCAGGCTGGAGTGCAGTGGTTCATTCTTGGCTCACTGCAACCTCTGCCTTCCGGGTTCAAGCGATTCTCCTGCCTCAGCCTCCCAAGTAGGTAGGATTACAGGTGGGCACCACCACACCCGGCTAATTTTTGTATTTTTAGTAGAGATGAGATTTCACCATGTTGCCCAGGCTGATGTTGAACTCCTGACCTCAAGCGATCCACCTACCTCGGCCTCCCAAAGTGCTGGGATTACAGATGTGATCCACCATGCCCAGCCCCAAAGTGATTTCTAAAAGGCAAATTTGATTGTTCCCCCTTGCTTAGAAGCCTTTAAACTCCACCCTTGCATCCCCTCTAATCTCTGTAATTTCTGTATTACATAAGAACTCCTTTAATGTGCTGTGATGTGTTAGGCCTCGGTGCTTTTGAACATTCTGTTTCCTCCTTTGCAATATTGAATCCCACCTCTGCCCCTAATGTGGCCAGACTGCTGCTTATCTTTCAAAACCCAACTCGAGGATTGCTTCGTCTCTTGCTTTTCATTTTGGCGTTTTGTGCTGTATCACGATTCTTTTATCACATTTGTCTTTTTAATAGACTGTGCTTCAAGACAATAGAGATAGATTAGTAATATTCTTACGTGTTTTATTTCCATTGCCTACTACGATATCTTGACCCAGAGAGCACTCAGTAAACATTTTTAAAATACATTAGTTCTTTTAAATATTGTATAGAGTGATTTTTAAAATCACTTTTGTCTTTGGTCATATATTGTATTTGTGTTCAGGGTTCCATTATGAGATTGCATGAAGTTAGACCTTTTAGTGATTACCGTGTCTTCTAAGAGCCAGTTGAATTTAGTGAGTAGCTGAACATGTGAAAAAGGAAGAGTGAATTGAGATGTAATATGCTAGACATAGATTTAAGAGATGTGAATCCTAGCTTAGTCATTTACTAGCATTTTGGCCATGGAAAAGTTTAAGCCAAAAGTTTAGCCTTCTGGTCTCAATTTCCTCATCTGTAAAGTATCATAGTGATAGTAAAAAAATATATGAAAGTATCTAACATTAGTGGTTACCCTTGGTAGATTGAGTAAATGTTTTCTTTTGTTTGTTGGTTGTTTTGTTGATTGCTTTTTTTTTTTTTTTTTTTTTGAGATGGAGTTTTTTTTTTTTTTTTTTTTTTTTTTTTTTTTTTAGAGACAGTGTCTTGCTCTGTTGCTCAGGCTGGAGTGCAGTGGCTCACTGCATCCTCAACCGCCTGGGCTCAAGCGGTCCTCTCGCTTCAGGCTCCCGAATAGCAGGGACTATAGGTGTGCACCACCACACTCAGCTAATTTTTAAATTTTTTTGTCTAGACAGGGTCTCATTATATTTTGCCCAGGCTGATCTGGAACTCCTGGACTCAAGCCATCTTTCTGCCTTAGCCTCCCAAACCACTGGGATTATGGGCGTGAACCACTAAGTACTTCTTAAATCTTGAAAATTTTAATTGTGATTGTCACAGAGTGGTTAGGTATACCTGCTGAAGAAAAACCCCTATGTCCTGTCTTAAAAATAGGGAAATAGGCAGGGAGCAGTGGCTCACGCTTGTAATCCCAGCACTTTGGGAGGTGGGTGGATCATGAGGTCAGGTGTTCAAGACCAAGCCTGGCCAAGACAGTGAAACCCCGTCTCTACTGAAAATACAAAAATTAGCTGGGCGTGGTGGTGGGCGCCTGTAATGTCAGCTACTCGGGAGGCTGAGGCAGGAGAATTGCTTGAACCTGGGCAGCAGAGGTTGCAGTGAGCCAAAGTTGTGCCACTGCACTCCAGCCTGGGCAACAGAGCTAGATTCCATCTAAAAAAAAAAAAAAAAAATAGGGGAATAACTGCAGAACAAATTTTAATACAAAAGGCCTTATCTTCAATTGATGGCTCTTTTTGCCTTGTTAATAATTAAATATAATTAAGGATCCATGTTAACTTTGACTTTTTTATAATCCCATGTATGCATAATTTTTCTAATCCCATAATTGATTTATAATACTGTCTTCTACGGACCTAAAATCTTTTTCTGTCAGAAACTTCAGTGAGAAGGTATGTATATTCTCTTGTAGCACATATACTGAAAATTTAATGATGAAGATTAATACGGCCTTTTTACAAGATTGCTGCACAAATTTGTACAATGCGTGGATAAAATTTTTTTTTAAGTGAGTTGTTTAAAAGGCTGGATGAATTCAGATCAGTTGGGCATAATGAGGTTGAACTTCAAGTTAATAATTGACTTTTATTACAGGATCATTAGTTCCTGTTGTTTAAAACTCATGTGAACCTTTAAGATGGGCTGAAGAAAAGTGGACCTATATTACAAAATGAGGGAAGGGCTACCAGCTTAAAATTGCTGTTTCTGAAGATTCTACAACAGATGGCTTTATGACCAACCATAAGCAGATCTTAAGTATCTAGTGAAGAATTTAACGCTAACAAGGAAGAATTTGGTTTGCTTTAAAAGTAGTATCTTCAAGCCTGGGCAACATGGAGAAACCCCATCTCTACTAAAATAGAAAAATTAGCTGGGTATGGTTGTGTGTGCCTGTAGTCCCAGCTACTCAGGAAGCTGAGGATCACTTGAGCCCAGGACACAGGTTGCAGTGAGCTGAGATTGTGCCACTATACCCCCAGCCTGGGTCACGGAGTGAGACACTGTCTCAAAAATACATATCTTCAGAAAATCAAGATTTTTTTTTTTTTTTTTTTTGAGAGAGAGTCTCACCCTGTCACCCAGGCCGGAGTGCAGTGGCATGAGCTCAGCTCACTGCAGCCCCGACTCCTGGGTTCAAGCAATTCTTCTGCCTCAGCCTCCCCAGTAGCTGGGAGTACAAGTGTACGCCACCATGCCCAGCTAATTTTTGTATTTTTAGTAGAGACGAGGTTTCACCATATTGGCCAGGCTGGTCTTGAAGTCCTGACCTGGTGATCTGCCCGCCTCGGCCTCCCAAAGTGCTGGGATTACAGGTGTAAGCTACCACTCCTGGCCAAGAAAATCAAGATTTATCTGGTTTATGTGTTGACCAGCTATACAGAGAATTCTAGATTTTTTTCTAAAAATTATCAAACCCCCAATTTCACCAGTAGAAAAAGGTATCTTAAGATTTCTGGGTTTTTTTCCAGCATAACTCAGTTACTTATGGCTGGGAGAAAATACCTAGGGAGATAATCTAATACCTAATTCTAAGCCTTGAGTTCTTCTCATCAGACTATAGTAGGATTTAACATTTAACATTTTTCAGAAGCTTCTAATAGACTTCATTTAGTTTTTTGTCCACAGCAGTGGCATTTAAATTACTATACTTTAAGACATGGAATTGCTGGAGGCTTGGAAACTTGAGTGCAATTTTCCTAGTACGACCCTCCAAGGAGAATAGAGCAAAACAGTGGTAGGAAAAACTCAAAATTCTATCCAATTGTATGTTTTCTACATTGTCAATATCTAGTATTATATAGTTAATGTGTACTTCTAAAATTTCTGACAGTGTTTGGTGTATAAAACAGAGCAAGCTCAAGATGTAAAGAAGATTGAGAAATTCCACAGTCAACTAATGCGACTTATGGTAGCCAAGGAATCCCGCAATGTTACCATGGAAACTGAGTGACTGGTTTGAAATGAAGACTTTGTCGTGTACTTAGGAAGTAAATATCTTGAAATAGAGAAAGTGTTGGGACAGAAAGTACTTTATGTAACTAAGTGGACTATTCAGAAGCTTAGAGGTCATTTTTTGTAATTTTCTTTTTAATGTTTACATTAGAGAGCTAGGGATGCAAATGTTTTCAGTTAGAAAGCCTTTATTTACTTTTGGAAATTGAACAAGAAATGCATCTGTCTTGGAAACTGCAGATTATTTGATGTTAGATAAAACATGTAATTGTTTCTCTGGCAAATTTATATCAGTAATTTGAAAATGAGATATTAGAAAAAACCAATTCTTCTTAAATTTAGTTCATCTTTAAAAGAACATTAAATATAACCATTTTGTTGGATCGATGTGTTTCTTTTGGAGCATAAAATGTATGCTGTTGTGACCAATAAATATAAAATATGGAAACTGGAATTAACTCCACACCATAGTATGCATTGTTATGCATACGATGCACCTAATTATGTATACCAGTGTAGTCTCAATTATATCTAAAAGTAGTTGTGACTAACAAGTATGCTTTGCCTTATTTCCACATTTAAACTACCTTTTAATGTAAGGGATTTGTAGTATCAGCTTGTTGAGCAATGACTTTGAATCGAGTTTTCAGTGATCAGAAGCAGCAGTTACTTGAGTGCATGAATGGAATGATAACTATAATGTAGTGAAACCACCATATTACAGAAATATTTACTACATATTTTCCATCTGTAGTTTCTCAGAAAGGCTATGGATTAGTTGAACTGTCAAATCTTGCATACTTCTGTGACACCCTTGCCCGTTTTCTCTAACCAAGGTGTTAGGTGTGACTGTCACAACTGTTAATGTTTTCCGGTAAACTAGAAGTATAATATTATTTGGTAATTATATTTGTACCCTAAATTTCACCACCTAAATGTAATGTTGATTCCCAAGAATGAAATGAAGGCACTACATTGAAATATGTTTTGTATAAATTTGTCATGTTGAACAACATTTTAGCATGGTAAGTTCCCTTAGCTATATGAATTTTGGCATGTTTCAGAGAGATCAGTAAATAAAATATTACATAAAATACATTGTTTGTGTTGAAGTTTTTAACTTTTCAGAAATTGTTGATTTCTGAGCTGGGATATACTATATTCATTTAGTCCAAAATGAGCCTAGTAATGCTGAAAGCAAATTTTTTGTTTCTCAGTACTTTATATTACATGACTTTCTCTGCACTATATGTTAATGGCAAGTTTGTTTTCTTGAATTAGAAAAGTAACATCAAATAGTATAGGATTATTTTGGCTTTTTGTTTTTTTCCCCCAGAATTAATGGGATCACCGTCAGGGAAGGGGAGAGGTTTGACCTTTTTCCCTATAGAGATGACCTGAAAAGGAGAGAGCGGCATTTGGGTTATTTGAGTCCTGGTAGCTTGTAACAGAATGGTTAAGAACAGACATTCCAAGTCAAGACTGCCTGGCTTTCAATCCTGGTTCCACTATTTCCTAACTCTGTGGTCTTAGACTAGATACTTTTCTAAGCCTTCATTTTCATCTCTGGAAATGGGGCCAACGATAGTACTTCCCTTTTAAGACTGTTAGATTAAACATCATGATCCAAGGCTGGGCACAGTGGCTCACGCCTGTAATCCCAGCACTTTGGAAGGCTGAGGTGGGCGGATCATTTGAGGCCAGGAGTTTGAAACCAGCCTGGCCAACAAGGTGAAACCCCATCTCTACTACAAATACAAAAATGAGCTGGACACAGTGGCGCACTGTTGGGGTGATCAGGCCCAACACCAGGTCATGGGCGCTACAAAGTCCAGTAGGGTCAAAGAAACAAGAAAAGACAAGAGTACATAAAGTGAGCCGGGGCATGGTGGCTCACTCCTGTAATGCCAGCACTTTGGGAGGCCAAGGCAGGCAGATAATGAGGTCAGGAGATCGAGACCATCCTGGCTAACATGGTGAAACCCCATCTTTACTAAAAATACAAAACAAATTAGCCAGGCGTGGTGGCAGGCACCTGTAGTCCCAGCTACTCGGGAGGCTGAGGCAGGAAAATGGCGTGAACCTGGGAGCTTACAGTGAGCAGAGATCGCACCACTGCACTCTAGCCTGGGTGACAGACTGAGACTCGGTCTCAAAAACAAAAAAAGTGCATAAAGTGGATTGAGGGATCCAGTGCTAGATTGGAGGCTGTGAAGACCCCAAGCTCTGGGAGCCCACACTATTTATTGGTGATCAAACAAAGAAGCAGGTGGTGGGGACGTAAGGGTAAACAGGTGAGGGCGTGAGGATGTGGGGGTAGAAAGGTAGTGGTGCATTAAGCATAGCTGTGACTGTTAGCATTTCCTTTGATGCATACAGAATATGCTCTGCTGCTTGAGATAATGGAGGACATGTTTACAAGTAAGACACAAGGAACCAACAAGTCTGTGCACATTCCAGAGGCTACGAGGGGTTTTATGCTCTGTGCCCTGGGTTCCGTCCAAGCCACAAGGGGTTTTACTCCCTGGGCTGAGATTGTGGTGTGGCAGGGCAGCCTTCCACCCTTTGGCACAGAGCTTGGTGTTAAAGGCCACGAGGGGTTTTAGACCCTGGACATCTTTCAAGACTCTTACATCACGACAGACAAGCCAGTCCTGCCTCAGCTCTTCTACCAACATGTTTCCCTTTTTTGCAAAACCACCACAGCTATCATTGCTTGTTCTCAGTGGGGGCTTTCTCTCCAGATGTGGCTTCCACGTCTGCAGACTATATAAAGACAACACAGATTAAAAGCACAATCATTATTGAAATCAACAGAGCCTCCAAGTGTCTTGATCCATTTTAGCAGGTTAATAGCTGCTAATCCATCTGCAGCTCCTTCAAGCACTTCAGTTCCTGGCATTAGTGTCAGATGTGCCTGAGAGGCTTGAAGTACTTGTTCCTTCAGTTTTGCAATATCCAAAGATAAATTTCCAGTATGACCTTTTAAATGTCTCTTAACTATTTCCCACTCATGCTGTTTCATTATACAGATGAGGAGTAATGTAAAAATCAGAGGTATTTCAATCACATTGCATTTGAATTTTACTTTTTTTTTTTTTTTTTTTTGAGATAGAGTCTCGCTCTGTCACCCAGGCTGGAGTGCAGTGGCTGGATCTCAGCTCACTGCAAGCTCCTCCTCCCGGGTTTACGCCATTCTCCTGCCTCAGCCTCCCGAGTAGCTGGTACTACAGGCGCCCGCCACCACGCCCGGCTAATTTTTTTTGTATTTTTAGTAGAGACGGGATTTCACCATGTTAGCCAGGATGGTCTCAATCTCCTGACCTCGTGATCCGCCTGTCTCGGCCTCCCAAAGTGCTGGGATTACAGGCTTGAGCCACCGCACCCAGCTGAATTTTACTTTTTAAACTTACAATACGATCTCCCATTCAAATCACTGTCTGAAGGAGATCATTAATTTGGTTAACTATTTATTTGAGTTTGAGAGTTCCATAATTTTGTGGAATTATTTTGCCACTTATTGACAAATTTAACGGTTTGTACAGATGAATGTAGAGCCACACCAGCTGTTGCAGTAGTAGTAGTAATAGTGATAAGGCAAATTATAGCAACTATGAGAGTAACTGTAAATCTTTTTGAATGGGATAAAAGTTGTTTAAGGATTTCAGTTACTATATGAATGGATGGAGATGCCTCCCACAGTCTATTTAAAGACATAGGCATCCAGACTCCTTCCCTGGCTTTAATTATTAGGATAGTCTGATTTTTATTAAAAGTTGAACTAATACAGGTAGACAAGTGACATTTGGGGCATGAAATAAAGTGTGTAATTATATCAAGAGTAACATTTCCTATTGCTAGCACAAAAGGTGGCCGGACACAACTTTGAATCCAAAAAGTCCTGTTGGAAAGAAAAGAAAGCATATTTAGTTTTACCTCCCTCCCCTTTATACTTGTTATATTTACCCTCCCAAATTTTGATTGGACATTGAGCCATAGCTAATTTCCATAATTCAGAATGTTCCTGTCCTATGGCAGGAGATACCATTTTTGGACTAGGGGCGACAATGCCAGTAGGACTCCGTATGATTGGGACCTCAGCTTTTGTCTGAATATATTGTGTATGATTTAATTGCCAGTGGTTCCATTGGTTTATTACATTTGTTTTACAAGAAGGCCTGGTGCAATTTTCTTTAAAGATCCCCTTAGAGGACTAATTAATGACAATTCCGCAGGAATTATTTTTTAGCACCTCAGCCTTACTTGCTATACAATTTTCCCAAGTTCAAGCATCCACACCTTTAAACAAAACTCTATTTTGTTTATATTTGAACTTATTCAGATGGAACTGCAGGGTTTTAGGATGGGAATGATTATATTTTAAACCATGCCCCAAAATCATATGCAAAGCAGCCTATGATTTATTTTTTCGGGGAATACTGCCAACCAGGCCTGTGTGTCAATCTGTAAACCTCCAACAGCAGGTCCCAGGCATATTGGGGGCTATTTATATTCTATGGATATATTTATTTTTACCCCTTCCTTATTAGGATGCATTGGCCCTCAGTTATCTATGGGCTCAGGCATCCAGGTACTGTCATTGGTGCACACCTCAATAACAGGGTCCGTCCAACTCACAGACCTAATTAAAGGAGGAAATGGGACATATGCCCAATAAGTGAAATTCTGAGTTGCTTCTGTAGTAGGGAGGCTTACCGCTATGGTGAGTACCACCAGCATGGCCACCATCAGGTTACTAGTTGTTTTTAGTTTGTTCTGTGTTTTCAAGTTGTCCTTTGCCATCTGTGTCAACTTCTTGGTTTGTCCCTATGTTGAAGAATTTGCCTGATGACTATTCTCAGTTTTCTCCTTCATCTCTGAGATATTTATTTGTGCCATCACTCGTATCAGGAGTTTTGGCTCTCCCCAGAGCCCTGTCTTCCTGCTGTAGCTCATGATAGATCTTCAGATGTTTGGTGGGCACCCATACAGGCACCCGATTGTCACCTGGAGAGACACAGCAAATCCTCTTCCCCATATAATTATCTGCCTTTTGATTAAGTTTAGTTAAAGGACCAGGGAGGTTAGTATGTGCTTTTACATGAGTAATATAAAAAGGGGAATGCCTTTGTTGTACTACTTGCTGTAAAGAATGAAATAAAAGATTAAGTTGGTCATTAGTCACATTTTGAATTAAGGCACATTCAATATTTTGTGTGGCTTGCACTACATAGGCTGAATCAGAAACAATATTTGCTGGCTGTTTTAAAAGTTTTTAGTACTATAATTACAGCCATAAGTTCAGCCCTTTGAGCAGAAGCAAAGTCAGTTTGAAAAACTTGCTGTTGAGGTCCTGCAAATGAGATTTTTCCATGATTAGATCCATCAGTGAAAACAGTGATGGCCCCTTCAATAGGAGCTTTTTGAGTATTGGAAGGCAATATCCTTGATGTTAATTTAAGAAGTTGGAATATTTTGGATTTAGGATAATGATAATCAAGAATGCCAATAAAACCTGCCAAATTAACTTGCCATTCCTGGGAATTAATATAAGCTTGTTGAATTTGTTGTTTGTTTAATGGAACTATAATTTAATTTGGATCATATCCCATTAACTTCATTGTGCCATTGTGCACAGCCTTGCTTGTCCTACTAGTATAGCAATTTGATCTAAGTATAGAGTGAGCGTTTAGTTGTATTGTGAGGTAGAAAAAGCCACGCAACCAGATAATTCTGTTGAACAATAACTCCTGTAAGTGAATGTTTAGTAGGAAAAACAAAAAACTGTAATGGCTGCATAGGGTCAATTCAAGTCACTTGTGGCTGTTGAATTTTTTCTCCAATTAATTGAAGTTCCTCTAATGCCTCTTAGGAGGGGAAACATTTACTATTTAAGTTAGAATTACCTCGTAAGGTAGAAAAGAGGTGAGACATAGCATAAGTAGGAATGCCTAAAGTGGGATGAATCCAATTAATGTCTCCTAACAATTTTCGAAAATCATTTAGAGTTTTTAAATCATCTCTTCTAATTTGAACCTTTTGAGGCTTAATAGTACTTCATTCTACTTTCATTCCTAAATACTGAAAGTTCATTCCTAACTACTGAAAGTTCATTCCTAAATACTGAAAGGGAGTAGAAGTTTGGATTTTGTCAGGGGCTATGATTAATCCTGCTGCAGTCACAGCCTTTTCCATTTGTTTGTAGCATAGCATTAATTCCTCTCTAGTTTCAGCTGCACATAAAATATTATCCATATAATGGATAATATTTTTTAAATTGTTCTTTAACTGGCTTAACTTTTCTGACATAAGTTTGACAAATAGTCAGGCTATTTAACATGCCTTGTGGCAGTACGTTCCAATGGGATCTGTCTGCTAGTTCTTTGTTATTTATAGCAGGAACAGCAAAAGGAAATTTTTCATAATCTTGGGTAGCTAAAGGAATAGTAAAGAAGCAATCGTTTAAATCTATCACTATGAGAGGCCAGTACTTTGAGATCATTGTTGGAGAAGGCAGCCCTAGTTACAGTGCACCAATGGGTTAAATTACAGCATTAACAGCCCTCAAATCTGTTAATATTCTCCATTTCCTTGATTTTTTCTTAATAACAAACACAGGAGAATTCCAAGGAGAGAAAGTAGGCTCTATGTGTCCCTTTTGCAATTCTTTCTGTACCAATTCTTTTAAAGCCTCCAGTTTTCCTTTTTCAGCGGCCATTGCTCCACCCAAACCAATTTGGCAGTTAACCAAACAAGAGGAATGGGAGCCACAGGCTCAGCAATGGCTGCTCCTAAAAATGATACCCTAATCCAGTTCGATCTGTTTGTCCTTTTAGTTCTAAAGGTTCTGGTTGGCCATTTTCATTTTTTCCCAGTCCCTTCCCCAAGAGATATCCCATTTTTCTCATCATTTGTTTACTGTTGTCACTATACTGACCCATAGGAATAGATATTTCAGCACCCCATTGTTGTAATAAGTCTCTACCCCATAGATTGACAGGAATAGGTATAATAATAGGTTGAGTTGTCCCTTCTTGGCCATCCGGCCCTTGTCCTGGCAAAATTAAGGAACTTGAAAAGCTTCTGAGGCAGCTCCTACTCCAGTAATACCAATGGATGCCTTTTGTTTTGACCAATGCTGGGGCTATTGATTTAAACCAATAATAGAGACATCAGCTCCAGTATCTACTAATCCTTCAAAGTCCTTTTCTTGAATACTTACTGTACAAATAGGTCTTTTGTCAGACACTTGATTAACCCAATATACAGCTTTTCCTGCTGGATTCATACTACCAAAGCCTCTTATTCTTTTTACTATACTGCTTCCCAGGTTTGCATAAGGTAACAGTAACAACTGAGCAATTCTTTCTCCTGGGGAAGCAGACCATGGAATTGAGGAACTAATAACTTATTGAATCTCTCCGGTATAATCAGCATCAATTATTCCTGTATGTACAGTGACACCTCTTAAATTTAAGCTAGACCTTCCAAGCAATAGACCAACTCTTCCTGAGGTTAAAGGGCCCCTAACTCCTGTGGGGATCTTCTTTGGTGGCTCCCCAGGAGGGAAGGAAACAGGAACTGTGCTGCAAAGATCTACTGCAGCACTGCCTGCTGTGGCGGGGGACAATTGTACGTTTGTAAGGGTGCTGACTGTGCCAGATATGCCTCGGTTTGTTGAGGGGCCCGAGGCAGGCCCCTCTTTCCGTTTCCCCAAAGAGGTTGCCCATCTTTGCTAAATTTAGAATGATACTGATTTGCCCAGTGATTGCCTTTCTTACACTGGGGGCATACACTGGGACTTTTCTGTTCATTGATGGTAATAGTTTTTGCCTTTTGATTTCCATTTCTACATTCCTTTTTTGTGTGTCCAAATTGCCTACAATTAAAACAAGATCCTGAGAAACGGGGCATATTTTTTCCCACCTTTAATTCAGCCATAGCTTGAGCTAAAAGGGTAGCCTTATGTAAATTACCCCCAATGCCATCACAAGCCTTAATATATTCAGCCAAATGAGCCTTCCCTCTCATAGGTCTAATGAAAGAAGGATATTTTTTCCCTGTAACATTTATTTTTTTCCATGCCCTTAAGCACACAGTGCGTAACTGAACAATGGCAACATTTTTCATTACTGCTTGATTATCTAATTGGCCTCAATTAGGGCCCAAACCCATTAACTGTTCAAAGGAAACAGGTACAGGCGGCTGTGTTTGTGTTTTCTCTTGCCTGAGTTTGAGCTTCATCAGCCCACCAAGTTTTAAACTGTAAGTACTAGGACGGAGTGAGAACAGATTTTATTAAAGTATCCCAGTCATATGGTATTAATCTATTATCAGGAGCCACATTTTTTAGTAAAGTTTATACAAAAGGAGAAATTGGCCCATATTGACTAATGGCTTGTTTAAATTCCTTTAATGACTTAAAAGTGGCCCAATTAGCTATATGTTGTCCTCCTTGTTGGGTTATAGTAATGGGAAATTGCCATGCTTCTAGGTCTCCTTCAGCTCTAGCCTTCTGAATAAAATTTTGTATGGCACCACCAATTGCGGCAGGTTTTAATGTTGTAACTACCAGAGTGGTAAGTTTTACAACTAATTCATCTCACCCATTATGGGGAGAGGGAGGAGGTGGCCATTCACTTAATTCAGCAGGTGGAACCGACGGGCTAGTAAAATACACTTTTTCAGCTTCCCTTTCTTTAATTTCCTCTGGTTCCTGTTCCTCACATTCAGAATCTGAAGTTAATTTTTTACACTCATCTGCCTGTTCCTCATCTGAATTCTGCCTCACCATCTGTGTGAAATGGCTCAAGAGCTGCGTTTATCAACGCCCACACTGACCAAACAGAAACGGAATTTTGGCTCCTTTATGTGCCTTTTTTAAATCTCTGCCAATTATTTCCCATTCATCCAACTCCATTGTCCCTTGTTCTGGGAACCGTGGGCAAAACTGATCTACTGTGCTAAAGAGTATTAATAAATGTTGAGTACTAACATTCACTCCCCCTCTCCGTAATAAATGCCTTAGAAAGTTCAGATAAGCAGAATGTTTACTTTCATTTTGTCCCATTGTTACCCTGGTTCTTCCGAGCCCTAGCTTAACCACCGAGCTCCTTTCAGTCGTCCTTAGGTTTCCTTTGATGATGCGTCCTCCACTTCCACATGCTCTAGCGTTCCTTCACTGGGGTCTTCATAGCCCCATGCTGGGCACCAGAAATGTTGGGGTTATCAGGCCCAACACCAGGCCGTGGGGGCTACAAAGTCCGTCAGGGTCAAAGGAATGAGAAAAGACAAGTTAAGAGTGCACAAAGTGGGTGTGGGGGCCAGCGCTAGATTGGAGGCTGCAGAAGGCCCTGAGCCCACGCTATTTATTGGTGATCAAACAAAGAAGCAGGTGGTAAGGACATGAGGGTAAACAGGTGAGGGCGTGAGGATGTGGGGGTAGAAAGGTAGTGGTGCATTAAGCATAGCTGTGATGGTTTAGCATTTCCTTTGACGCATATAGAATATGCTCTGCTGCTTGAGATAATGGAGGACATGTTTACAAGTAAGACGCAAGGAACCAACAAGTCTGTGCACATTCCAGCGGCTACAAGGGGTTTTATGCCCCGAGCCCGGGGTTCCGTCCAAGCCACAAGGGGTTTTATGCCATGGGCTGAGATTGTGATGTGGCAGGGCAGGCTTCCACTCTTTGGCACAGAGCTTGGTGTTCCAAAGGCCATGAGGGGTTTTAGACCCTGGACCCCGGACATCTTCCTAGACTCTTTTACATTATGACAGATAAGCCAGTCCCGCCTCAGCTCTTCTACCAACAGCGCACGCCTGTTGATCCCAACTACTTGGGAGGCTGAGGCACGAGAATCGCTTGAACCAGGGAGGCGGAGAGCCAAGATCACGCCACTGCACTCCAGCCTAGGTGACAGAGCGAGACACTGTCTCAAAAAAAAAAAAAAAAAATCATTCTCCATTTTAAGCTTTTAGCACAGTGCCTAGAATATAGTAAAGATCAATAAATTATACTTTTTTTTTTTTTGAGATGGAGTCTCACTCTGTCACTCAGGCTGCAGTGCACTCGTGTGATCTTGGCTCACTGCAACCTCTACCTCCTGGGTTCAAGGAATTCTCGTACCTCAGCCTCCCAAATAGCTGGGACTACAGGCACGCTACCACACCCAGCTAATCTTTGTATTTTAGTAGAGACAGGATTTTGCCATGTTGACCAGGCTGGTCTCGAACTCCTGGCCTCAAGTGATACACCTGCCTTGGCCTCCCAAAGTGCTGGGATTACAGGCATAAGCCACCGTGCCCGGCCTAGCAGGCTTTTATTTATTTATTTATTTATTTATTGTAGAAATTGACATGCCGATTCTAAATTCATATGGGAAAGTAAAGGACCATGAATAGCTAAAACAACTTTGCAAAGGAACACTTTTGCAAAAAGTTGAAGGACTAACACTACCTTCCTTCAGGTCTTATTACATAGCTACGGTTATTCAAGATAGCATCAAGGAAATAAAGTAGATCAATGGAAAAGAACAGAACCCAAAAACAGACCCAGATATATATGGATAACTGATTTATTAAATATATCAAAAGGGCCAGGCATGGGGGCTCACACCTGTAATCCCAGCACTTTGGGAGGCTGAGGTGGGTGGCTCACTTGAGGTCAGGAGTTCAAGACCAGCCTGACCAATATGGTGAAACCCTGTCTCTACTAAAAATACAAAAATTAGCCAGGGGTGGTGGCACATGCCTATAATCCCAGCTACTCAAGAGGCTGAGGCAGGAGAATTGCATGAACCCAGGAGATGGAGGTTGCAGTGAGCCAAGATCATGCCACTGCACTCCAACCTGGGTGACAAAGCAAGACTCCATCTCAAAAAATAAAAATAAAAAATAAAAATAAATAAATATATCAAAGGTGGCCGGGCATGGTGGCTCACGTTTATAATCCTAGCACTTTGGGAGGCAGAGGCAGGTGGATCACCTGAGGTCAAGAGTTTGGGACCAATCTGGCCAACATAGTGAAACCCCGTCTCTACGAAAAATACAAAAAAATTAGCCGGTTGTGGTGGCACGTGCCTGTAATCCCAGCTACTCGGGAGGCTGAGGCAGGAGAATCGTTTGAACCTGGGGGGCGGAGGTTGCAGTGAGCTGAAATCAGCCTGGGTGAAAGAGCGAAATCTGTCTCAAAAAAAAGTGTGAAGGCAGGTTAATGGAAATAAGACAGCCCATTCAACAAATAGTGCTGGAACAACTAGATATCCAGATGTTTTTAAAAAGTGAACTTTGAGCTCTACCTTGTACTATATACAAAAATTAAAAAGATAGATAATAGTTCTAAATGTAAAACCATAAAACTTATAAGAAGAAAACATAGGAAGAAACCTTTGTGACCTTGGTTAGGCAAAGATTTAGAAACAACACCAAAAAAATCTGTAAAAGAAAAAAATGATAAACTGGACTTCTTTAAAATTAAAATATTCTGCTATTCTAAAGACACTATTAAGAGAATGAAAAGACAAGACACATGTTAGAAAAAAATTATTTGCAGCTGGGCACAGTGACACACACCTGTAGTCCCAGCTCCTTGGCAGGCTGAGGTTGGAGGCCAGTTTAGTCAATATAGCCAGGCCTTGTCTCTAAAAAAAAAAGAGAGACCCAGCGTGGTGGCTCACAGCTGTAATCCCAGCGCTTTGGGAGGCCGAGGCGGGTGGATCACTTGAGGTCAGGAGTTTGAGACCACCCTGGCCTACATGGTGAGACCCAGTCTCTACTAAAAATACAAAAGTTAGCTGGGCATGGTGATGCATGCCTGTAATCCCAGCTACTAGGGAGGCTGACGCAGGAGAATCACTTGAACATGGGAGATGGAGGTTGCAGTGAGCCAAGATCGAGACATTGCATTCTTGCCTGGCCAAAAAGAGCGAAACCTAATCTCAAAAAAAAAAAAGGAAGAAATTGTATTATTCATTTTATTTAAAAATATCTTTGATAATTTTCAATGGATTTTTATGTTGCCATTGACTCATATACACTTGATTGTAATCATCTACTTCTACTTTATCCTTCTTCGTGATTAAATTTTTGAAAAATCCTAGCTTTAGCGGTTACTAGGGGAGATGATCTTCCCTCCTGCTTTGGTGAATTCTTTCCTTATGGACAAGTTAGCTCTCTGGAGCAGATGGGGGCTGCATAGCACAGTGGTTAAGAAGAGGCCTTGGAACCAGTCGGCCTGGTCTCCATCTAACTCTGCCTTCCACTGGCTGCACGTCCTCTGGCATGTCACCGAACACCTCTGAGTGTCAGTGGCCTCAGGTGGAATGGGGATAATGTTGGAAGCTACCTGAGGATGAAATGCAGACATCACCTGAGATAATACATGTGAAGTACCTAGTTCAGTGTCCGGCCTGCTAGGAGACCTTTAATTAATAGTAGCTGATTTAATCCTTTATGTTTCAGATATGTTTATTCATTCATCTTCTCACAAATATCCAGCTTTTAAAACAGTGAGAGCTGGATCATAAATCTCCCTCCCAGGTGTCCACTAAGCTGTGCCCCAGGCCTTCTGACCTCAGCCCTCCCAGCTGACCTCTGACCCTGCTCTCTTTGCCCACAGAGAGTTCAGGGCGACTGTGACCCTGAAGCACCAGTGACCGAGGGCACCTGCTGCTGCCGCCAGGAGATGTACATTGACCTGCAGGGGATGAAGTGGGCTGAAAACTGGGTACTGGAGCCCCCGGGGTTCCTGGCTTAGGAGTGTGTGGGCACCTGCTAGCAGCCCCCGGAGGCCCTGGCCTTCAAGTGGCCGTTTCTGGGGCCTGGACAGTGCATCGCCTGGGAGACTGCCTTGCTGCCCATGAGGTGAGTGTGTCTGCTGGCCAGAAACAGCCAGTCTTAATTAAAATAGAGAATTCTTGGGCCAGGATGAGCAGAAAGGTTGGAGAACAAAAGAAGGTGGCTGGTGGTGAACCTTATCCTGAAGTGTGCAGGGTGACAGTCAGAAGCTTAAAACTCCAGCCACAGGCCCTGCACGTGGCCTCCTAGCTGTAGTCTGTCAGCCCAGATAGTGAGGATGCTAGTGGTTGAAAGAACTGCACCTCTGAGCAGGTGAAGGGAGGAGCTAAGGAGGGGTGATGGCAGAGGCTATGGGGCAGGCTTTCTAACGATGAGGGACTGGGGATCAACGCTCTCACAGAAGTCAAAAGAGCCCCAGCAACCACCTGCCTGGGCCCTGAGCTTCCTCCAAAGCAGGAGGGGATTCACTAAGAGGTTGCTCCCCTGGCATTGAACTCAGCGTCGTATACTCGTCCTCACCATGAAGACCCCCAAGAGTGCTTCAGACCATTGCTTCTCACATTCTCTGTTCAAAGACATTAATTTGTTTTTAAATTTCCCAGTATGTCACGGACCAATATGTTTGTTAAATATACTAAAAATGAACTGCTAGATGAAATTAAAAAGACATACACAGACAGGTGCAGTGGCTCACGCCCATAATCTCAACACTTTGGGAGGCGGAGGCAGGTGCATGGCTTGAGCCCAGAAGTTCAAGATCAGCCTGGGCAACAAAGTGAGACATCTGTATCTACAAAAATTTAAAAATTAGCCAGGTGTGGTGGTGCAGCCTGTAGTCCCAGTATTCTGGAGGCTGAAGTGGGAGGATCACTTGAGGCTGCAGTGAGCGGAGATCGCACCACTGCATTCCAGCCTGAGTGATAGAGACGCTGTCTCCAAAAAAATTTTTAAAATAAAAAAATAAAAAAAATAAAAAGACGTACATCATGCAAGTTTGGATTTTTGTTTTTAGATTCACTGACAAAGTTACGGGATCAAACTGCTGTACAAGCTGCTAAACGCTTCTCCCCATTTCTGTCATCGGGGCCGCGGACCGCCCTTTGAGTAGCCTGTTTTATCCCCGGCGGAGGTGGAGCCCTGGGGAGGTGTAAAGACTTTCCCGGATCGCTCAGGTAACGGGCGGGGAAGTGCGGAACCTGGGTCCTCCGGGCCCGGGAACGCCCCGCTCGGAGGCCGGGCTTGGGCGGAGACTGCGCCGGGGCGGCTGGAGACTAGCCGAGGGGAGCCGGGGAGTCGGAGAGACCGCGCGCCTGCAGCCGCCGAAGCCTGCGAGCCGAGACCGTAAGCGCCAGGGGCCGACCGGGCCCGCACTTCCCGAACGCAAACGCGGTTCGGGCTCCGCGCGGGCTGGGCTGCCGGGGTGGGCTGCGGGCCGGGGCGCCGAGGGGTCGGGGCTGCGGTCGGTCCGCAGGGGTGCAGAGGGACTTGTAGGCGGTCCGCCCCCAGCTCCTGCCCCGGCCAAAAGACCGCGCGTGCCGCCTCCCGGGGGAAGGAGCCTGCAGGCGACCGCGGACCTCTCGCAGGGAATTCCACGTCTCAGATGGCGGGCAGACGCCGCAGGGCTGGAGGCTCGCGACTCCGGGAGCGCACCGCGTCCCCTGGCCTGGGCGAGCTCTGCTTCCAAGGTCGTGGCTCGCTCCGCGGTGAAATGCACTTATTTGTCACCCAAGTCCAAACACTGATTACACCTTTTAGTTGAAACGCGCTTTCATCTCTGTCTGCCGCTGCAGCCGCCGCCCCGCACCCCCTCGCTCTGGTCTCGGGATTGAAGGCCAGCCCTCTCCGCTTGCAGAACAGGAAACTTGCCCGGGAGTTCACCCTGTAGTCGAAGCCAGGGAATGTGGTCAACCTGAGCAAAAGCGCCTCGGAGACCGAGTCGCCGCCTGCCTCCCTCCCTGGCAGGTGTCGTTTTTCTCTGAGCTTCTGGCTCCTTCCTTGCCCTGGCGGTTCCCGAGACCTTGGAGGAGGGGTGCCTAGCAATGTTGTAATCCTAATTTCGACCTTTCTCTCCTAAAGTTGAATGCCCCCTCCATTCCCCACCTCCTATTGTTTAAACTTCAAATTCCACAAAGCCTGGATCCGCCCCCACAGGCAACACTCGCTGTCCTGGAAGCTCTGTGAGGGCTCAGCTTGTGGCTGGAGGTGGGAGGTGAGGGGGACCCATACACTTGGCAGGCCAGCTTCCAGGACAGCCCTTTGCTGGGATTGATGAGCTGTTGGTGGAAAATTGTTGAGGACCTTGGGGTTGGTGCCTGTTTCAGTACCATTGTGCAGCCTCCTCTGCATCCAGCATAATTTAAAATAAACATTTTCAGGAAGCCACAATTCTCCAGAAAGTAACATTGTTTTGTGGTGTAATGGTTGCCTCCTTCAGGGAGCTGGGTTTGGGGGATATTAGGGGGCCTTTCACTGGCCCCACTTGGTCTGACTTAGCAGCAAAAACTCTGGGAGTGTTCTGCAAGCAGTTTTTCTTTCCCAAATTTCCACACCTAGGAGGCCCGTGTATTCCCTGAGGAAGCGTGGGCTGTACTTAGGAACTGCTCACTGTGGAACTGGGGCACACCGGGGAGCATGCCCTCTTGGGATTTGCAGTTCTAGGGGCAGAGGGATAATAAAATACATTTGTAAACTAACAAGTATGTTAGAAGATGAAGTGTGCTATGGAGAGAAATAAAACTTTAAAGAGGGGAGAGGAGTGCCAGGTGGAAAGGAAAGGCCTCACTGAAGGGTGGCATTGGCATAGACCTGAAGAGTTAGGGAGCAGCCAGGCTGCTTCCTGGGGTGCGGGTACAAAGGCTGGGGGCAGGAGTGTGACCAGCTTGGATGGCCTTATGTTTGTGTTTGCAGAGTGTGGGTCAAGCTGGTGAGTGACCTACTGGATGAACTGAACTAGCTCAGTCTGTAGGCAAGGGGACTCCTGAGCTTTATGTGGCCTTCTTCCCAATTCCAGGAAAGGAAGAACCTTCCACAGAAAACAACTGCTCAGCAAGGCAGCCAGGGTGAACCTCAGCACCATCTGTGACAAGCCACACGCTCTCTGCGTGATGCCTCCTGCCTCTCAGCTGTGCCTGAAGCACACTAGCTGGCACGGACTTACGCAGCTGGAAGCATCTTCAGGAAGCCCTGAATGAGGGCTATGTGGGCAGAGGGACCTTTGCAGAAAGGGCATCTTGACCACTGCAGGAGGTGGAGTGACTCTGTTCAGGCTCCTCCTGGGGTGCCCTGGTTCCTGCCTGATGTCTTAAACGTAACTGGCATTTTCAGGGAGCCCAGGGTCACCAATGCACAGTGCCCCTCCTGTCGACCTGAGAGCCAGCATACCCAGGCTTGGTGATTGCTCACCTGGCACCTTGATTCCCCTTCTGGTATCTTGGACCAGGCCCAGACATGTGAAGGCAGGGGCTACTGAGATCCATTTCTCAGTTCTTAGGCCAAGAGATTCAACCACATGGATCACAGCTGGGTATACCAAATAAGGGAGGGCCAAGCATGAGCTGGTCACCCTTGCTGAAGAAGTAGCTTGAAGCCCACCCACTCAGGGCCAGAGTGGGCACAGATGGAGTAGACAGATAGTGATTTGAGGGGCCTCTAGGATCTCATACTCAAAACACACCTCTGCTAGGGCCATAAATCCCATCAATAGCAATTCATTCCTTTGAGAGGCAATACAGTGATGTGGGAAAAGGATTGGGCTGGAAAAGAGACTTTTCTCATGTCCCAGCTCTGCCATTAATGTGTCCCCTCTCTGGACCTCATCTGTAAAATGAGGTTAGGCTCAGCGATCTGCAAGGCTTCTTGCAGCTCTGCTATGTGATGATTCTGTGGCTAAGTCCAAAGGGATTTCAGGAAAGGAATGTGTAGGAGGGAAACAGTAAGTTTTGATGGGACTCAGTGGGCCCTGTAGCCTCTGCTGGGTCCAGTGAAGACACTTCAAGTAGAGTGAAGGCCACAGGGTAGGGGAGGCAAAATCTTAAGAGTTCAAGGGCCCTGAGTCAAGGCAGGAGGGTCACTGCCCAGCCCGCCTGGCCCCCTGAGCTGCCTGTGACTGGTTCTTGACCCAGACCTAGTGGCTTAGGAACAGAGTCTCCAAGGGGCTGTGGGATAAGATGGGGGTTGCAGGAGGGAGAAGGCACCTCAGCAGTTCCTCCGTTAGGGGACCAAAGTGTTGCCAAGGATCCAGCCACACCCCTTTCCTGAGGAGGGAGGAGCTGGTGGGCACTCCAGGAAGAGCTTCCTCTCCTTTCCAAGGAAAAAACTGCGCAATCCAATCCTCTATTATATAACTGGGATTGTGCAAACCAAGCTCGCACTGAGCAGCCTCCCCTACTGTCAAGGTTTATTTACTTTCCCAGGGGAAGTCATAGTTCATCCTTTCTCAGCAGAAAGCAGCCATTTGACTGTCACAGCCTGACCTACGGCATTCCAGGAGATGGGTTCAGAGACCTGGCGTGGAGTCCTCATGCCCACTGGCCCTGCTGTGTCTCTGTCTGTTGCCTGGTGGGTGGGTGGGTGTGGTTTAGTGCATGGTCCAGCCCCCGCACAGCCACACCCATTAGGCTCTCCAAGGCCTAACTGAGCAAGCTTGCGTAACAGGGGAAAGTGTTCTTTTCTCTGAAGAGTTAAAGAGACTTCTGGAAAATTCTCCAGCTACTCCACAAACTAGGATCACAGGTCTTGTTCCTAGGTCAGAAGCAGGAGTTTTTGCTTCCTTTAGCATTTGGGAAGTTTGATGAATAGACTGACTGAATTTGAATGTCTTGTTGGTACTTCAGAGCTGGATTAACTACACATATCTGAGCTTCATTTTTAATTATCTTTAAAATAGAAAAACTGGCTGGGCAAGATGGCACACAGCTGTAATCCCAGCATTTTGGGAAGCTGAGGGGGTGGGTCAATTGAGCCCAGGAGTTTTGAGACCAGCCTGGGCAACAAAGTGAGACCTCGTCTCTATAAAGAATAAATTAGCTGGGAGTGGTGGAGCACACCTGTAATCCCAGCACTTTGGGAAGCTGAGGCAGGAGGATATCTTGAGCCTAGGAGTTCAAGACCACCCTGGGCAACATAGTGAGACCCTGTCTCAATTTTTAAAAAGAAAAACTACCTCTTCTTAGGATGGTTGTAGTATGGGAGATGGTCTGTTTAAAGAGTCTTTCCACCCCAGTGTCACAGCTCAGGGCTTCTCTAGCCTTCCTCAGAGCGGCTGTGGGTGCCCAGACACATCCTGAAGTCTAGGTCATGTTCTGAGCTTCTGAGCTTCTATGCCATGGGCCTGCCTGGCTGGCTTTAGTCCAAGAGCAGCCTGGACTGTGACTCTTGAAGGCTGTGGGAGGCTGGTGACCGCAAGCAAGAGGTCCCAGTGCCTCCATGAAGGGTCAGAGAGCCGTGCTGTGAGAGGCCAGGAGCAGGCAGCCATTGGCCCTCCAGCCCTCACCAAAGGCCACCACCTCAGCTTGTCCTCTGGCAACTCAGCCTGGGAATTTGCTTTCCCCGTGGAATGAGAGACACTGGCTGCATTGAGGGGTGACTTTCCGGTCCTACAAATTTGTATCCCTCTTTCTGCTAGAACTGGAGAGACTTGGCTAATTTTGGAGAGACTTTGGGAAAGTAAGAGAAATACGTTGGTCCCAGTGCCAAGCCCCAAGGCCATCTTTCCAGGTATGAGTATATCCTGCAGTGATAAGATATGAGGAGCCTCTCTTACCAGCTCTTTGAGGCAAATGAATATACTCTCTCACGTTCCAGTTTTTCTGGCTGTGGCAAGACCTTCTTGCTGCTAAGTTGTCCCTGTGGGGAAATAGCAGTGGGCCCAGCAAACATAGCCACCAGGTCGGCCGGACGTGGTGGCTCACGGCTGTAATCCCAGCACTTTGGGAGGCCGAGACGGGCGGATCACAAGGTCAGGAGATCGAGACCATCCTGGCTAACGGTGAAACCCCGTCTCTACTAAAATACAAAAAAAATTAGCCGAGCGTGGTGGCGGGCGCCTGTAGTCCCAGCTACTCAGGAGGCTGAGGCAGGAGAATGGTGTGAACCCGGGATGCGGAGCTTGCAGTGAGCTGA
>NW_012105920.1:530618-544284 GCF_000951045.1 Mandrillus leucophaeus
TAGAGACAAGGTTTCACTATGTTGCCCAGGCTGGTCTTGAACTCCTGGACTCAAGCGATCCACCTGCCTCAGCCTCCCAAAGTATTGGGATTACAGGCGTGAGCCACGGCACCCGGTTAAGATGGAACATCTTAATTTCAGAGTTGCCTTCAGCACTTATGATTGAACACCATAAATATTTTTAGCCTTTTGGGACTCTCAAACTCCTTTTTGCAACCTAAGCATTGCCACAAGCGAACTAACCCCCACCATGACCAAACAACCCAGAACTCGGACCCTGGTCCTTGGGCTGCCCTACAGGAAGCACCCCTAGTTCTCTTGCTGCTCTGCTAGATGAGACGGCAGGCTCAGGTTCCTCCATGAGGCCCGGCTTTCAGTGCTCTCCTGTTACACACTGCGAGGAAGCTTCCAGATCGTGGAGCACATTGTTGAGGAAAAGCCACGCTGGGGAGAAGGGGGAGGCGCAGAGTGTGGTTAATGGTGGGAGAGAAATCCGGTAAGTGTGTTATATGATCTACTCCTATTATCCCCTGGAATAGGAGCCTCTCTCCACTCAAATAGAGAATGCCAAGGACTGGCCTGGCATGGTGGCTCACGCCTGTAATCGGGCACCTTGGGAGGCCAAGGCAGGCGGATCGCTTGAGAACAGGAGTTCAAGACCAGCCTGGCCAACATGGTGAAACCCCTTCTCTACTAAAAATACAAAAATCAGCCAGGCATGGTGGTGGTGGGTGCCTGTAATCCCAGCTACTCAGGAGGCTGAGGCATGAGAATTACTTGAACCTGGGAGGTGGAGGCTGCAGTGAGCTGAGATTGAGCCATTGTACTCCAGCCTGGGCAATAAAGCAAGGCTCTGTCTTTAAAATTAAAAAAAAAAAAAGTTATTCCAATTTTTTTTTTTTAATTTTAAAAGATAAAAAAAGAGAATGTCAAGGACTGAAATTCCATGGAGGGCAATGCTTTTTCCTTTTAGGTGGTGAACTGGATTCTGCTTGGACTTTTTCTCTGCTAATTTAGAACCAGTGGAAAAACTCAACAGCTCTAATTTTAATTGGCAGAATGTGAGATGGAATGGGACCTCAAATGAAGCTCCAGGCCAAAAGCTCACAAGCCCTGCAGCATGTGCGGCGTCTCTCGGTCTTCTTGAGTTCTGTAACTTAAAGTTTGTGTGGCCTTTAAAGAGTGTGGAAGTAGCCGTCCCCTCTCTGAAGGTGCACAGGATCTGGCCAGCCCACCTGCGTGGCCTTCCCCTTCCCCTCTCCAGACCCTCCACGTCAGATGTGGCCACGGAGGCCTGGAGAAGTGGAATCACTGACCTGAGGCTACATGGCTGGCAGGCAGCAGGGCCAGGCAGCAAAGCAGGCAGTGAGGGCCTAACTGCCTGCAGGCTGGCTTGGGGCTCCCTCAATCACATTGACATCCCAGTGCCAATCCCAAATTGTTTTCTTTCTATCTCTCCAAATGTGTAGATAGCATGGAGGTGGAGGGAATTCCCTTCCACACAGAGGGTGATGTGCCCGTCCCTCAGGCCCCAAAACGGCACTCCTGCCCCCAAGAAGGCTGTCTCCCGACACTTTTTACTGCTCTTTTACTCTCCCCCCACTTTTTTTTTCCCCCTGCCTGTAAACTACATTTTTCCTTTCCCTTGGTTTCTGGCTCTAAGCTGTTTTCCCAGGGCTTGGCTCCAGCTCTTGCACAGAGATAAACACGGCCATTGGCCTGGTGCACAAGCCCAACTCGCCTGCATCTGGCCTTTTCCATCCTGAGTCTCTGGGGGTCCCTGGGGTTCAGGGACAATGGCTGAGGGTGGAGAAGCTGGGAGTTGCCCCCAGGGTTTGCCTCCATCACTCTTGGGCCAGCCAAGGGAGTGAGGCTGGGAGCTTCAGGATGACTTTTGGGAAGCCCCTGGGAGCCCCGAGGCTTGGGCAGCTGCTGACAGGGAGTTCACAGCAGGAACGCTCCCAGGCTCCCATCCTGTGTCCGCTTGGCATGCAGGCCAGAAATGGGAGGGAAGCCATCTGTTTTTCCCTGTCCACTGGATGTTCCCTTCGTCTTGCCCCAGGGAGGAATGGTGAGGCTGGGGTGCTGGGGAGGGCAGGATGGGGGCTGGTTTGGGACCAGGCCTGCAGAAGCAGCAGACCCTCCAAGCCCACCTACCTCTCTGGCCTGGTATCTGAGGGGCAGGTCATGCCATAGTTTTTCCGTTATCCTCTCTGCCCCCACACTTTCCTCCCCAAAGTGGCAGACTTCCCCCAGGAGAAGCACTGGGTTTTCACGCTGCTGTGAGTCTCAGTCGCTATTAGGGAAATGCGCAGTCAGAGCCAGGCTTGCCCAACTGTCGCATGCCTGGGTCCACCTCATGGCCTTTGTTCTGGAAAAACACTTGGGCATTCTGACCTGCAGTGCACTTAGCCAAGGCTGGGAACATGGCGAGTGCTGAGTCATGGCCAGCTAGCACTTTACTGCGATTCTAGGAGCAGTTTCTGACAGTGAGGTTATGACTGCTTGCCTGGGTTGGGGGAGGGGAGCCTTTGGACAGGCAGTAGACCTGCCCCTTTACTTTGTGGGGCCGGATCTGAGTCTGACCCCATCTTTTTAGACCCAAAACCCTGATATTTGTAGTGCGCCTAGGATACTGGTTCTCCAGTCTTCTTTGGGGTCAGGGGGCTTTCTCCATAGTGCCTCATGCCACCTATTCAGCCCTCTTCCTGCATTTTATGGTCTGTCTCTACCAACTAGGCTAAGCAGGTTATATTTATTATTCCTCAAGGTGAATCCAGCTCTTCTTGTTCAAAAGTTCTGATTAATTTTCTATGTTCTCATTCAAAGAATTTTTAAATTCATTCATTCATTCAACAAATAATTAAGCATCTACTAGAATGCCAGGCACTGGGAGTCCAGATGGGAGCCAAAGTAGACATGGTCCGTGGCCTACAGGAGCTTCTGTCCAGCTGTCAGTCACATAATCACCCTGACAAATGTGAGCATGACGAAGGCTAGGACTGAGAGATGTGCCTTGCTCGGATAGGTCAGGAGAAGCTACCCAGAAGAGGGACAGTCAGTCTGAAATCTGAAAGGTGGGTAGAAGTTAGGGAGGTGGGAAGGGGAGGGAATAACTTTTAGACAGAGGGATTTGCCTTCATAAAGCCCCACAGTAGGACAGAGCATGGTGAGCATAAAACTGAAAGATCAGGGGGGCAGTGTGAGAGCCCAGCCCTAAAACTCTCACTTAGCTTTCAAGTAAACTACTTCTCCATACTATTGATACCAGTAGTACTCTGAGGGGCTAGGGGAGAGGTCAGTGGTCAGATCACCCAGGCCTTGAAGGCCACATTAACCCAGGGACAAGGGGAAGCTCTTTAGGGTCTTGGCAGGGGATGGGATATACATGATCAGATTTGCATTTCCAAAAGATCACTCTGACCTGGCTCATGCCTGTAATCCAGCTATTTGGGAGGCTAAAGCAGGAGAAGTTCGAGACCAACCTGGGCAATATAGTAAGAACCTGTCTTCGTTTAAAAAAAAAAACAGGGTTTGTGCGGTGGCTCATGCCTATAATCCCAGCACTTTGGGAGGCCGAGGCAGGTGGATCACAAGGTCAGGAGATTGAGACCATCCTGGCCAACATGGTGAAACCCCATCTCTACTAAAAATACAAAAATTATCTGGGCATGGTGGCACACGCCTGTAGTCCCAGCTACTCAGGAGGCTGAGGCAGGAGAATCGCTTGAACCAGGGCGGAGATTGCAGTGAGCCGAGATCGCGCCACTGCACTCTAGCCTGGCCACAGGGAGAGACTCCATCTCAAAAAAAAAAAAAAAAAATGTTTTAAAAAGATTGCTGTGGCTGCAGAGTGGCCATTGTGTTGGAAGGGGTAGAGCAGATGTGAGTGGACTGGGCAGGGGCAGCAGTCCAGGGGAGAGCCACAGGAACCTGGGCTGGGTTGGAGATGGATTTGAGATGTACTTTGGAAGTTCAGCTGCCAGAACTTGCTGATATCTGTGGCGGAGAGAAGGAGAGGGGTTTCAAGGACATCACCTAGGTTTTTGGCTTGGCAGTAGCAAGGAGGGTAGTGTCAGTTACTGCAGGAGGGAACACCAAGAGAAGACAAAGTTTAGGGGAACAGGATCACAGTGCAATTTCAGATGCACTGGAGAAAATTTTGACACAAGGTTCTATCTGGGCCACAGGTGGTTCTGCTCAAATACATTTATAGCTCTTTGTCTGCACTTAATCACTCTGTCATACTTAGCTGCAAGGGGGCCAAGAAATGTAAAGTGTTTGGCTGGTCTTCTCCAACTAAAATTAAAATTCCTTTGCTAAGGAAGAAGAAGAGAACATTGCTGGCAGTCTGCCACAACATCCCAATCTGATGGCATGTTTGCCGTAGCCACCAGCTCATCAAGGACAGCTGCGGTGAACCATTGAGTTCTGAGTAATCTCCTGTCCGGGCCACCTTTCTTCACTCAACCACATAATCCTCACATTCCCAAGTATATTATTTCTTTTTTCGAGATGGAGTCTTGCTCTGTTCCTCAGGCTGGAGTGCAGTGGCATGATCTTGGCTCACCGCAACCTCCGCCTCCTGGGTTCAAGCAATTCTCCCTGCCTCAGCCTCCTGAGTAGCTGGGATTACAGGTATGTACCACCATGCCCGGCTAATTTTTGTATATTCAGTAGAGACGGAGTTTCACCATGTTGGCCAGGCTGGTCTTGAACTCCTGACCTCAGGTGATTTGCCCACCTTGGCCTCCAAAGTGCTGGAATTACAGGCGTGAGCCCCCGTGCCCATCCCCAAGTATGTTTTCTTAGCTCACTCTTTTCAGCATGTAATTTACAGAAGGGTAATCTGAATTGTAAACACAATTTCTAAGTTAAAACTCCTGGTCAGCTCATGATGAAGTAGCAATTTATAAAAGAGATAGTATAGTAATAAATGAGACAACTACACTCTGAAGTATAGAATCATCAACTCTTACCAGAAAACACCCTATGAGACTCGTGTTTTTTTTTTTTTTTTTTTTTTGAGACGGAGTCTCGCTCTGTCGCCCAGGCTGGAGTGCAGTGGCCGGCTCTCAGCTCACTGCAAGCTCCGCCTCCCGGGTTTACGCCATTCTCCTGCATCAGCCTCCCGAGTAGCTGGCTCGCCCGGCTAGTTTTTTGTATTTTTTAGTAGAGACGGGATTTCACCGTGTTAGCCAGGATGGTCTCGATCTCCTGACCTTGTGATCCACCCGTCTCGGCCTCCCAAAGTGCTGGGATTACAGGCTTGAGCCACTGCGCCCGGCCACGAGACTCGTGTTATTTCATTCACGCCATGCGCTTCCTCACTTCCATCCCATTCCATCCCACATGCTCTTCTTTCTGCCTGGATTATCCCCATTCCACCATTATTTTTCACCTGGTAAACTCCTATTCATACTTAAAAACCCTGCTCAATGACCCCTTCTCTGTGAAACCTTTGTGGCAAAACTTAACCACTTCTGCTTGTGCACACTTCTCTTCCATCTGTGTGCATATAGTATGTGTCTATAACTGGAAGGGTGTTTATCTGTTATCCGTTTGTCTGCCCTGCTAAAGTGTGAGCTCCTACAGTTACAGGGTTGTGTGTTAGTCCCGGTGCCTACACAGTACCCAGCCCGTAGTTCTACTCAGTGTTGCTGAACCAACCTCTGGTCCAAAAGCATGTTTCTACTTGCTTTTCCAAGGCACCAATCCAAATCTCTTATTTACTTTAAAAAACAAATAACTTCTTGGCACTTTAAAAACCACATTCAAATAACAGAAAAAGTTCATTTGAACTTTAAGTATCAGTCTGAAAATGAATTGTATGTTTTAAAACTTGACTTAGTGACATCACTTAAGAGAATTTTTAAAAAGCAAACTTTTATTTTTACCCCAGTGTAACAGAAATATTAAGTTCCATTAAATTATTAAACTGATCTACCTTTTTTTTTTTTTTTTTTTGGAGACAGAGTCTTGCTCTGTTGCCTAGGCTGGAGTGCAGTAGTGCAATCTCGGCTCACTGCAACCTCCTCCGCTACCCAGGTTCAAGCAATTCTCCTGCCTCAGCCTCCCGGCTAGCTGGGACTACAAGCGCACACCACCACACCCAGCTAATGTGTGTGTTTTTGTTAGAGATGGGGTTTCACCATGTTGGCCAGGCTGGTCACGAACTCCAGACCTCTAGGGATCCACCTGCCTTGGCCTTCCAAAATGCTGGGATTACAGGCATGAGCCACCACCCCCAGCCTGTTTTTTGTTTTTTGGTTCTTTCTTTTTTTTTTTTTTTTTTTTTGAGACAGGTTCTTGCTCTGTCTCCCAGGCTGGAGTGCAGTGATCATAGCTCACTGCACCTCAACCACCTGGGCTCAAGCAATCCTCCCACTTCAGCCTCCCAAGTAGCTGGTACCACAGGCATGCACCACCATGCCCGGCTAATTTTTTTTTATTATTTGTAGAGACAGGGTTTTGCCATGTTGCCCAGGCTGTTCTTAAACTCCTGGGCTCAAGTGATCTGCCTGCGTTGGCCTCCCAAAGTGCTGGGATTACAGGTGATTTGCATTTTAACTCTGCCGCAAAACAAAGCACCCACTTTATTTGGTCTCCTGTATTTCAAATTGTCCTGTATGCGTCAGACCCAGAAAGATAAACACAAGTAAACTAACAAGTTACTCTACTTGTATCATTTGTTGCTTTCTAACAGTTTCATTTAGTCCATCTTTGAAGGGTAAAGACCACTGATTGCTCATCTAACTTCTTCACCTTGAACTTATTGGGATTTTCTTCCAAGTTTCACAAATGCGCGCCCAACATTTGACTTCAGTGTAGAATTGGAATTAAAATATATGCAATCCCGTTTCTTACAGTAGGAGCCAATTGTTCATCACGTTCCCCTCTGAGCTCAGTATCTTGTAGCTAAATGACCTCTATCTTCCAGTCTTCCTTTTTTTAAAAAAAAAAAAAAAATCAGGCTAGTTTGCAACAAAAATTGTATTTTCTTTACTAGGCAAGCGAACCATTTTGTTGGGAAGAGTACCTTGGCTTCGAGAAAGAAAATGATTTCATTCTGAAAGGCTTCCCCTCCAACCCTCTGCCGTGCAAACTCTCTCAGCCCAGTAACTTGTCAGTATTCTGGAAAAATGCATTACAAAACAAAAACTCTAATCAGATAAAATATATCTCTGGAACTTTTGAGACAGATCAATGAAGCTTTGATTTCAGGTGCTAGCAAAATAAAGCAGGCACTCTCATTTTGTATTGTTTTACTTCTCAGTGTTTCATGGCGTCTCCTAAACTTTGATGTTTTGAAGAAGTTCTAATGTTTGCTACATCAGCAGGAGCTGACCACAGGGAAGAGATAAATATAACTCTCCTTGGAAAGGTGAAGGCTTAGCCACCAGAATTCTGCCCCTTGATGCTGAGAATGCACCTTCTCTGAACAGATGGAAAAGAGGGGTGGAGATTACCCCAGGAATGTATCTTGCAAAACGCTGATACCCAAAGATGTACATAGCCTTGTGCTTTTGGTCATCCTCCCAAATCACGTCCAAGGCACACAGAGAGGAGAGCAGATGCTCCCAGACCACAGTGCCTGTCGCCATGCACTCCCTCACATTCAGCCTGTTTATGTGCACACAGCTGCAGCGGGACCTTGGGGTGTGGGCTAAATAACAGGAACAGTGGCTCCTCTGGGGTCTGTTATAAGGCAGAGATTCTCCACAGTAATTAGGGATTTAGGGGAAGAGGAAGGAACACACACGTTGATAATAAGTAGTTCAACATTATTATCCCCATTTTATGATGCAGCTACTGAGCTCAGAGAGGTTTCATAACTTGCCCAGAGCCCCTCAACTAGTACTAATAAATAGTGGAGCCAAGATTTGAACTACCCAAAGAGGAAAGCAAGCAAGAAACCCCTTTATTACTTTTTTTTTTTTTTTTTAAGATGAGGGTCTTGTTATGTTGCCCAAGCTGATATTGAATTCCTGACCACATGTGATTCACCACCTTGGCTCCGCAAAGTGCTGGGATTACAGTCATGAGCTACCACACTGGGCCAAAGCCCTCTCATTGTAACCTCCAAGATATTTTCATTTCTAAAGTCAAAGGTCGTCAGAGTTGCTGTGTTGGGGGGAGCCATGGGATGGGGAGTCTCCAGGAAACGCAGGCTGGCTCCTTAAATGGCATCGCCCAAGTTGGCCACCAAGCCTCCCCAGACTCAGTCACTCCTCGGCCCCCTCTTTCCCTGGCTGTGGAGCAGGGGTTTGGACTGGAGGCTGCTGAGTTCCTCTCCAGCTTCCATGCCCAGTGGCAGTGACTTACCAGCTGGCCCACCCGGTGGATGTAGGGGTGATGCAGCCCTGCTCATCCTCTGAATGCTCGTCTACTGAGTGAGAGAGGGAGGCCATGAGAGGGAGGGGAGGGCTCTGTCATCTACCTAGTGCCACCCCCTCCCCAGTCCACCCCAGGTCCTCTGCCACCTCGGGTTCCCACGTGAACAGTCCTTCTCACTGTGGGGGATGTTCGCTTTCACCAGCCCAACCCCAGGAAGCCCACCCTGCGGAGGACGGAGGGAGTCTCCACGGCTCCACAGCCCTGTCTGCTTTGTCGGAGATCTGGCCAAGCCGAGTGGTGCCCTCTTGACTGAGCCTCAAACCTTTGCTTTCCCCTTACTCCAAATAAAGCCACAGCCCTGGCGAGGGAGCCGAGAGGCCTGAGGGCAGCCTGCTGGGTGCCTGGCACTCCCTAGACCCTCCCTGCCTGGGCAGTATGCATCTGCACTTCTCCCTGCCTCGAGCTGCAGAGTGTGTGGGCAGGGTCAGGCAGATAGAGAGTGGGTGCCTGGACTCTGATTGGTCAGACTCTAAGAGCCCCTGCAGCTCTTCCCAGGACTGGCTGACCCACCAGTACGGGGAGAGTGTTGTTTCTTATTATTACATTTTTTTGAGAAAAGCTATGAGGCCTGGGAGACGTCCGTGGCTCCCGGGCAGTAGTGGCTGGTCTGTGCTCTAGGAGTCCCTTCTGGCCTGAAGACTCGAGGCTGCAAACAGGTGCTGAGAGGGAACAAGAAGGGGAGGTGGGGTGCAACACGCCCAGTGACAGACCGGGAGTGAGTTCTGTGGTTACAGATTCTAATCCTCACAACCGCAGTGTGATTTACGGTAAGGCCCTTGCCTACTCTGATTCTTGCCTTAAATAAGTGAAAAGGAAAGTCAAGTTTGATGAATTGTGGCTCTTTAGTGGGTGGATTTGCATGTACCATGGATTACATGTACCAGGGTCTAGGAAGTGCCAAGCGCCCAGCAGGCTGCCATCAGGCCTCCGAGCTCCTTCGCCAGGGCTGCGGCTTTATTTGAAGAGGAAAGCAAAGGTTTGAGGCTCAGTCAAGAGGGCGCCACTCGGCCTGGCCAGCTCTCCGACAAAGCAGACGGGGGGTGTGGAGTCATGGTGACCCCCTCCGTCCTTCCCAGGGCGGGCTTCTTGGGGTTGGGCTGGTGAAAGTGAACACTGCCTGCAGCAAGGAGAAGGACTGTTCACGTGGGAACGCAAGGCAGCAGTGGGGTTGAAGACCCATCCACACACAGTCAACACCTGCTGTCACACCAGGCTAATCAAGAACACCTTTCTTTCGTTCATTAAATACCTGCTATTAAATAAAGGGCTGTTACTAGGTGGCAAAGTAACACACTGCAGTAGAGCCTATTTGTAATCTGAGATCAGTGGCTGTAAGGCACCATCCTTGAGCCAAGTACTAATATTCTTGTTATCTTAATTAGAATGCAAGAGATCGTGTTTTTAAATTTCTCTTTGAATCTGTCACTTTGCTCTCCTTTTCCTGGGTGATACCCCTGGTAGTGCTGGTGGGGGCCATCATAATGCCCCTTGTCCCAGATTCCCTTCTTTTAGATGGGACTCGAGCATTTATCATTTCAGCACTGTATCTCTCAGGTCAACGTGGTTCAGTTTGCTGTGCAAAGTCCAGGGGAGATAACCACGCCGTGCACACATGAGACTGGCTGAGTTGGCAGGACTGTGCAGTTGTCAAAAGGCCGTGGGGAGTGGGGGCCAGTGCCTGCAGCCTGCCCTGCCTCTCTCACAGGCGCCTAGAGCATCGCCAGGTGCAGAGCTCCACAGCTCTCTTTCCCAAGGAGTGATCGAGGGTGAGAACGTGGAGCCTGGTGGACAGGTAAAGGCACTGGGATCTTTCTGCCCAGAAAGGGGAAAGTTGCACATTTGTATTCTAGAGGGAAGCGACAGCGGTGCTCCTCCCTGTGCTGAAGTACAGGTAAGGAGGGTTCACTGGGGAGGGTGATCCCTCTTTATTGTTCATTCTGCTCACAGCCTCCTTGACAACATCATGCAAAATGTGTCTTACTGGCTTCTAGTGCATATGCAGTTGGCACAAATATTAGTGGAGCGCCTCGCTGTGCTGGGCCAATGACCAGTGCTGGGCACTGGGGGTCAAGGCAGTACCCAGGACGGGCACAACTCTGCCTTCCCAAGCTATGGTTTATTGTGGTGGGATCTGCCTGCCAGGTGAAGTGTCTTCAGCTGCTCCTGTTGCTGGGGGAAGCTCTGGTCTCTGCCTTTGGCTGCCTCCCACACGCTCCCATGTGTCTCCCAGTCCCTAACACCTAGTCCTGCTTTCAATACCACAGGAGCTTGTAGCTGACATTTCTCCATCTTCTTTTTTTTTTTTTTTTTTTGAGATGGAGTCTAGCTCTGTCGTCCAGGCTGGAGTGCAGTGGCCGGATCTCAGCTCACTGCAAGCTCCGCCTGCCGGGTTTACGCCATTCTCCTGCCTCAGCCTCCCAAGTAGCTGGGACTACAGGCGCCCGCCACCTCGCCCGGCTAGTTTTTTTTTGTATTTTTAGTAGAGACGGGGTTTCACCGTGTTAGCCAGGATGTTCTCGATCTCCTGACCTCGTGATCCGCCCGTCTCGGCCTCCCAAAGTGCTGGGATTACAGGCTTGAGCCACCGCGCCCGGCCTCTCCATCTTCTTCAAGGGCAGGATTTCCTGGCAGAGACATAACGTCTTTCTGGAAGTAAAGGCATAACGTCTTTCTGCATGTCTTTTCTTTTCTGAATTCCTTAAAATAAGAGGAAATCATTTCCAGCTGTTCCCTGCCTTGTTTTTATTGTGGAAGTGTGCTCCCAGCTGCCCATCTGATCAGCTGACATAGGGTCTTTGGGGCCCAGGCACTACTGCTGCTTGGAATTGAAAGATGAAAGCCATAGGACCAGGCATGGCAGCTCGTGCCTGTAATCCCAACACTTTGGGAAGCCGAGGTGGGCAGATCACTTGAGGTCAGGAGTTTGAGACCAGCCTGGCCAACATGGTGAAACTCTGTCTCTACTAAAAATACAAAAATTAGCAGGAGGTGGTGTATGCACCTGTAATCACAGCTACTCAGGAGTCTGAAGCATGAGAATCTCTTGAACTCAGGGGCAGAAGTTGCAGTGAGCCGAGATCGCATCACTGCACTCTTTGAGACTCTGTCTCGAAAATAAAATAAAATAAAAATAAAAATAAGATAATAATTAAAAAAAAGCAATGGCCTGGCGTGGCTGGAGATGGAACATGCATCAGAGTGTCCGACATGTCTCTGGCAGGGATAGTGAAGGCCTGCACCCTGGCACATGGTAGACTGAGTAAACATTAATCACTGAGGCCTTGAGGCACTTCAGAGTTTCACAATCCAGAGAGGGAGATGTATTGAAAGTTCAAGGGTGGACACCTGGGCATGGTTCCCAGGAAGAAGGCTGCAGTGGGTTCTAAGAAGTGTGCTGGTGACTATGAGAGATGGGGTTGTGGGTTTCCTCTCTTGAAAGGTGTCTCGATAATCACATGTGGGGTGATAAGGGCTCTGGTGCAGGGGATGGGGCAAGGCACGCAGGGGGCTGAATCTGATGGCATCAGGACTTGGTGATGGGCTGTGGGGGAAGAATCGGATGACTCTAGGGCCTGAGGGAGGGAAGCTGGGAGTTCACTGGGATCACTAATAGAAACAGGGAGGTGGGGGGGGGGGTGCCAAGCTGATTTTCCTGATTAGATTTCCTACAGAACTGCAGGAATAAGATGAGAGCCATTGCCCTGGGTGGATTTGTTTGGAGCTCTATCTCTGGACCACTGTGGACAAGTATTTCTTAGAACGACCCCCAGTGGCCCAATTCTAGGTTTAGTGGGGCAGCTCTTGACTGGAGCAAAACTCCAGGGCCTCTGCAACCCCCCAGCAGAGTCCCAGACATCTGACATGTAGCAGCCAATGGAGCATACAAGTGGTGGGGTTCCCAGCAGGGACCACCTCCTGCCTTGGGTTTCCAAGACAGAGTCAGGGGCGCTGCCAGGGGGTGGTCTGCAGGGACCTTGTCAAAACTCAATGCTTTCTCCTCCGCCTGGGTCCTAACTGCACTGCGTCCAGAGAACCTCCTCTGACTCAGGCATAAGGACGGCCTGCATATTCATGCAGGTTACTCTGAACAAGAACAGTCTGTGGGTTACTTGCCTAGGAATGAGGAAGATGAGGAGCTAGATAACAGTGCTGGGCTGGTATCTGCCTGATCGTGCTTTGCTGAGACTAAGGTTTCTTCCCTTTCTGAGCAAAAAAGACACAGGAGTCAGACAAATGGGGATTAAAACACAACTGAGTTGATGTGAAATGTAATAGGCAACTCTATGGACACAGAAAGTAGATTAGAGTCTGCTTAGGACCTAATGTGGGGGGGCAGTAGAGGAGCGACAGCTGAAGGGTATGGAATTTCTCTGTGCTGATGAAAACGTTCTACAGTTGACTGTGGGTATGGTTGCACATGCCTGAATATCCTCAAAACCATTGGAGTGTTCACTTTAAATGGGCAAATTGTATGGTATATGAATTATGTTTCAGTAAAGCTCTTACACACACAGCTAAGATGTGTGGCCATGGCTGGGCTTCCTAGCAGTGTCCCCCAACCCTAAATTGAACTTACTCTCCCAGCACTTGGGCCTCCCCATTACCCCCGTCTGCCCTGAGGATGAGCCCCTCTACAAGAGGGACAGAGCAGGGGCTGTGGGCCACCACTCAGGAAAGGTGCTCCTCTCCCCTGGGGGAGGGAGCCCAGAGGGCGTGGACAGAAGCCTTCTCAGACATGAGGCCGCCAGGCACAGTGGCTCATGCCTGTAATCCCAGCACTTTGGGAGGCCAAGGCGGGCGAATTACAAGGTCAAGAGATCGAGACCATCCTGGCCAGTGAAACCCCATCTCTACTAAAAATACAAAAATTAGCTGGGCATGGTGGCACGTGCCTCTAGTCCCAGCTACTCAGGAGGCTGAGGCAGGAGAATTGCTTGAACCCGGGACGCAGAGGTTGCAGTGAGCCGAGATTGTGCAACTGCACCCCATCCTGGGCAACAGAGCGAGACTCTATCTCAAAAAAAAAAAAATGAGGCCTCAGAAATGCAGCTCCCAAAACCCCCTACCCAGGACTGTGCAGAAGCCAATCTAGGTTCCTCTTTTCCCAGGATGATGAACAATTTTCAAAGCTTAGTAGGATTATGGGTGATTTTGTCTCATTGTCTGTTGTTTTTCCATTTTTCTATATCTCATATATATATTACATATACTATATATAGTAGGTATATAGTGTGTATATATTATATATAACAATTTATAATATAACATA